>NC_056739.1:492253539-492566039 GCF_019279795.1 Protopterus annectens
TTGCCAGGGTGTTGATGAGAAGATGGTGGTTAACCACATCAAAAGTCTTGGACAGGTCCAAGAAAAGGGCTGAGGATAGCTTGTTGTTCCTGTTATATTTATTGCATTTGAGAAGGTGAGGAGAGCTATGGTAGCACTATGATTTGGCCTGAAACCATGCTGAGAGTTAGCCAGAAGGTTGTTTTGGGTTAGAAAGTACAGAAGTTGTTTATGGACACAGTTTTCCATAATTTTTGCCAGAGGTGACTGGATGGCTATGGGTCTGTAATTAGATAATTCAGTAGAGTTAGCACCTTTATGGAGGGGTATGACACAAGATATTTTCCAGATAGTGGGGACTGAGGCTTCTGATATGGACTGGTTAATTAGAATGGAAATGGGGTACACTTGTATCAACAGCTTTTTGCAAATATTCAGTAGGGAGAAGGTCAGAAGCTAGGGTAGTAGATTTTAATTTTTTGAGTAGTGATCAAATGAAAGATGTAGAGACTGGTTGGAAGCTAAAGGTGGGCTGGGTACCGGGAGTGTTATCCAGTGGGTTAGAGGAGTTAAGGGGTAGTTGGCTAGTGAGGGCTTGAATAGTTTCAGTAAAGAAATTATTAAAGGTGTTAGCAATATACACTGGTAGTTTATCAGTAGAGGCTGAGGGAGGTGGAGTGGTGGTTTGACCTGGGTGCGGTAATTTATTTTTCCCTGCACAGAATTTTTGGGGGTTATTTTGGTTTCCTTTTTGGAGATGGAAGTAGTAGTTTTTTTATCTAATAGAATGGATCGTTTTGTCTCATTTCTTAGTTGTCTAAATTTGGTTTCATTTAGAGGGTCTTTTGTAACACGTCATGTTGCCCATGCCTTATTTCTGACTATGATTTTTGATTTGGTTTCTTTAGGGAGCCACGGGACAACATTTGTTTGTACCCTAGTAGAATGAGCGGGAGCATGAGAATTGAGGATGATGAGGACGTTATTGTTAAAGTATGTGACAGCTTCGTCTAGGGCAAGTGTTTTAGGGCAGACCAGTTGCATATCTTAAGTTCATGCTGGAACTTACTAGGATTGAAGCTTTTACTATTTCTTATTGTTCTATACATGGGCTGATGGGAGTTATTTGATTTGTCCTTGCAGATAAAGGTGAGAAAGTGATCACTGAGGTCATCGGGGATGGCCCCCGATGTATACATTTCAGGGTGGCTACTGATTAGTATCCAATCCAGTATACTATCTTTTTGGTTAAGTTTCCCTATCCTGGTGGGAGTGGATATGATCTGTGTGAATCCATACAGGTTTACATGGGTGGTAGGAGATTGAGAGGAACAAGTCTTCCAATCAATGTTAAGATCTCCAAGTATAATGGATTGTGGATAGTTATTAGCTAACCATTGGAGGATGTCTTCTAAGGTATTAGTATTATTCCCTGGGGGCATGTACATGCAGACTGTATTCATACATTTGTTTTTGTTAATTTGGAGCTTGGTAGCAATTATTTCTGCTTTATTGACCTGGAGTGGTTGAATGGGGACTGTGGTAACATTTAGTGTAGATTTGAAGAGCACAGCTACCCCTCCCTTCCCTTCCTAGTAGAGCGATCAAGTCTAAGTTTATTATACCCAGGTGGTAGAATTTCATTATCTGAGGTTGATGGTTTCAGCCAGATTTCAGTTAGGCACAGAATATCAGGGGAATGGACTTGTAGGAGGGCATGTAGATTATGTACTTTGTTGTTTATGCTATGTATATTTAGATGGCAGACCAGGAGGGAGTTGGGGGACTTATTAATAGATACTGATTCATCTGGGTTAGTTGCAAATGATGTTGCCCTATTTAGGTTGGCAGGGCCAGGGTTTGGGTGAATATCTCCATCCATTGCGAGGTTATAGCTGATCATTTCTATAAGCTTCAGGATTTTGTTTATAAGTTTTTGATGGTGTTTAGATTTTGTGCTGATATATCTCGGTCTAATAGGCTGATAATGTCTAGTGGTTAAGGAGTTGGTTATAGTAGTAACTAGTGGGTAGCCTGTCATGTTCGATACATCTGGTATGGTTTGAGATTTTGGATGGTGAAATCCTAGGTAAGACTGATTTCCATAAGTGGAGAGGAGATATGGAATTAACAAGAGGGATAGCAGAGAGAGTAGTGACATTGCTTTGGATGGTAACATAGTTGGAGGCTAGATTAGTGTTATTGGCTTAGGGCCCTAAGGATCTTGTGGTAGGATATTAACTACTGGGAGGAGGAGTGGGAGCTGGAATAGTGTAAGCAGTACAGTACTGATTGGTTCAGATAGGAGAAAAATGGAGGGGTGAATGTGGGATGGGTTAAGCTGAGGAGAGAATTATTTATTGGTTCAGCTAGAGGGGGTGTGGTATTGTGGCCATAAAGCTAGACACAGTAGAGGTGGATGGGAATTGGGGGCAGGGAGGGCTGCGGAGCGAGCCTGAGTGGAGCAGGGCTTAACCAAACACAAGGAACCTGTAATCAAAGGTAAGTATGCTTAGGTTTCTCAGAGTAGGCTTTGACTGCTTAATTTTACTTTTTAAATTGTAAGTCGAGGGTATACCTCGAAATATATATATTTCCTTCTTTACTTATAATTTATAGTTTAATTTTAGGGGAAATCTCTATATTTTGCTTCCAATTTAGAGATAATATAAGGGGGAATATATGATAGGCAACTGGTGTTCCTACTGTGTAGTTTTAGGGGTTGGTACTGTAGTTAGGGCTAGGGAACAGTGCTATAGACCCAGGTCAGCAAATGTGATATTTACAAAGAGATATAATGAATAATAACCTTAGCAGGACTTTTGGCCCTTAGGCAGAGTAATTCAGTTGGGTAGCGTACTTCTTGCAGTATGCCTTGCAGGACTGCTTGTTTAAGAGGATAGTTCCTGATAGGAAAGATAGAGTAAAGAGATGAGAACAGGTTTAGGTTCCAGCATGTACACTGTCTGCAGGGAATCACTATGCCCCAGTAATACAACTACAGCAGCAGCTCATCTAGATTCCCTGTGTTTGTCTGCTTAGCTTTCAAATATCGCTTTCCTTAAGAACATTCTAAATTATATCACAAATGCAAGCAACAAGACACTTTGATAATAGTTCAGCTGCAAGTTGCTAGGTATTAATATTACACATTGAAGTTAGACAGGCTTAGTTATTTCTAAAACATTGTTCCGTTGCAACAGATTTAAACGGCAAACACTTTACACTGTGGCACTTTTTTGCTAGTTTGTGATTAAAGAATTAAAAATGTAACACTTCCATGCAGTCTGCTAAGCTGTCACCATTTCTGCTAGTTTGTGATTAAATAATTAACACTGTAGTTCGCAGAACACATTATTTAGCCAGACAAGCTTACTAGATTCTATAAAAACAGTTTGCAGTAGCTATAGATCTTATCGGCACTCGCAAGTATGCAGTCTATTGCACTTTGGCCATTGCTTTAGACAATTAATCAAGTTGTAGCAATATTACTGGCAGAAAACAGTAAATAATGCAAAAATCACTTGAATACATTTACAATTAGCACGTATTCCATTAGGTACATACCACGAGGGAGAGTACTGCCGACTGGGTATAGGAGCACTGATTTTTTTAAAGATGGTGGGTTCAGAGGTGTATTCTACACCTCGCATACGTAGCTGTGCAGGGGGAGGGGATCCTAGGTATAGTAGGCTTAACCAAGCACAAGGAACCTGCAATCAAAGGTAAGTATGCTTAGGTTTCTCAGAGTGGGTTTTGACTGCTTAATTTTACTGTGTAAGTTGTTAGTCGGAGGTATACATTAATTTCCTTTTTTACTTACAATTTATAGTTTAATTTTTGGGGAAATCTCTATATTTTGCTTACAATTTAAAGATAATATAAGGGGGAATATATGATAGGTAACTAGTGTTCCTACTGTGTAGTTTTAGGGGTTGGTACTGTAGTTGGGGCTAGGGAACAGTGCTATAGACCCAGGTCAGCAAATGTGATAGTTACAAAGAGATGTGCCTTAGCAGGACTTTTGGCCGTTAGGCAGCTTAAAACAGATTTGCAGAGTAATTCAGTTGGGTAGCGTCCTTCTTGCTGTATGCCTTGCAGGACTGCTTGTTTAGGTGGATAATTCCTGGTGGGAAAGATAGATTAAAGGGATGAGAACAGGTTTAGGTTCCAGCATGTACACTGTCTGCAGGGAATCACTATGCCCTAGCAATACAACTACAGCAGCAGCTCAGCTAGAGTCCCTGTACTGGTCTGTTTAGCTTTAAAATATCGCTTTCCATAAGAACATTCTAAATGATATCACAAATGCAAGCAACAAGTCGCTTTAATAATAGTTCAGCTGCAAGGTCGCTAGGCATTAATATTACACATTGAGGTTAGACAGGCTTAATTAACTCTAAAACATTGTTCCGTTGCAACAGATTTAAACGGCAAACACTTCTATGCAGTCAGTTACACTGTGGCACTTTTTTTGCTAGTTTGTGATTAAAGAATTAACAATGTAACACTTCCATGCAGTCTGCTAAGCTGTGGCCATTTCTGCTAGTTTGTGATTAAATAATTAACACTGTAGTTCGCAGAACACATTATTTAGCCAGACAAGCTTACTAGATTCTATAAAAACAGTTTGCCGTAGCTATAGAGCTTATCGGCACTCGCAAGTATACATTCTATTGCACTTTGGCCATTGCTTTAGACAATCAAGTTGTAGCAATATTACTGGCAGAAAACAGTAAATAATGCAAAAATCACTTGAATACATTCACAATTAGCACTTATTCCATAAGGTACATACCACGAGGGAGAGGGCTGCTGGCTGGGTATAGGAGCACTGATTTTTTTTAAAGATGGTGGGTTCAGAGGTATATTCCACACCTCACATACAAAGCTGTGCAGGGGGAGGAGGGGATCCTAGGTATGATGGGCTTAACCTAACACAAGGAACCTGCAATCAAAGGTAAGCATGCTTAGGTTTCTCGGAGTGGGCTTTGACTGCTTAATTTTACTGCTTAAGTTTTAAGTCGGGGGTATACATTAATTTCCTTTTTTACTTATAATTTATAGTTTAATTTTTGGGGAAATCTCTATATTTTCCTTACAATTTAAAGATAATATAAGGGGGAATATATGATAGGTAACTAGTGTTCCTACTGTGTAGTTTTAGGGGTTGGTACTGTAGTTGAGGCTAGGGAACAGTGCTATAGACCCAGGTCAGCAAATGTGATAGTTACAAAGAGATGTACCTTAGCAGGACTTCTGGCCGTTAGGCAACTTAAAACAGATTTGCAGAGTAATTCAGTTGGGTAGCGTCCTTCTTGCTGTATGCCTTGCAGGACTGCTTGTTTAGGTGGATAATTCCTGGTGGGAAAGATAAATTAAAGTGATGAGAACAGGTTTAGGTTCCAGCATGTACACTATCTGCAGGGAATCACTATGCCCCAGCAATACAACTACAGCAGCAGCTCAGCTATATTCCCTGTACTGATCTGTTTAGCTGTAAAATATCGCTTTCCTTAAGAACATTCTAAATTATATCACAAATGCAAGCAACAAGTCGCTTTAATAATAGTTCAGCTGCAAGGTCACTAGGCTTTAATATTACACATTGAGGTTTGACAGGCTTAATTAACTCTAAAACAGTATTCCGTTGCAACAGATTTATACGGCAAACACTTCCATGCAGTCAGTTACACTGTGGCACTTTTTTGCTAGTTTGTGATTAAAGAATTAACAATGTAACACTTCCATGCAGTCTGCTAAGCTGTGGCCATTTCTGCTAGTTTGTGATTAAATAATTAACGCTGTAGTTCGCAGAACGCACTGTTTAGCCAGACAAGCTTACTAGGTTCTATAAAAACAGTTCACCGTAGCTCTAGAGCTTATTGGCACTCGCAAGTATGCAGTTTATTGCACTTTGGCTGTTGCTTTAGGCAATTAATCAAGTTGTAGCAATATTACTGGCAGAAAACACTAAATAATGCAAAAATCACTTGAATACATTCACAATTAGCATTTATTCCATAAGGTACATGCCACGAGGGAGAGGGCTGCCGACTGGGTCTAGGAGCACTGATTTTTTTTTTTAAAGATGGTGGGTTCAGAGATGTATTCCAGACCTCGCATATGTAGCTGTGCAGGGGGAGGGGATCCTAGGTATGATGGGCTTAACCAAACACAAGGAACTTGCAATCAAAGGTAAGTATGCTTAGGTTTCTGAGAGTAGACTCTGACTGCTTAATTTTACTGTTTAAGTTGTAAGTCGGGGGTATACGTTAATTTCCTTTTTTACTTACAATTTATAGTTTATTTTTTGGGGAAATCTCTATATTTTCCTTCCGATTTAAAGATAATATAAGGGGGGAATATATGATAGGCAACTATTGTTCCTACTATGTAGTTTTAGGGGTTGGTACTGTAGGTTGGGCTAGGGAACAGTGCTATAGACCCAGGTCAGCAAATGTGATATTTACAGAGAGATGTAATGAATAATAACCTTAGCAGGACTTTTGGCCGTTAGGCAGCTTAAAACAGGTTTGCAGAGTAATTCAGTTGGGTAGCGTCCTTCTTGCTGTATGCCTTGCAGGACTGCTTGTTTAGGTGGATAGTTCCTTAGCAGGACTTTTGGCCATTAGGCAGCTTAAAATAGTTTTGCAGAGTAATTCAGTTGGGTAGCATCCTTCTTGCTGTATGCCTTGCAGGACTGTCATCTGTCTCATGTCATCTGTGGAGCAGTCAGGGGTTTATCCCACTGCACCATGGGGTCCAGGTTCTGTAGAAGTTGATAGAAATCATTCAGCTGACCTTCTGGTCTTTTTCCCTAATTTTGCTAACTATACGGAATGCCTTCTTCATTGCATAACTGTTCATAGATCAGTTGTAATTGTACAGATCATAACCCATAAGGAGGGATTCATTTTTTATTTCATTTACCTCTACAAAATGGGTTCCAAAGTATTTAAGGCAACTCTTTCACATTGGCTTTCATATTGCATGACATTGTTAATGTAAATTTGGCAAACCTTTACCAGAATCTTCAAATACTCACTCTTCTAGGGCAGTGGCCACTTTCCTTCTTCAAAACTGCTTACATGTGTGGCATTTGTGTGTTTGCCTCCTGGGCATCACTGAACACTTTTACAAGGCACTGCAAGGTAGATGTGATTTCTAGAACTAGATCTTCCTGCATGGCAACCACCATTTGGGGAATTCTTTCATGAGACCTGCCCAGGAGGGCAAAGCTTGGAACTCTTGTCTTGTTGATTGAGATGACACTCCCAGTGGCAGATATGAAAGTTACATATCTTTCTACAGCACTTGATCTTTGCTGCCATTTTCATTTCCATCACTTTCACCACCCTCCTTTCCCACCATTAGACTGGCATATGCGTTTGTTGTCATGGGATCGGGAGTAGAGAGAGTTGTTTTCAGCCTAGTGCTATGCCTTATATTTGCTGTGAGAGGTCTGGAGAAAAGGTTCTTTGATATATGTACCTCTGTGGGGAGGGGAAAGTAGCTTTTGAAAGTTTTAGATACTTGCCTAAGTACTTTTGGTATTACTCTGATTTATGATGAAGATGAAACTACCAACACAGATATAGAATTACAGTAAGTAAACAACTTTTGTACATTTTAGTACTAGGATCACTGCTGCATTATAGGATGCTTCCCACCTGCCACCTACTGGGCATCATGTTTTCACTGCCTAAACTGTCTAAGAAGTAAAGGAATGTAAGGCGTCACTGTACATGCAGTAAGTGTATAATTTGCTTTTGCATGTGCACACATACACACACACACACACACACACACACACACACACACACACACACACACACACACACACACACACACACACACACACACACACACACACACACACACACACACACACACACACACACACACACACACACACATACTTCACACTGAGCTAATCGAAGGAAGGACACAGAGCAAACTCGGATCTATAATATATAACATTAAGTATCCTGTTTTTTTGCTTATTTTTCCGAGTTATTTATAGCACTTTGCCTACTGTATATTTTTCTAGCTAGTTTCACTGTGTGTGAGGTATTAACTGGAAATTGTCCACTTTTATTAAGCATCTGTTGGGTTGTTTGATTCTGATAACTTGTTTGCAGTTAAAAGCTTTCTCTAGAGGCTCCTTTAGCTGTTTAAAACTTTCATTTAAAGGCTCACTGCTGCTTTTCTGGTGTGAGAAACGTTTCTGCAGTTTGTTTCCCATCCTCCCTCCCTATTGGTATTCTGTTCTTATAGTTGGTGGCTTTGCATTTGCCCGCCCCTACTGTAAATTTGATCTGGGACCCTCCTACCAGTCTAGTGTCATTACCTCATTCTACCTAATACAGGGAGAGCATTTGAGAAGGCCAATCAGCTTAGTTTCTGCTCCTCCTTTCTCTCTTTCCACTAAAAAAAAATTTCTATGCTTGTTTCCTGCCTTTCCTGTGGGTAGTCTAGTCTGGATATAGATTTGCTGTGTCCAGGACTATTTGTGGGCTTCTAAGCCCCCAAGTCTTTCTGTGTTGTAGGGAAGCCTTCTAGCTTAATTTTGTTTCTTAGAACTAGCCAGTTTTTTTGTTTCAGCACTCAAGTCTTTCTTTGAGCTCAGCACTTGTTCAGAACTTATTGTAAGCACTAAATAAGCTACAAATTACTAAAGCAGTCAACTTTCCTCACTGTCTAGAGGAAAACAGTTTCTAGTACTTAACAAATAAGCACCTCTCCAGGCATGTCTAAGGGTCAGCTCCCGGTGCTTTCTCCTGTCTACTTGATGAATCTGGGCATCTTGGTGCAATGCAGCAATTGCCTCATGTACACAGACAACCCTCTCCTCCTACCACCCAACACTACAACCTGTGAGGGATGCACTTATATAGCCAAACTGGAAGCAAAGCTCTCTTTACCTAAGACTGGATTAGACAGTCAAGAGGAGATGGTAAACACTTGCACCACACCACACTCAGCACATAGTCCCTCAAAACCTACACCACCAAAACACACACATAGAAACACAAAACTCACACCTACATTCACAGAGGCTCTCAGTAAAAACCTGCCCAAGCAACAGGGACCTCCAAAGCAGAAACACAAGCAACCTCCACCCCCCCCAACACAACCCAAATGACACATAGCCCACAAACTCCATGTGCCACTCAACCACAGCCCATAAGGCATAACAATGTATCCAAGACTCTAGTCAAAGGTGACTCTATAGTCAGGCACACTAATGTTCCACTCACCAGGCTAAACAAGGAGAAAGTTACTGTCAGCTGCCTGTCGGGTGCCAGGATCCGCCACATAACACATGCACTCAGGTCACTCCACAACAAGTACGAATATGACTCTGTCATTGTCCATGTTGGTGTGAATGACCTACCTGGACTACATAAAAAGGGACATGGAGGAGCTGTCCGATCTTGTAGCCCAGGCAGGTATGACCCTAGCCCTGAGTAGCATCCTGCCATCACCCAGAATGATACCACAGTACAAGGACAAAATGATTGACTTCAACAATTGGCTAAGCATCTGGTGTCATTCTAAGGGGATCCAGTATCTGTCTGCCTGGGATGACATGATCAACAAACCACGATGCTTTGCCAGAGATGGCCTGCAACTGTCGCCCTTAGGATTCCGGATACTGGCTTAAGGCTGTAGCCACCCCTATAGTACCTTTTTTAGGCAAGGTTCAAATGACAAATTCACCACTGTAACAGGTACAAGCAAGAAGAATCTGAGGGTATTGCTACTCAATGCTAGAAGTCTAAACCTCAAAATTCACTCACTCGAGGCACTCCTTAAAATGGAGAACATCGACATCTGTGCACTGACAGAAACCTGGTTCAAGGCTCCAGAGAGTACCCCTGCATTACCAGGCTATAATTCATACCACACCTTTCGGCCACATAACCTGGACCGAAACACTAAAGGCGGAGGCGTGTCCATATTCATTAAGGATATCCACACCTCCAGGCTAGTTGCTCAGCATAATGCATCCGAGATTATCCAAGTGCAACTAACTCTGGACAAGACTGCATTCCAAATTGTAGTTTTCTACAGATCCCCCACTATGCCCCAGGATTCCCACTCCTCATTTCTTGATACACTGGAAAATATTAGGGTGCAACTTAACACCCTAATAATGTGCGATTTCAACTGCCTCACCATTAACTGGGAAAACTACTCATGTACCAACTCTTGTGCGCAACGGTTTCTGGAATTCATAAATTCAAATGCCTTGGATCAACTTATCCACACCCCTACCAGGGGCAGCAGTATCCTAGACCTGGTTATTACCAACATGGGCAACTGGTGCTCCACACCAGAGGTCAAATCCTCGTTGGTCAGATCCGACCACAACTAATCACCCTAGACATCCACATACCTCCCCCACCCCCCATTAGGGAAACCACAGTAAAAAATTTCTCCAAAGACAACTTCACGCTTCTTAAGACAGAAGTGGCAAACTTCACGACACCATGCTGATGGACAATAGAAGTATGACTGCTGAATCCTACACAAATGCACTTTATAAGCACTTACACAAGTGCATGGATCTTGCAATCCCTAACAGAACCAAGATGCTATCCTTCAGAAAAAGGAAGCCAATCTGGTGGTCCCCTGCCATAAACAAACTCTACAACAGAAGAAAGAAACTGTTGCAAAAAAGAGTAAAATCCCATGATTGGAGAAACTCCCTGGTCAGCCTCAGTAAGAAGCTGAGAACCCTCATAAAATCCTCCAAAGCTAGTTACGAAAACAAAATCGCCACTGACTCTAAAGACAACCACAAAGCATTCTATAGCTATGTCAAGAATCTCAATGGCAACACTCAGATCTGCTCTGAGTTACAGCACAATGGCACTAAATATACAGAACCAACTGATATTGCCAACATCCTGGCAGACAGGTTCAGTGCTATCTTTACCCCCCTATCATCCCCTAAAAGGCCCATCTCCATACCAGAAGAATGCAAAGTTCCTGTAATCACGGCTGCACAGGTAAAAAACACACTATCCAAAGCCAAGAACACAGCATCCATGGGACCTGACAACATCCCAGGCTGTGTTCTACATGAACTACACAACGAACTGGCACCCCACCTAAGTACCATGTTCAATCATAGCCTCACCTCAGGCTGTGTGCCCACTGAATGGTGCACAGCAGCGGTTATCCCACTCTACAAAAGGGGATCCACCACAGACCCCAGGAACTACTGCCCCATTAGCCTAATGAGCCTGGTCTGCAAGGCTATGGAACGTATCATCATGGAACTTATAAAAAAATGACATTGGTAATCTCCAAACTCAGGACCCCGCCCAGTTCGGGTTTGTAAAAGGCAGATCATGTCTCCTAAAACCTGATAGACTTCTTTGAAGCAGTCACTAAAGCCGTAGATGAGGGTAAGGTGGTTCACACAGCCTATCTAGATCTCGCCAAGGCTTTCAACACCATTCCCCACTCTGGAATTATAGATAAACTCACTAAACTAGGTCTAAATCCCTATGTCACAAGATGAGTTGCCAACTGGCTCACTGACAGAACCCACACTGTGAAAGTAGCAGACTCCAAATCCAACTTCAGACCAGTGACATGTGGAGTACCACAGGGTTCAGTCCTGGGTCCTCTCCTGTTTGGTATCTACTTCTCTGAAGTGCAGGCTAACACAGAAGGTCTTTGGCTAACGAAGTTTGCAGATGACTGCAAACTAGGAGCCATAATCAAAACTCCAAAAGATGTGGACATCCTAGAAAAGGGCCTCGCTGAGACAGATGCCTGGTGTCAAAGCCATGGCCTCAAGCCCAATGCCAAAAAGTGCATTGTCATCCCTTTTGGTAAAAACTCTGTACCCAAATAACTACCACATAGGCGATAGTCTACTTAACACCGAAAGTGTGATAAGAGATCTTGGGACACAGGTGGACAGTAGTCTCTCCTTTGATAATCACATTGCCACAGTAGTCAGGAAATCCTTCTACGTGGCACACCTCATCACAAAAGGTTTCTCATCCAGGAAAAAAAGAAGTCATTGTTCCCCTCTACTCGTCACTCATTAGACCCATTATAGAGTACAATGCCCCTTTTGGTATGCACCTCACAAGACATCTACAACAACTGGTAAGGCCACAGAAATACCTTACAAAGAGGATTACTGGCCTCAAACAGGTGCCCTACGCAGACCGTCTCAAAAAACTGCAGCTTTACTCTGTCACATATTGCCTACTCAGAGGCGATCTCTCCCTAATACACAAAGCTATGTCAAACCCAGAGCTTTTAGACATGCTTCACTTAAAGAAATCCCAATCCCTACGAGCTGAGCTACATGCTCTAGGGACCTAAACTTTGTCACCACAATAAACAGAACATGCTGGAGGGCTAGATTCCTGTCCCAGAGACTTCCCATACTCTGGAACAAACTACCTATCTATATCAAACAAAGCTCCTCATTAGCACTCTTCAAGAAAAATCTTGATGATTGGATGGGAGACAGGAAATTCACCCCGGGGATCACTTCTGTGGCTCTGCTCGACAGTGGCACATGAAAATAATTTTCTTGGGTGGCGAAAGCCAGGGTATCTTTTTATTTTTATTTTTTTATTTATTTTACATTTGTTGACTGGGCTAGTCTAGCTGGACATATTTCCATTTTCAGTAGAGGCCCGGGGAGAAAAGCTCCACACAGATATACAAAGTATAAAAATATTGTTAGAAGGTAAGTAAAGGATTAATAAACAATAAAACAGATGTTTTTTTCATTCTAGATATAAAGTAGCAATAAACAGAATATTACTTAAGGAAGCTAAAAACAGTTGTAGTACAGGAGAGTTACGTACAATACTTCACATCAGGTACAAGGATTTAAACAATAGGTTAGAGTTTAGCTAGTGACAGTCTTATTTACAGATTAAGGAAGCAATACTTCACATAAGGTACAAGGATTTAAGCAATAGGTTAGAGTTTAACTAGTGATAGTCTTATTTACAAGACTAAGTGTTTAGAAGAGAGGAAGTTAGGTTAGAAGAGGAAGAAACAGGGGTGATGAGGGTGGTTAGTCAGGGTTACTACAAGGGCAAAGCCAGTGCTTTTGGAGGTGTTTTTTAAGTTCTAGCTTGAAAAGTGGCAAGGATGTTATTAGAGTTAGTTCATTGGGTAGCAGGTTCCAGTTTTTTCCTGCTGTGTTGGTAAACAGAGAGTCACCAGCTGCATTATTAGACTTTGTTAAGCTAGTAAGGAGTTTGTTAGAAGAATGTAGGGAGTTCAGATTATTGTATGGGACTAGGAGTTTTGAGAATATAGGGGTATTATTGGGTTTGTGAAATATCTTGTGGGCAATTGTGAGTTGGGGGATTTTCAGATGGTTTTGGAATTCAAGCCAGTCAAGTTGCCAGAGATTTGAGCAGTGGTGGGTTCTAAAGGGATTGCCAGTAGTGAATCTGGCAATGTTATTATAGGAAGTTGCTAATTTGTTAAGGTTAGTTTTTTTTTAAGGTTGGTAAATATAGGTGAAGCATACAGAAGGGTTGAAATTAGATGGGAGTGAGCGATCTTGGCTCTAGCTGTTGAGGTTAAAAAAGGTTTTATTCTATATAAGGAACCTATTTTTCTGTTGACTATTTTAATGGTGTTGTTTATATGGTAATCAAATGAGAGATTATTGTCAATGGTAATTCCTAAAAGTTTAGTGGTAGAGTCTGGGAGAATAACAGTGCCATTATTTGAAGAGATTGAGAAATCTAAGGGGAGGACCTAGTAGTGGGTGTAAAGAGAAGGAGTTTAGTTTTTTTAGCATTAAGTAAGAGGCAAGGTTTGGTAAACCATGTTTCTACAGTGTTGAAAATATTTTGAGTAAGAGAATGTAGTTCAGATGGAGAGATTGCTGAACAAATTAGTGTGGAGTCATCTGCATATTGAATACAGGTGGCTTCTGGGATTGCTACATGGAGATCATTAATAAATAGTGAGAAAAGAAGCGGTCCTAGAATGGAGCCCTGAGGGACCCCGATGGTGACAGGTAAAAAGAATGAGATTTGATTTTCCCAGAGGACTGCTTGTTGTCTGTTGCTGAGATACGATGTAAACCACTTAATGGCCAGAGAGTCAAATGAAAGAGATTCAAGAATATTGATTAAGCGGGTATGGTTAACCATGTCGAAAGCTTTAGAGAGGTCAATAAAGAGTGCAGATGAGAGGATGTTGTTGTTACGGTTTCTATTGATGGTATCTGTGAAGGATAGAAGGGCAGTAGTGGTACTATGTGATGGCCTAAAGCCATGTTGACAGTTTGCTATTAAGTTATGTAGAGAGAGATGATGTAAAAGTTGTTGGTGAATGCATTTTTCCATAATTTTAGCTAAGGGTGATAGGAGAGCAATTGGCCGATAGAGTAGTCATTAGAGTTTCCACCTTTATGTAAGGGGATAATGTGGGAGATTTTCCAAATATCTGGGATGGTGCCTTCTTGGATTGTCCTATTTATAAGGATAGATATAGGGTAGGCAATTACTTTGGCTGCTTTTTGGAGATATTGGGAAGGAAGCTGGTCAGCAGATGGAGTACATGGCTTAAGTTTGTGAAGAAATTTATAGATGTGAGAAGTAGAGATGGGTAGTAGTTTAAATTGAGAAAAAGAGTTTGTTAAGTTGCTGGGAAGGCTGGAGTTTTCAGAGATAAGATGACTAGCTAGAGATTGTATAGTCTCATTGAAGAAAGATCTGTATTGGCAGTCTGATGGGGGAGTATTTGGATCTGCATCAAGTGGGGTGGGTGTTTGGGACTTCCCTGGGGAAAGGAGCTTATTAATGCAGGACCAGAACTTTTGAGGATTATTTTGATGAGTTTGTTGAAGTTTACAGTAATAGTTTCTTTTATCTGTGAGTATTGCTTTTTTTGTGCTGTTTCTAAGCTGCCTAAATTGTAGACGATATAGGCCCTTGGGCCAATAGCCTAGTACCTACATATGAACCTATTTTTTTTGTGTATATCTGTGTATGTATATAATATATATATATATATATATATATATATTTTTTTTTTTTTTTTTTTTTTTTTTTTAATAGAAACATGAAAATGAGTATACAGGATAGAAGATGATTTATGTTATTGGCTTTGTGAAACCCATTGTCATGCATACAGTAATTGCAGGCAAGACTCTGCTCCTGCAGCTTTCACAATAGATGATGCTGTCTTTACATTCCCACCCAAACGGACTGAGGTCCTGTCCAGTTATCCCGTAGCAGATTCCTACATGATCTCTGTGGTCTGCCAGAGGACCCAAAGACAACAGCATTTTATCACCTTGCTGCCATACAGGATGTCTAAAGCATTGGATAGGAAAGGTAAAAGAGTTTATTTTTGTGTGTCTTTATTTGTGTTTTCCCATTCTTGCCTACCATCAGGTGCTGCCAGTGCCTGTTTGTTCCTCATCACCCAAGTGAAAAAATTTCATGGTGCAGTTGTCATATAAGCAGCTGTGAGAGTGCTTTATATTTTTGGTGCTGACCCCATCCCTAGGGACTGACCTGGACACCAGTGTTACTGTGGGTTGCTCTTGTTCCCTCCCTCTGATGTGTGACAACCCTATCCCTAGTGGCTGACATGGACACCAGTGTTACTGTGGGTTTATCTTGTTCCCTCCTTCTGACATGTGTTGACCCCCATCCCTAGTGATTGACCAGGACACCAATGCTACTTCTGTCCCTCTGCTGTATGCCATCCCCATCCCTAGTGGCTGACCTGGACACCAATGGTAATTCCCACCTTCTGCTGCGTACTGAACCTATCTGTAGTAGCTGACCTGGACACCAGTATTACTTCCCTCCTCTGCTGTGTGCCAACCCCATCCCTAGTGGCTTGACCTGGACACCAGTGTTAATTCCCTCCTGTTGTGTGCTGACCCTATCTGTAGTAGCTGACCTGGACACCAGTGTTACTTCCCTCCTCTGCTGTGTGCCAACCCCCATCCCTAGTGGCTTGACCTGAACACCAGCATTACTCCCCTCCTCTGCTGTGCACCGACCCCCTCCCTAGTGGCTGACCTGGACACTGGTGTTACTTCCCTCCTCTGCTGTGTGCATGCTGCTCCCAGCAACATGCCTTAAGAGTCCTACAGTAACTAGTTTGAGATCAATAGTCTCATGTCCCCTGATCCTTTGACCACTGCTTGCATACAAGACTCCACTTGCTCAATAGTTGGTCAGTTGACCAACCTGGGAGAGCTTTAATGCTGTTTTTTAATGCCATTGTTTCAATGGTCAGTCAGGAAGTGTAGGAACTTTGACATGAGCAAATGTCAAAAGTGCATAGTGAAAATTTTTGCTTTGAAGAAATGTTTAATTAAAACCTACTTGTGACTTAGAGATGCTATAGTATTTACAGGAAATAATATAACTGTGTCATATTTTCAGAATGAGGCATCTTATTTAAAGCTGCAGCTTCAAAAATTGTTGAGATTTAAAAAGACAATGTTATGTACCAGAAGGGAAAGCTCATCCATGTTGTAAAATTAGTACAGGAACTCTGTGTACATTTCTACATGGTTTCATCACTTTTTGCAGCTCTTAAATGGTGGTTAATTGTTCATAATATTTTTATTCTATGATGGATCTAGACAAGACCCTGACCCCATGTAGAAGATGGGGAAAAGGGGGTTGATGATGATGATGTAGACAACGGTGTTATTCCATATTATCATTACTGTACGTGTGGCAGACTAGCCTGTTATAGTTCTCAAGTTTGTAGGATGTCAGTAGCATGAAAAAGCAGGTATTGATGGTGATAGATGGACAACTGTCTAGGATAAAAGTGCAAGAGGGACTCTGGAGTGAGACATATTCGGGCCCCATGTATAGAAGCACTTCTTAACCCACTGAAAGTTATTGGTAGATAGAACACCTGTCTTCCTTAACTGTTGTGTCTCCTTGAAGTTGATCATTTTGTGTTCCTCAAAAAAATATGCCTACTGGAGTGCAGGACAGTTTAGAAAAAAAGCGTCCCATTGCTAAATGTTTTCAATGACTGCAGAATTATGATAAAAATGTATAAACTCGTAAATAAATGATATGTAACATTAACTATAAAAAGGCTTATAGAAGAAGTTAAGAAATATCTGGACCAGATAGGGTCCAGTTAAACAAGTTTGTGAGAGAAAAGACTAAATGAATGAAGAGCTTTCACTGCTTAGTGCTTACCTAAATAAATTCATAAATAAGTAAGATGTGTAACAGAAGCTCAAGAAAAGAGTTTAGCTGGAGTCAGTGTATAATAAAGATCAGAAAGGCAGACTGATCATAAAAAGGATTCTCATGCAAGCAGTATATGCTTGCAAATCAAAAATATGGCATGCACAGGCTCCCCAAATACAAAACAAGTGTAATGTAACCAGATTGCATACATTGGCACCGGCATTAAGTGAACTGCTATTAAACAATCCATCGTGTCAGGGACAGGGTACTGTTCATGTTGTAAAGAATTGTAGTCTTTTCAGACAACTACTGCAAGGATATTTGTTTAAGACCCAAAGGCAGAAGCAGGCAGTCAAGCACAGCAAAAAGCCACGTTTAAAGTTTTGATCTCTACAGACAGAAATAAGCAACCATTCTGAAGTAAAAGTAAACCTGTGTTTTGTGGTAAATTATGTCACCCCAGAGATCTTTATTTGACAGCCTCTCACTTTGTTTTTCAAGACTTCCATTCATATTCATACAGGGAGCCATTGTCTTCCATTCAGCCACCTTAAATAGATACAGTGGTGTATGCACTTCGGCCATTGTATGACCTGGCTCATGCTGAGCTCCAACCCTTTTTCTGTATATCATGAGCAGCCAACCTTGAGCAGTCTTCCTGTGACTGCCTTTTGTGACTGAAGTAGTGGCACTAAAGGTTATTACTACTACAAAAGTCTTCCTGTTTTTCCAGAGTTTGTCAGGTCCTGACATATTGTTTCCAGACATCACATCTGTTCCTGCCATTTATAATTTGTATTGTGAAGTACACAGTAGTACTGCAGCTCAGAGACAGGGAGAATCAAGAATGTGAAATGTAAAATTTTTGTTGCTTAAACCTAAGAGCAAAACATTTTGAAATTTAAATCTGATCCTGCTGTGGAAGAATGATGCCCTTTCTATGGTGACTTCTACATTTAATAGCTTGGAGAATTCCTACATCAGGTTATACAGTAAGGTGGACTTACATACCTCTCAGATTGAGAAATCTGGACAAAGCCAGAAGTAAAGGGGGGACAAAGACCCAAAATATGGATACATTTTAAAAATTGTTCCTATAAACTTAGAAAGTTGCTAGAATAACAGGTTTTGAATTATTATATATTTTCTGAAGGATATGAAATTTGAAACTCAGCTATCTGTCATTATTTACTATTATTAATAACTTCAAATATTAATAATTTGTCAGAAAACTAAAAATGTTATGATGAACAGGCCCCCCAAAAATGAGGCAAAAATCTGGACAGTCTGCGAAAATCTGCACAGTTGGGAGGTGTCTGGTCTACCACTTTCAGCTAAAAAAAGATATTCTTCACAGGTGAAACCACTAGATAAAGGTACTACCTCCAGATAGCAGTTTAATTATCTGACATTTTGTGCTTATTATTGAATATTTAAACCAAAAAATCATTCACAAGTGTTTTTTTTAACCCAGTACATTATTTAGGAGTTAATATGCCAAAAATGTATTTACATTAATAATTAATACATTATTGATACTAATAGATTCTGGCTTACTAATGCTTGTTTGAAAAATATCACCATGTTTTTACTTGCTGTGTAAGCAAAACCAGACCACTGGCTACTTTTTTTCAACCCTTCTCCATATTAAAACATATGTATGAAGATTAAAAAATATTAATAGATAACTTTTTGTACATAGTAAGAATGGTATTCTTAAGGTGTATTATTGGAGCTATGGGCATTATGTTTGCTGCACAATGCATTTGGCTTGTGGGCTTTAACTTAATAATGATAATATTTGGGCTCCATTACGGCAGAATAATTCCTTTGTGTGTTCCATCTACCTTGGTAATGGATCAGAAAAGGCACTAGAGTGAGGTAGTATGAAATCAAGACAGAAGTTCAAGCACAAGTGCAGAATACAACAGTGGGATCACCTGAAACATATCACAAAAACAGAATAATGGCTTCATTGCCTGTCCAGCTGATTGTGGGCTGCCATCCCTACTGAGTTTGAGGTTTATGATGTAACCACTGCATGCATAGTGAAAAAAAGGAAAGTTGTGGGTGTGGGATGAGGAGAAACAGTCTTAATGCTCATGCCTGATTAGCTAATTTTTTTTTTTTTACTTAGCAGGTGGACATGATTACACTTGCTGAGCAGATCATACAGGCAACTCCTGATCGCATCAAGCAAGAAGACTTTGGCTCAACAGACATTCCACTGAAAGAACGTCAGGACAATTCAGCTACTAATGAGAACTTATCATGGCTGGCAAGCTACTTGGAGAATGTTGATGAACTGCCCAACTTCTCACAGCACAGGTAGATAACTCAAGTGTTCTTTGTTTCTTTTTATCGGTGATGCTGGTATACACGAAAGCAACCTGCAGACCTACAGATTTAAAATTTAGTGCACTGCACAGGATTAAACAGTATATAAACATTAAAGTGTGTGTGTGTGTGTGTGTGTGTGTGTGTGTGTGTGTGTGTGTGTGTGTGTGTGTGTGTGTTATATAGATAGATATATATGCGTGTGTGTGTGTGTGTGTGTGTGTTATATAGATATATATCCGTGTGTGTGTGTGTTATATAGATAAATATATATATATATATATATATATATATATATATATATATATATGTGTGTGTGTGTGTGTGTGTGTATTTATGTATGTATATATAACATGTATGTAACTAAAGGATCTAACAGCTTTGGTATACTGGCCAGATGCTGGGCTATCCTTGACAGGAGATCCCTTCTGTAAAGAAGTTCTGTAAAGAATACTTGCAACAATGAAGAGGGATGACTTCTACTGTACTTTCCTTGCAAACTGGAGTGGAGCATTCCCTGTCTAGGTGAGAGCTCTATGGCCCATTTCTGCAGCTGTTGGAGGGGAAAATATGCCTCCACAGACTGAATTCTCTATGGCTTTACTGGTGCTAAGCACCATGACATTGCAAGCTGGAGTGGCTTGAACTCTGGTAGGAAACGCCTATTGCACTCGCTTTTTACCACCCTTATGATGAGCCAGAGCTGTATATACCCTCCCTCCCCACCCCCCGGATGGATGAGCCAGCATTAGATGCTCACTCACATCCTCCTTAGTCAGCTCCTACAAGCATTGGAGCCACCACACAGAGTCTTTTCACCTGTGGCCTAGTCAAGTCTTTATCTGTATACATCACAGAGCTGCCTCATGGTGCATGGTTTTGGCAGTTTTGTGCATCATGATCTTGTGAAGGGCAGAACTGCTACCTGGAACAGATTTGTTAAGCAGCTGTTCATATGTGCTCAACTCACATCTGGCTTGAAGAGTCTTTCTTAGTTCAGGAAGACAGAAGATTTGTTTGTCTCTTTTGCTTTATGTAAGCTTAGCAGCCCTCATCTGGACTGTAAAATAGATTATCTTTTCTCACCAGGTAGTTAATCACCCATTGCTATTGTCAAAAGCCACTTCATCAAAGGTGTGACTTATTTTTTTTTTTTTTTTTTTTAAATTTCAGTTGGTGGCTAGTTAGGTGAAGTAATAGTCATGGACCCACATTGGGCATGACTCGAGCCACTAGGATAAGAGTAATTATAATGTATATGGACAGTTTAGAGCAACCAATCAAGCAGTACTTCTTTCATGAGTGTGGCCATTGTAAATGTGATGCCTTTACCGTTTGATCATTAGTTCACAACCTTCACCAACATTAATGCTTGAACTGTAATTTCAAGAGACGGGCCTTTTTTCTTGTCTTAATGCTTCAGGATGCTTTCTGCAGAGCCCTTGCCTTTAGCTCTGATCCTTGATCTCCCAGAGATGTTTAATTTGTAGTGCTTGAGATTTCTCCCATCATTTGTCCATTCATAGTGATTTTGAAGTCAGGTGGAATAGATGTATAATTACCATGTATTTTGATATGCCATAAGGGGTTATTCAATAGTACTTATTACCCGTACCTTGTAATTGGATAACCTCTTCCTCCAGTAGCAGCAGATGGCTTTTTCTTTGTCAAGCAAACAAGTATATAAATTTATTTTTTAAACACCTTTATTGAAATTGTATAGTCTTTTTGTGTATGCATGCTTGTGTGATCACTCAATGAAATATGGGGAAGGGGGGGGGGTTGAATTTGGGAAGTACAGTGAATAAGTCTGTTGCCTGTTTTCATAGTTATTCACACTTCTAAATATATGAGATAGCAAAATTACAGAATTACGTAAGCCTAGGCATATACAAAGAGGATTTTCTAATACTTAACTTGAAGGGCTATCTTGCAGATCAGCTGATATGCTATATCTTTGTATTTTGTTTATGTGCATTTATTACTCTTAATAACCTTTTTTTTTGCAGAGTGAGAATTTACTGTGAATATTCCTTGCTTGTAATGCATTCATTTTTCTTTCAGGTCACTCTGCACTGAGCCTCTGACTCCACCCACTTCCAACACCTGCCTTAGTCCTACAAATTCTCCTCTCAGTGACATTTCCTTTGAAAAGTTTGATCCCCCGACAACTGCCGACTGGTCTGAGTTCCTGACTGCATCTGCCAATGGAAAGATGGAGAGCGAGTTTGCACTTCTGACATTGTCAGATCATGAGCAACGTGAACTGTATGAAGCTGCTAGAATTATTCAGACTGCATTCAGGAAGTACAAGGTACCAGCTGCTGTTGATACAGTTGGAAGAAAACTGTGAAGCTTAATTTATTTAGGTGAAACCTGTGACCTCTGAAAGGGGAAGTGGAATGAGACAGATAAGGGAAGCAGTGCATGGAATGTTCCCTTTCCATTGAGTACCTTTCTAGTATCCTTGTCTTTCCACCTTGTCCTGAAATGCTTTTCATGTTGTGAATGTCAACAGTTCCTGGTCTGTATTTCAGATTCTCTAATTTTTTGATTGTTTCTACTGCAACTGCATTCCCAAGCAGGCAGTTCAAATTTTCCTTCGTGTTTTCTGTTTAGAAATCCTATCCACTCTTCCTCCTACGCCCTTTAATTTTGGAGAATCTCCTGTGATAAAAATAATATTTTCCATACCAATTCAGTGGTGTGAAAAGGAAGCAGCCTATGCTCAGTTAGATATAGGTTCATAGGTAGGTACTAGGCTATCGGCCCTAGGGCCTATACAAGCCTAACCCAAGAAAATTATTTTCCTGTGCCCCTGTCGAGCAGAGCCACAGAGGTGATCCCCGGAGTGAATTTTCTATTTCCCATCCAATCATCAAGATTTTTCATGAAGAGTGCTAATGAAGAGCTTTGTTTGATATAGATAGGTAGTTTGTTCCAGAGTATGGGAAGTCTCTGAGACAGGAATCTATCCCTCTAGCATGTTCTGTTTATTGTGGTGACAAGGTTTAGGTCCGTAGAGCATGTAGCTCGGAGGGATTGGGATTTCTTTAAGTGGAGCATGTCCAACAGCTCTGGGTTTGACATAGGCTTTGTATGTTAAGCAGAGATCGCCTCTGAGTAGGCGATATGCGACGGAGCAAAGCTGGAGTTTTTTGAGACGGTCTGCGTAAGGCATCTGTTTGAGGCCAGTAATCATCTTTGTGAGGTATTTCTGCGGCCTTTCCAGTTGTTGTAGATGTCTTGTGAGGTACATACCAAAAGGACCGTTGTACTCTATAATGGGTCTAATGAGTGACAAGTAGAGGGACACAATGACCTCTTTTTTTTTCCTGGATGAGAAACCTTTTGTAATGAGTTGTGCCACGTAGAAGGATTTCCTGACTACTGTGGTGATGTGATTATCAATGGAGAGACTACTGTCCACCTGTGTCCTAAGGTCTCTTATCACACTTTCAGTGTTAAGTAGACTACCACCTATGTGGTAGCTCATGGGTACAGAGTTTTTACCAAAGTGGATGACGATGCACTTTTTGGCATTGAGCTTGAGGCCATGGCTTTGACACCAGCCATCTGTCTCAGTGAGGCCCTTTTGTAGGATGTCCACATCATTAGGAGTTTCAGTTATGGATCCTAGTTTGCAGTCATCTGCGAACTTCGTTAGCCAAAGACCTTCTGTGTTAGCCTGTACTTCAGAAAACTTGATACCAAACAGGAGAGGACCCAGGACTGAACCCTGTGGTACTCCATTTGTTACCGGTCTGAAGTCGGATTTGAGTCTGCTACTTTCACAGTGTGGGTTCTGTCAGTGAGCCAGTTGGCAACCCATCTTGTGTCATAGGGATTTATACCTAGTTTATTGAGTTTATCTATAATTCCAGAGTGGGAGATGGTGTCAGAAGCCTTGGCGAGATCTAGATAGGCTGTGTGAACCACTTTACCCTTGTCTGTTGCTTTGGTGACTGCTTCAAAGAAGTCAATCAGATTTAGGAGACATGCTCTGCCTTTTACAAACCCAAACTGGGAGGGGTCCAGAGTTTGGAGATTACCAATGTCTTTGTTTATAAGTTCCATGATGGTACTTTTCATGGCCTTGCAGACCAGGCTCGTTAGGCTAATTGAGCGGTAGTTCCCGGGGTCCATGGTGGCTCCCCCTTTGTGGTGTGGGATAATTGTCACTGTGCACCATTCAGTGGGCACAAAGCCTGAGATGAGGCTATGATTGAACATGGTGTTTAGGTGGGGTGCCAGTTCATTCTGTAGTTCATGTAGAACGCAGCCTGGGATGTTGTCATGTCCCATGGATGCTGTGTTCTTGGCTTTGGAGAGTGTGATTTTTACCTCTGCAGCTGTGATTACAGGAACTTTGCATTCTTCTGGTATAGAGATGGGCCCTTTCGGGGGGGGGGGGTAAAGTAGCCTGGGATGTTGTCATGTCCCATGGATGCTGTGTTCTTGGCTTTGGAGAGTGTGATTTTTACCTCTGCAGCTGTGATTACAGGAACTTTGCATTCTTCTAGTATAGAGATGGGCCCTTTAGGGGGTGGGGGGGTAAAGTTAGCACTGAACCTATCTGCCAGGATGTTGGCAATATCAGTTGGTTCTGTATATTTAATGTCATTGTGCTGTAACTCAGAGCAGATCTGAGTGTTGCCATTGAGATTCTTGACATAGCTATAGAATGCTTTGTGGTTGTCTTTAGAATCAGTGGCGATTTTGTTTTCATAACTAGTTTTGGAGGATTTTATGAGGGATCCCAGCTTCTTACTAAGGCTGCCCAGGGAGTTCTTCCAGTCATGAGATTTTACTCTTTTTTGCAACAGTTTCTTTCTTCTGTTGTAGAGTTTGTTTATGGCAGGGGACCACCAGATTAGCTTCCTTTTTTGAAGGATAGCATCTTGGTTCTGTTAGGGATAGCATGATCCATGCACTCGTATAAGTGCTTATAAAGTGCATTTGTGTATGATTCAGCAATCATACCTCTATTGTCCATCTGCATGGGTGTTGTGAAGTTTGCCACTTATGTTTTAAGAAGCGTGAAGTTGGCTTTGGAGAATTTTTTTACGGTGGTTTCCCTAATGGGGGGTGAGGGCAGAATGTGGATGTCTAGGCTGATTAGCTTGTGGTGAGATCTGACCAATGAGGAATTGACCTCTGGTGTGGAACGCCGGTCTCCCATGTTGGTAATGACCAGGTCTAGGATATTGCTGCCTCTGGTGGGGGTGTGGATAAGTTGATCCAAAGCATTGGAATTTATGAATTCCAGAAAACGTTGAGCAAAAGAGTTGGTACACAAGTAGTTTTTCCAGTTAATGGTGGGGTAGTTGAAATCACCCATTGTTAGGGTGTTGGGTTGTACCATAATATTTTTCAGTGTATCAAGAAATGAGGAGTGGGAATCCTGGGTCTTGATGGGGGATCTGTAGCAAGTTACAATTTGGATTACGGTCTTGCCCAGAGTTAGTTGCACTTGGATAATCTCAGGTGCATTATGTTGAGCAACTAGCCTGGAGGTGTGGATATCCTTAATGAATATGGACACGCCTCCACCTTTAGCGTTTCTGTCCAAGTTAAGTGGCCAAAAGGTGTGGTATGAATTATGAATTATAGCCCGGTAATGCAGGGGTGCTGTCTGGAGCCTTGAACCAGGTCTTTGTCACTGCACAGATGTTGATGTTCTCCATTTTAAGGAGTGCCTCGAGTGAATGCATTTTGAGGTTTAGCATTGAGTAACATTACCCTCAGATTTTGCTTGCTTTTACCTGTTTTGGTGGTGAATTTGTCATTTGAACCTTGCCTAAAAAAGGCACTATAGGGGTGGCAAGAGCCAGTATCTGGAATCCCAAGGGTGACAGGTGCAGGCCATCTCTGGCAAAGCATCATGGTCTGTCGATCATGTCATCCCAGGCAGACAGATACTGGATCCCCTTAGAATGACACCAGAAGCTTAGCCAATTGTTGAATTCAATCATTTTGTCCTTGTACTTTAGTATCATTGTGGGTGATGGCAGGATGCTACTCAGGGCTAGGGTCATACCTGCTTGGGCTACAAGATCAGAGAGCTCCTCCATGTCCCTTTTCATGTAGTCCAGGGAGGTACATCTCGGGTTATTCACACCAACATGGACAATGACAGAGTCATATTTGTACTTGTTGTGGAGTGACCTGAGTGTGTGTGTTATGTGGCGGATCCTGGCACCCAACAGGCAGCTGGCAGTAACTTTCTCCTTGTTTAGTCTGGTGATTGGAACATCAGTGTGGCTGACTATAGCATCCCCTATGACTAGAGTGTTGGGTACGTTATGCCTTATGGGCTGTGATTGAGTGGCACACGGAGTTTATGGGCTATGTGTCATTTGGTTTGTGTCGGGAGGTGGAGGTTGCATGAGTTTCTGCTTTGGAGGTCTCTGTTGCTTGAGCAGATTTTTATTGAGAGCCTCCACAAATGTAGGTGTGTGTTTTTTGTTGCTATGTGTGTGTTTTGGTGGTGTAGGTTTTGTGGGACTAAATGATGAGTGTGGTGTGGTGCAAGTGTTTACCTTCTCCTCTTGACTGTCTAGTCCAGTCTTGGGTGAAGAGAGCTTTGCTTCCAGTTTGGCTATATAAGTGTATCTCTCACAGGTTGTAGTGTTGGGTGGTAGGAGGAGAGGGTTGTCTGTGTACATGAGGCAATTTCTGCATTGCCCCTAGATGCCCAGATTCATCAGGTAGACAGGAGAAAACACCAGGAGCTGACCCTTAGACATGCCTGAATAGGTGCTTATTTATTAAGTACTAAAAACTGTTTTCCTCTAGACAAGTGAGGAAAGTTGAGTGCTGTAGTAATTTGTAGCTTATTTAGTGCTTACAACGAGTTCTGAACAAGTGCTGAGCTCAAAGAAACAGATTTGAGTGCTAAAACTAAAAAACTGGCTAGTTCTAAGGGAAAATTTGAAGAGCAGACTTTATGGTGCCAGGAATAGTTTAACCCTAGCTAAGCGGCGATGCATAAAGTCTATTTTTTTTAATATAACAGTAGCAAATGAGCAAACTTATTTAAACAAATTAACCAATAAAAAGCTAAAAACTGAGCCCCGTTCCAACAGTCTTCGATCAGACAAGTTCTAACTGCACACTCCTGCCACTAGGGTGCAGGGGAACCTTCTCCAAAAAAGATAGTCTGGATTAGTGCTAAAGTTATACAAACAAAGCTAGATTCAGCAGGTCTGAATTTAGTCTATGCTACAGAAAACAAGGCGTACCAATTTCAGAAAGAATCAGTTCAAATAAGCAGGCACAGTAAGCCGTTAAACAGAAACTCCCAGCTCAGAAGTGCAGAATCTACCCTCTCCTTCCACAAGAGTGCAGACCACATCAACTTAATGTAAAATAACTGGCCCAAAGCCCAAGTGCTTAAACCAGAACTAATACACTCTTAGAATAACAGACACTAAGCCTTCAATCAGCAATTACCAACTTCGAAGGATGTAAGCTGCCTATCCTGCCACAACAGTGAAGACCACAAACCTTCTTAATGTAAAGCAACTGGTCTGAAGCCCAAGTGCTTCAACCAAAGGCTTATAATAACAGTTACAATTTGATCAGGCTACTAACAAACAGTAATAAATGCAGCAGAATAAATACAATAAAGTAGGAAGAAACACAAATACAGCAAAAGCAGATGAATAAAGGGCATTTTTTATATAACAATAGAAAATGAGCAAACTGATTTAAACAAATTACACAATTAACCAGTAAAAAAGCTCAAAACTGAGCCCTGTTCCAGCAGTCTTCAATCAGACAAGTTCTGACTGCACACTCCTACCACTAGGGAGCAGGGGAACCTTCTCCAAAAAAGATGGTCTGGATTAGTGCTCAAGTTATACAAACAAAGCTAGATTCAGCATACCTGAATCTAGTCTATGCTACAGCAAACAAGGTGCACCAATTTCAGAAAGAAACAGTTCAAATAAGCAGCCACAATAATCCTTTAACCAGAAATTCCCATCTCAGAAGGGCAGAATCTACCCTCTCCTCCCACAAGAGTGCTGACCACAAACCTTCTTAATGTAAGATAACTGGCCTGAAGCCCAGGTGCTTAAACCAGAACTAATACACTTTTAGAATAACAGACGCTGAGCCTTCAATCAGCAATTCCCAATTTAGAAGGATGTAAGCTACCTATCCTGCCACAACAGTGCAGAGCACAAACCTTCTTAATGTAAAACAACTGGTCTGAAGCCCAAGTGCTTAAACCGAAAGGCTTAGAATAACAGTTACAATTTAATCAGGCTACTATCAAGCAGTAATAAATGCAGCAGAATAAATAGAATTGAGTACTTTTATGAAGGGGCAAAAGCAAAATAAAGTGCAATTTTTTTTTTTTTTAGTAAAGTGCAAGGAGAGAGGAAGGAGGAGCAGAGGTTAAGAACCTAAGTGGGTTGACCTTCTCAAATGTTCTCTCTGTATTAAGTAGAGTGAACACCAGACTGGGAGGGGTGTCCCAGATCAAACTTTCAGTAGGGGCAGGCAACTAACTGGAAAGCCACCAACTATAACAACACCACAAGAATAGGGTGGGGGGAGGGGAAAACCAGTTTCAGGACAGATGAGAACAGAAAACAATGACAGAAAATATATAAAAAATTCAGTCAGGCAAAATTAAGACAATGCAGAACTCTGAAAGGTTAAAATGCCAAGAAATATACTTATCAGTCAGCGATATATTTCCAGATTGTTTGAGAATCACACTAGCCAGAACCCATGAATTTCCAACAGTGAATCCAAGAATATCTGAATGCTGGAAAGTTGGCTTTGGATTACAGGAGAATACAGCAGCTGAAAAAGAGCTTTTCTGTCTCAAAAGTCCTAGCAGCTGCCTCTTATAGGCTCTGTCACTACAGTAGTCAGGGGCAGTAAAAGATGTATGGGAATATCTTCAGAAGAATTTTACATGCCTGTATTCCACATTGACAGCACTACACATTGTTTATTTGGAGTGAGAAATATAGGTTAGGGTTTCTTTATTGACATTTGATTACTTAGAAAGTCTAACTGGGTAGACCCCCATTTTCAGCAGAGACCCAAGGAGAAAAGCTCCAAAGTATTACAAAAATATTCTAAGAACAATCATTTCACAGTCTTCATAAAATAATACAAAAACATCTATAGTTTAAATAATTATACCAAATTAAACATAATGTGAAAACAGTGGTTAAGAATAGATAACATTTTATATGACAGCAATTTAATATTTAGAGTATAATACAAACAGGAATTGCAATATGACATGAGAGGAAAAAGCAGGGTTACGGCATATTTAGTTAGAGAGCCAGGGGGGAAAAGTGACTAAAGTAAGTGAGTGAAGAAGGGGGAAGAAGGAGGTGTAAGGTATGAGTAGGTAATTGTTCATCCATTGAACTTATTCTGATACCGTTTGGTCCTCTCTTGGCTGTGTAGACATTTTTTGTGTTTTTGTTTCTGGCAATTGTTCATATTTAGGGATATAGTCTGTCCTGGATTTGAGCAGGAACAGAGATATATTTTGGCTAGGAAGTCTTTCAGAATGGTTTTAGAGGACTAGAGGGAGGTTATAGTTTCATAGATTAGTACTAAGCTAACTGCCCTTGCAAGCCATTTTAAGCCTAGCCAACTATCCCTTGTGAGACTCAAACCCTGCACCTTGTGTTTGTAAGGCAAAAACCTTAACCATTAAGCCACCCTCCCAACCAGTGTAGCTGGCCCTGACGGGGATCAAACCCACGACCTTGGCATTATTAGCACCACACCCTAACCAACTGAGCTAACCTGATAGATACAGGCTAGGCCTTAGCAACATGGTATGAGTACAGAGGATGCCCAGTATATTTGATAGATTTGTGGACAAAGAGGATTTTTTTTTGCTATTGGATTGTAGTGACCAAGTGGCAACATGGTTGTGTAGAGCTGATATTTAGTGCTAGATAAGCATATGGATGCTGGATAATTTTAAAAGTGGCATGAAGGTGTGTATATGGCAGTTGATGGGAATAGTTCTAACCAGTTTAGACTTTTTAGTGTTATACGGTGGTGGTTTCTGAAAGGGGTATTTGCTGCAAGTTTAGCCACTTTATTATAGCATTGTTCATGTTTTGCTTTTTGCGATGCCTAGAGGTTAGTAAGGATGAAAGCAAAGTAAAGTAATGAGGGGAGGAGGTAAAGTAGCAAGTGTAGTTCTAGTTGCATTGGTGAGAGAGTTTTTGGCTTAGAAAACCAACCCTAGTTTTTGGTGAGTTTTTTATGCAACTTTGTATATGCATGTCAAATTTAAGATTATCAGCCACTATCATCCCTAATAATTTGCTAGTAGAAGTGATTTCATTGTTTATATTATTAAGAGGGAGGATTTAAGTTGTATTTTTTCATGAGAAAGGGATTTGGGAGAAAAAAGTAGTATGTTTTTTTTTTGAGGGGAGGTGGACGGTTGATCATGAGCTGTGAGTTTCAAAGCCATGTTTCAGTGGTTGTTAAAGCTTCCGGAGTTATTTTTTTGCAGTGTGCCAGGTTGTCTGGTGTGCATATGGGTGTGGAATCATCTGCATATTGTATTAGGAGGTCTGTTGTGTGAATATGAGGACGGTGTTGGTGAGAGTGTTAAAGAGGAGGAGACCAAAGATAGAGCATTGTGGTATACCGGTGGTGACCGGGAGGTATGAAGAGAAGGTGGAGTAACATTTTGACAAGTCGCTTTTGAACCATAGAAGGGTGACCTGAGATAGACCTAGTGAGGACATCTGAAGTAGGAGTTTGCTGTGACAAACTGTGTCAAAGGCTTTAGACAAATCTATACATAAGGTGGATAATAGTTTGCCATTATTTCTAGCTTTATTGACAGTATCTATAAAGGTTAGAAGTGCAGTGTTAGTACACTGGGAGGGTGTAAAGCTGTGTTGTCGGGGACAGGAGCTGTTCCTGCAGGAGACATTTAGCAATTGTTTTTGAATACATTTTTCAAGTATTTTGGTGAGGGGGAAATGATTACTATAGGTCTAAAGTTAGTAATTTCTGTTGTATTTCCTCCATTGCACAGAGGGATAATGTATGACTTTCCAGAGAGATGGAATGTGGGATTCTGGATTGACCTATTTATAAGGATTGAGACAGGGTAGGCAACACTGTTGGCTTCTATTATAAGGTATTCGCCTGGAAGGTCATCAGCTGAAGAAGAGCATAGTTTGAGTTTGGGTAGTTTATATAGTCAAAATCACTCAGCCATTTTATTATTTATTCATTCATTTACACATTGTTGACCAGCAATGGCCTTTTTTCAGTGAAGACCCAAGGTGGTATTCATACTGACTAGGGGAAATTTGGCCAGAGAAACAGGGATCTTCCCATACTCTGCTGAGAGACACTGTTCGTGGCATTCTTGCAAGAAGATGGAGGACATTAGCATGGTCCAGAAGAGATCATGGAATAAGGTATCCTTTTGTAAAGTATGTCAAAATGCAGTTGTCAGTAGTTAATGATAATAGGGAAGATTGTGAAGTTACTGTGTTGTCAACAGGAGACCTCGTTGGTTCCGCTCTACAAGACTGAGCTGAGAAAGTCAGTGGCATTGGCTTGGTTGCAGATGATGGAATGACTTGATCAGAAAGAAGTGGTAGAATAGATTGTAGAGGACTACTGCTAGGAAGGAAGCAAGGAACACAGTTCTGTGCAGAACATGAAGGAGTTTTTGTCAGTGACCTGAATGAAAACATAAGCAGAAGTAATCAAGTTTGGATTTGAGAGTTCAGAGTAAAATAAGGGAGAGTCATTATCCTGCGATAAGCATCTTTTCTAGGTCAGTAAGAACTGAACAGATACTTACTTACTTATTAATCCTTTAGGTTTTGTATCCTGTCTGCATTCTTATTGCCTTATCTCAATGACTTCTTTCTCCACCCTTCCTCCTCCTTCACCTCCTTCATCTTGTCTGTTTGTTAGGTTAATTGCTATCTCTCTCTGTTCCTTCTTTTCCCTGTCTTTTCAGAATAGCTGTACTGTGGTGCCACCAGATGTCATCTCCTCTTACCAATGACCCATATCTTTGTTATCCCAACCACCTCAGCCTCACATTCCATTTTTAGTGTTTCTAGGTGAACGATTTTCCATCTTGATTTATGTCATTAGTAACCAACCCTCTGTCTTCTCCCTGATTCCATTTTCTTCTCGGCCATCCCCTTTTGCCTTCAATCCCTACCTTCCCAGGTGTTTGTGGGATATTTAATTTTGTTGTGTAGTGGCCTTCTCTTCATCCTTATGCCATTTCTATGGTGCCTTCCCCATTTCCCTCCTATCAGTGTGGGCCTTCTTCATGTCACGTCTGACAGTTGCATGTTTCTTCTCTTTCCCTGATAGTCTTTCTCCTCCCTTTTAACTGGCTGTGCAATTTTATATTGCAGTTTCCTCAAATGAGTCCCTCTTCTGCTCCTTTCATGCTGTCTTTCTGCTCTCTTTCATCCTTTTCTCCTAGCAGTGTGCTCTCTTTTCTTAATATATCCTCCTCTTCCTAGAAAATTCTCTCTTTTGCTTGAATAGCCTTTAGCTTTCTTTCCTCATTTTTCCATATTTTAAAGGCACAATCATCCTCATGTCCTTTTCCAGACACATTTTAATACTGTACATCCACTGGGACTGAGCTGAAGCTCCTCTATTTCACAGGATGTACTCCAATGTATGGCACCCCGTTCCATACCATACTGCATGACTCTGCAGTTGAACTGCCCGATGTCCTTCATGGATGCATCTGCAGTCATAACAAGTGGGTTGTCCTGTCGTCAGGCAGCCCTGCAGTCGGCCGGATTCCAAAGTCCGGGTCCGGCTTCGGCTGATGTCGCACTCCACCCGACGTCATCTCTGCTGGTCTTCGGGTATAAAAGCATCAGCCGACGCCATTTTCCTCAGTCTTTCTTGCCGCGTGGCGCCCGAAGCAGAAGCTGTTCGCAAGTGCCGGTCGGTCGGATCCAGAGATTACTTCTACCGAATACTACTTCGAAGACTTCTAAAGCTAAGTACCCCGTTGGGGACTCTTTCTTGCCTCAGCCGATGTCAGAAAAAGTTAACAATTGTTTAACCTGTGGGAAACAAATACCTCATAAAGATTTCCACTCTTACTGTCTGCCTTGTTTAGGCCCAGCCCACGACGTAGCAGCCTGTTCGGCCTGTGCCTCTTTCAACCGACGAACGCTTAGGCGTCGGTCGGAGTTTGCAGAACAGTTTTTCGGTACTGATTTTGCGTACATTATGCCGTCGGATCCTCCGACTACCCAATCTTCCAAAAAACGCAAAGATAAAGACCGACACTCGCGGTCCGTGGTTTCGGCCGAAACCACGGCTAAGCAAACCGCGAGTGTCTGGGTTTCGGCGGAAACCGAGAAAACTGCTCAAAGTACAGCTGAACCTATTCTTACAACTGAGGCCCCTGCTACAATTCTTGAATCGACCTCAGAAATTTTACCCACTACGGTGGTTGACTTATCAGACACCATCCCCTTGGATGTCTCTACCCCAGCACGTGGTGCTGCTAGGCCTCCAGCAGCCATGTCCATTAAGGCCTTCGCCAGGGCTAAAGCAGTCAAGACTACTAAATCAGTGCCTGTTAAACCCCCTCATCCAGGCCCTCTTCTAGTTCTCAAATGCTTTCTTTGGCAGAAGATTTAATTTCTTTAATTAGAGGATCTCAATCTCACCCAGACAGGGCCTCTCAGCCCCCAGAGAAGAGACCTAGGGCAGAGCCCCCTGAGCCAGTGTCTTCTGATGATTCTGCTGATGAATCAGACATAACTGACCAGCCTGAGGCTCCCTTCTCCAATTTTGAAGATTCTGATGCTGAAGAATCCATTCCAGCTGCTTCCCCACCAGAAGAATTCTCCTTTGGGGAAACCTTGCATGCCATGCGAGAACAGTTCCAATGGCAGCAACAGGATTTTTCAGACTCCAGAAAAAGACTTAGGACCTTTCTGCACCTCCCACAGCACAGGCCCTTAGCTATACCTCCTGTTCTCTCTGTGGTGGATGATGCTTTCAATGATGTTTGCTCCGCTCCAGATTCTTTACCCCAGCCCCTGCCAAACCAGACAGATTTTACAGGGTGCCAGATACTCATCACCACCTTTACAAGGCCCCTCTTGCAGACCCAGAAACTATATCCCAGGGTCCCAAGGCAGTAGCCGCAACCACAGCTAAAAACCCTATTCCTTCTGAAAGGGAAGCAAGGTCACTAGACAGATGGGGTAAAAGGTCTACACTTCAGCTACTCTCTCAGCTAGAGCTTTAAACTGTCAGTTTCACATGATACAATACCAAGAGTTTATGCTTGATCAGTTAACTAAAAAGCTAACTACTGATGAATCTCTTGATAAGAAATATGTATTAGAGATGGTAAATAACATACAACAGGTTAGCAACCATTCCTTAAAATGTGGTTATGATGCACTGGAGGCTTCATTTAGATCAGCCATGACAGGCACAGTGATAAGAAGACATGCATGGCTAAAGGAACAAGCTTTACCGGATCATGTTAAAGCTAAGTTGCTAGATGCTCCTATGGACAAGACAAGTTTGTTTGGTACACCTGCCCAGCAGGTTATGAAGAAAATGGAAGAAAAGGCAAAATCTGTTCAAACTGTCAAAGATTTCCTGCAGGTTCAACCCCCAAGGTTTAGCAGGAACTGGCCTGCCAAAAATTGGTCCTTTCCTGACTCCACAAAATTTCAAAGGGGCAGGAATAGACGTTCCAGAGGCAGAAACCAATCCAGAGGAGGTGCCTACAGAGGACGACAGTGGCAAGGTAACAACAGAGGCACAGACACAGCCACTGCCACTACATCAGCACAACCACAGTGACTTAATCCTAAATCCGCCTACCAGGGAACAAATAGCAGCTCCTCTAGGCGGAAAGTTAACCTTATTTTCAAAGAACTGGCACTACATAACCAAAGACAAGTGGATTTTACAAACCATAGATCAAGGTTACCGGTTTCACTTCCACACTTTACCAGTCAAAAGAGGAATGCCAAATCTACCTCCAAATCAAAAACAGAGGCTCTACGCCAGATAATGGAGTTAGCAAACATGAGAGCTGTGGAAAGAGTGCCAACAGCAGAACAAGGAAAGGGGTTCTACTCCAGACTATTCCTAGTTCCAAGAAAGGAAAAAGTTGGAGACCAATTCTCGACCTGTCCACCTTAAATACATACATCATTGTCCCAAAATTCAAAATGCTGACCCTACAGCAACTTCTTCCCATGCTGGGCAAGGAGTCTTGGCTGGTAACTCTAGATCTCAAGGAGGCATACCTGCACGTCCCAATTCGACCAATCTGCAGAAGATACCTCAGATTTCTTGCAGGATCAGAGCACTATCAATTCTCAGCATTGCCCTTTGGCTTATCTACTGCCCAGAGTATTCACAAAATGCCTGGCAGCAGTAATCGCCCTTTGCAGAGTACAGGAATTCAAATTTACCCATACCTGGCCGACTGCCTGCTACAAGGGGACAACAAAAGCAAGCTGACAACAGATTTACAAAGGGTCATTTACTTGCTACAAGGACTGGGATACACAGTCAATTTACAAAAGTCAAGGCTGATACCATCCCAAACAAGGACATTCTTGGGCGGAATTGGACACAGTACAACAAATGGCATTCCTGACTACAGAAAAACAAAAAGAACTTCCTCTTTACTTCTTGGCACTAACAAAACTGAACAAGTTAACAGCAAGAAAATTTCTACAGGCCTTGGGCTTCATGGCATCATGCATAATCTTGGTCCCATTTGCCAGACTACATATGAGGAAACTACAGTGGTACCTAAAGAATTTATGGTCCCAGCACAGACACAGTCTAGAAACAGAAATCCCAATAATTCCATGCTTAAAACAGGAGTTCCTATGGTGGGCTCAGGCATGCCAGTCAAACCCAGGCCTGCCCTTCCGCAGATGTCAACCAAGCCAGACCATCACAACAGACGCTTCAGACCTAGGATGGGGGGCCCACATGCTGGACAAATGCGTGCAAGGATTGTGGACACAGGATCAACTTCACCTGCACATCAATCTAAAAGAAATGCTGGCAGTAAAACTGGCAATCCAAAAGTTCAAACCATTCCTCAAAGAGGGCCAGTTGATGATAAGGACAGACAACACCACAGTCATGTGGTACATCAACAAACAGGGAGGCACTCATTCATACCCCTATGCAGAATGACCTTGGAGCTGTGGACCCTGGCACTCAGCTACAACATTCAGTTACAGGCAATATTTGTACCAGGGAAAGACAATACTCTAGCAGACATACTAAGCAGAACCACTTCGGATGCCCACGAATGGAAGCTGCACCGGACATCTTCAAGACCATCTCAAAGAAATGGGGAATGCCACAGATAGACCTATTCGCATCACCTCTCAATCACCAGCTCAAAAAATTCTGCACAAGGACATTCCACCCACTAGCATGGAAAGTGGACTCACTCTCCTTCAACTGGAAAGGCCTAACAGCATATGCATTCCCTCCTCTTCCTTTGATACACAAGGTACTACTAAAAATCAAGGAAGAACGTCAAAGGATAATCCTGATAGCCCCAAACTGGCCAAGACAACACTGGTACCCACTACTGAAGAGCATGTCTCGAACAACATGTGGCCAATACCCTGATGCCTTTGATGTTAACTCAGAACAACTACAGCATCATACATCCAAACCTAAAACGCTGCAACTGACTGCATGGAACATCACATAGCAGCAGCTAATCCAGAACTTTCCCAAAGAGTTAAAGACATTATTCTTGAAGCACGCAGACCTTCAACAAGAAAGAACTATGCTGGAAAATGGAAAAGGTTTGTCATTTGGAGTACCGAAAGAGGAAAAGATGTGTCAAACATAGATATGCCTAACATTCTGGAGTATCTGGCCGAACTTCTTCATTCAGGCCTGTCCTACTCCTCCATCAAGATACATGCATCAGCTATTTCAGCAGAATACAGCTTTGATCCTCCTGTTTTTAGCACCCTTTGCTCAGGCAGTTCCTCAGAGGAATCAAGAATGTAAAACCTCCAAGGAAACCACCATTACCAGCTTGGGACTTAAACTTTGTGCTAGAAAAGTTGACACTAGCACCCTTTGAACCAGCAGCAACAGCAGACCTACAACACCTGTCATGGAAAACTGCTTTCCTACTGGCAATTACTTCAGCAAGGAGGGTTTCAGAACTACAGGCCTTAATGGCAGTGCAACCCTTCCTAATCTTCCACCAAGATAGAGTGTCCTTGAGGACTAATCCTACATTTATGCCTAAGGTGGTATCCAGAGTATCTTTAAACCAGGCAATCCACCTACCTTCCTTCTTTCCCAACCCACAAAACAGAGGGAAAGAATACTGCATACCTTGGATGTACATAGACAGCTACGCTACTACTTGGACAGAACAAAAATAGCAGAAAGACTGACCAACTTTTGTAGCCTATGCAACAGGAAGGGAAGGAAAAGCTATTTCCAAACAGACAATCTCCAAATGGATAGGAAATTGCATATGATACTGTTACTCCTTCCATGGAAAACCAATTCCACAGAACATAAGACCTCATTCTACAAGGGCAACAGCCACTACCACAGCCTTCTTACGAGGAGTGGCAACCAAAGACATTATTGAGGCGGCTACTTGGACCTCCGTGCATACATTTGCCAAGCATTATAATTTGCCTCTTTATTCCAGATCCCGAGCAGGGTTTGCCACTGCTGTACTGCAAGGGATCTTAAACACACCATAATCTACCTTTATCCTCCTCCCTAGTTGGCTATGGTATTCTACCCACTTGTTATGACTGCAGATGCATCCATGAAGGACATAGTACAGTTTTGTACCTACCATAAATGTAGATGTCCGAACTGGATAGCATCTGCAGTCAGGATTACCCTCCCTCCTTCCCCTCTGTGGTACTCCTAGGGTGTTTACCCTCCTAATAGCTAGCTGTTGGGGGGGAGTCTTTTATGGTGTATTTGTTTGTATATATGTACATATATGCTTATTGTTGTGTTTACCTCTATCTATTTGGGAACATTGGCATCTATCCAAATTTTACCCTGCAAGAGGGCTACTGGCATCTGGGGCAAGAAACACTGAGGAAAATGGTGTCGGCTGATGCTTTTATACCCGAAGACCAGCAGAGATGACGTCGGGTGGAGTGCGACATCAGCCGAAGCCGGACCCGGACTTTGGAATCCGGCCGACTGCAGGGCTGCCTGACGACAGGACAACCCACTTGTTATGACTGCAGATGCTATCCAGTTCGGACATCTACATTTATGGTAGGTACAAAACTGTACTTTCTTCTCCTTCCTCATCCTGATGGCCTTTTGTATAGGTAGCACTTCTGAGAATGGTACCATCCTTCCCAAGGTCCTGCACACAACTGTCATCTCCGTGGTCCTTTCCACTGCTTTGTTTACATAAATTCCCACCATCTCTTTAGTTCCTACATAAGTCATATTAAATGACTAATTCTTTGTTTTGAAGATCAATTTTGTCACTGCTAACTCTGTCCTTGTGGGCGTTAGTTTGTATGTGCACTTTCACGATTCTCTTTCTTGCCATTTCCTCCCTCCCCAATGTAGCCCCTAGTGACTGAGCCTACCACACCCAGTACCCATCTCCTCCTAAAATTTATCTCCTTGCCCTCTGTTTACAACTACTCTTCCTGAACACTTACTGTATGTGATCTCCCCTTCTTGCTGTGCTGTGCTTTGTCTGAGTGCCCCCCCCCACCCCACTTTTTTCCTTCCATGCTTCTCTCTGGTGTCACCTGCTGCCTGGCCATCAGTAGTGCTGCCCCACTGATCATTTTTCAGTGCTGCCCACCTATATTCCTTTGCCTTGGTTTCCTCCTCCTTATCTTTTTTTTTTTTTGCTGCTTTCCCCCTTCCTTATTCTCCTCTTTCTTCCTTATCCCATGTTCGTCTGCTCTTTTCATATCTGCCACTTCACTTACCTGTACTTCTCTGACTGCCTCTGCTGACGTCCTGCTATCCCGTTTGTCCCCTTCCTCCCTTGTCTCATTGTGTTCTCTCTTCTGAATTCCTGTGGTCTCCTCCTCCCAAGTTCATCTGTCGTGACTAACCAACCAACTGCTTTGCCTGTGTCTTCTCCTTCAGTTAATACTATCTTCATCCACAGCCTGAAATGTGGTCCCAATACACTTAAAAAAATGCCTGTCCATACAGTCTTTCCTCTGCAATTTTATATATGGTTCAAGTACATTTAAAAAAAAAAAAGAATGAATCCCCTTCTACACAGTAATTTGTCGTCCCTCCACCCCAACTGTAATTGCATTGGGATATTTGTTGTGTGTTGGCAACTCATCCTAGTTTGGGTGGGCCCTTGTCATTCTGTCAGACCCCCACTGGTCCTTTTTATGAATGCTGATAGACTGAAGTAGAAGTGCAGCAGTAGAGCTTTTTTCTCCCCTGTTTTGTGACTTTGGAGTAGTTGTATCTAGATTTGGGGGGGGGGGGGGGTTGCAGGGGGGCTTGCCCACTGCAAAATAAAAATGACCTCTGATGTTGACTGAAAGTTGTTTTGGCATTTTTTTCACAAAATTACTTTTACGGGAAGTGAACTTCGCCAGATTGATATAATTCCATTTGGAACACTGATAGATTTGCAGTCTGTATTTTATCCATGTTGAAAAAAGTTATTATAGTTATTTCTTTATTTACTTCTAAAGAAGAGAACAGTCCACCAGTGTTTGTCTGACTTTGCCCCAAGCTCCAAATGTGGAATCACCTACATCTGCAGGAGTGTTTCCATTTCCAAACAGAGGGTCATGTTCAGTCCTTGAAAGTTGACCACAGACTTATGACAAGTAGTTATAACATAATTCAGAATTTATTACTATGTTGTTTTTCAATGGACATTTCAAGAAAGATATGTAACAGCTGACCATTGAATGAATTATTTACAAGTTTGTATTTTTTCACCAGTTCTGTTTATTACATGGGGGGGGGGGGGGGGGGCTGTGTATCCCTCACATCCCAATATCAAATGTCTTGTTTTTGAGAACCTAGAATTTTGGCCATTTGTGAGACAGCCGTCAGTGAATGTCTGCAATATACCAGTTCCTTAATGTTGTGGGGAGAGGCTTGTAATGTTCTAGCCGTAGGACTTCACCTCCTATACTGTGAAATTGATATCACATAATTCCATCATGAAGGGTGATATTACAGCTTACAGAGACTGCAGTGTCACTTTTTAGGATGGTGTTACATATGGAAAGTACTGTAGCGAGTGATACAATGCCCTTTATTAAACAGACTGAAAATCTGAGCCAGACTGATTGGTCATTGCCAGAATTAGAAACCTGTATTGACAAGTAGTTGCTTACAACTGTGCCAGTTTCTGGTATTTCATCAGTAATCACATTGTGCAGTTGGCACTTGAAAAGGGGTTTTGAATTAAAACACACAATTTTACATTTTGGGATGGAATTGCTCACTTGCATTGCCATCTTTTGTGATTATGGGTCCTGAAAACAGTATTCTGAATATACATGTCCCAGAATAGTTTACTTCCAAAGTTGTAAGTGGATTTTTAGCTTAGCAATCTTTGCCTCTAACTTTACTCATTTTTCATTATGTTGTCTAACATCTTGCAGCATAGCGATATATCTTAATTGCTTACTCTCAAGAATGTTGCATCCCTCACTTTTCCTGATACTGGAACAAGTGATCCACAAATAGAGTAAAGCCTTTTCCAGTTGTGGGCTAAAGCTATAGTATTCAGTTCCCTGAAATGTTAAAGACCCTGGCCTTTCTAGCCCTGTTTGTGGTTCTCTCAATTAATCATAAATTTCATAATACCTCTTCTTTCATCTTGTTTTGATTCAGTCATTTTACACAAATGGCTCCTAGGCACTCTGAAGTATGTACAAGGCTTGTAGATAAGTATGCAATTTATTTCAGCCTTAAAGAATAGTAGTGAAATACTTTTCATTTTTGTAAAGCTGACAATACAAACCAATTCTAAAGTTGTACTTATGGACTTGTTCATGCATTTTTCTTGAGGTGGGATTCTTTGATGAATATTCTGAATATTTGGGCCAAAACTGTTGATATTTGCCAAAAAAGGTTATGAGCCTTCATTTGTGAATGAATTTTTTATGTTTGGGTTGCTTTTCAGTGTTTTTGCCTGTATCTCACAGCATAGCCAGTTTTCAAACCAGCATATAAGTGCATCTTTTTGTTGCTGTCATACATGGGACAGACTGATGTTAAGTTTGAAAATGTGTTATACATTTTATTTGAAAATACAGTATCAGGCAGGCTTGACAAAAAAGCACACACATAATATTACATAAAACTATCACAACTGTTACGTGAGCAGCAGTGAAAGTTGCTCATGGTTGATCTTTATGTCACATTACAGTTGGTCAAGTCCCACTCCTGGTACCTGCATCTACACTTGTACAATTTGCCTTTTCCTGAAGAAAATGTCTGAGCTGAGAAGAGATGGAAGTAACAGTATTTATCAGTGGATTTTAGGGAGGAAGTTCCAATGTGTTGAGCCATGATGTATTTAGAATGCCTCGACAGACTGATTAGGGAGTGATGTGGTACTTTCAGCAGGGGAAACACTCCATGTATTCAAACATTTTTTTCAGCTGGCAGAAGTAGTTGAAACACATTTGATTGCTTCTGCCAGTGTTAAGTTTGTGCAAGATCACAAACAGTGGGGATTAGGGACTTTACCCTTTCCCCACTGTAGAGCAGTCTCAAAGTTCGTATATATATTTAGCAGGGCACATGGGGACTTGCCCCCTGCAAAAAATTTTATTTATTTATTTATTTATTTATTTTTTACTGGTATTTTGTGTTTCTATCTTTTTGGATCACTGTTTTTTTAATGCAATCCCATTGCACTTTGAAACTTCGAAGTACATCCCCAGCAGTCTAGCCTGAGAGTCCCTTGATCTTATCCATGTGGGACAATGCTTCACTGATTACGATTTAAATGTCCAGCAACGATTAGTATTTAGCATTGTGTAACTGCGATGCAAAAGGACTGTTCTCTGAGAAATTGATAGTTATCCACCCTCACTGAGTGTGAAACAATGGTTTTGCCTCCTGTCTGCTGTAGTTATGACTCTGCATATCTTGTTTTATAAAGTTTACAGCTTTTGTAAGTGGTGCATTGAGGTTGCACTGGGGACTAGGCGAGCCTACTTAGGTTGGACAGCAGAACACCTATCCAAATAGTGCAGTTTGCTTATCAACATATCAGCTTATTCATGTTGGAGCACATTTGTTCCCTAATCCATAAGTGTGTTGTTTGTGAGGAATGGTTCTAACTAGATACCTGAAGGTTAGCAGATTTTGTAGCAGACTTCAACCTGTTCCATTAACCCTTTGCATACTGAGTCTGTTCTCAATACCAGTAAAACTGTTTTTGATGGAGTTGAAGGCATCTTGTTGTAATAGTTTATAGATGAGGGAGACTGTTTACTGAGCAAATGAGTGAGATTGTATGTGTACTGTATCAGAGAAGTTTGTTGGAAAGGTGTGTGAAGATTATTAATAAAGATATTAAAGAGAGGGGGACCAAGGATGGAGTGTTGTGAGACTCCAGTGTCCACTGGGGGGAAACGAGAAAACAGCAAGCCAGACTGGCAATGATTAGATAGATAACTAGTAAACCAGTTAAGACTAGAGTTGGATAGACCTAAGGCAGTCACTTTTGATAGTAGTTTGGGATGAGAAACAGTATTAAAAACTTTAGACAGGTCTAGAAAGAGGTAGGAGACTTATTTATTGTTATCCCTGGCTTTAATGATGTTGTCGAGAAAGGATGTAAAGGAAGTTGTTGTGCTTTGTGCTGGTTGGAAGCCATGTTGGGTTGGGATGAATACATTTTCGTGAAATAAGTTCAGTACCAGCTGCTTGTGGATGCATTTTTCCAATGTTTTAGAGAGAGGGGGCAGTAAGGCGATAGGTCTAAAATTTGTTGTTTTGGTAGAGTTACTTTCTTTATGTAGTGATATGATATATGATTTTTTTCCATAAGGAAGGAACATATGATTCTTCAATGGAACGATTGCTTAGAACAGAGCTTGGGTGTGCCAATTGCAGAAGAGGCTAGCTTTAGGTATTCTGAATGTAAGTTTTCCATTTAGATGGAGCAAGATTTGAGTTTACTTAATACATATGTTATGTAGGAGGTAGAAAGGGTTGTAGGAAAAAAATTAGACTATTGCAGTTTAGAGGCTGTATTGTGGTGGACTATGATAGTAAGGCACAGCTAGTAAGACTAGCTATTCAGTCTATGAAGCGGAATTTGAATTTGACAGCATTATCGAAAGGAAAGTGGTCTAGGTAAGGGTTTGGTGTGCCAGGTGTAAGATTTTATTTACTGTATACCAGAATTTTTTTAAGATCATGTTTTAGGTTAGGTTAAGATGTGTTTGAATTTTTCTTAGAAATTAAAATTACATTTGCTATATTTCAGAGACCTGGTACAACTAAAGAGCAGACAAGAGAACTTGATATTGTATATAAGCATTATGGCAATAAGGGTATTGCACACCCTTAAAGAATTAGAATGCAGATCATCTGAGTCCGCACTGCTATGGCTTGGGAGCTCATGCAGCCATTTGTTAATTATAACCAGTGGTTTATCAGTAAATTGAAGCTCAGTGGCATTTCAGTTTGGTGAACTGATTTCTTCATTGCAAATGAAAAAGAAAAAAAATATATATATATATATATATATATATATTGTTTTGTTTTGTTTTCAGGTAAGAGAATTTACAGACTGAGCATCTGCAGAATAGTATTCAGTGATCTTTCAGTCTAAAATGAAGTTGTTTTCATCATAACATGTTTACTATGTTTCTTGATCTGCAGTCATAACTAGCACATATGGAAAATTTTCACAGAGGCTATTTAAAAAGAAATGTAAAACGTTTCTTTGACAAATGTAGCCTCCTGGCTTTGCCAGGCTTTAATGTTTTTTATTATTTCATTTATAAGTTAGCAATTTATGTCATACCTCTTTGCATTCCTTTTGAAGTTTTCTTTTTTTTTTTTCATGTTTAAAAATGTTTTCTAATTTCTGCCTGTTTTATAGGGTCGAAGATTGAAAGAGCAGCAAGAAATGGCAGCAGCTGTGATTCAAAGATGCTACAGGAAATACAAACAGGTATGCAAACATTAATTATATAATCTGTGCTTGATGTGGACTTGTTTGCAACGTACCTCACCAAGACCATTAAATTGTAGTGCCACAAAAAGGGAAGAAATAAATGCATATTTTCTTTATGGTAATACATCAGAGAAAACAGTTGCTGTGCGATACATTCTTCAAGCAGGGAACAGTGTTTGAATGATTGTTCAAGTGGCTTTGCAGGGAGAGAAAGAGAGATGACTGTTTTTTTTTTTCAATAAAGAATTTCTGAATGATTTTCCGAATGGGATCAGATTACTTTTATAAAATATTATCTAATAGCTGATTCCTGGTTAAGTTTTAAAGTTTGGCGGTTTTCTACTGATGTACCTATAGTTATTCTTGTCCCTCAGTCACCATCAAAGCTGTCACACTGAGCCCATTTGCTCTTCCTGTCCTAACTTACAGTTTTGGAGTGATTGACTATCTGCAGTCATGGGACTCCACACATATCTGCTGACCTCACAAGACCCAAATACAGTGAATGTTTTGAAACATGAGGAGAATATATCTAAGATGACTTCTCTGCTTAATCTAGCAGAAGTATATCAGTGTCAAGCAGGAATGGAAATCGAACCAGAAGTAGATAAAAATCAGGCAGCAACTGAATGTGCCAAAAAACAAAAGAAAGAATATAAGGTGAAGAACCAGATGAGAAGGCAAGAAATGTGGAAAATGCATAAATATAGTTGCAAGTGTAGAAAACGTCTGGAAGAACTTCATGCTAATCAGGAACTAACACAAGAATGGCTAAGGAGAGACAAATTCAAGCCAAAAGATGAAAGGTTAATATTGACAGCCCAAGATAGTGAGCTACATGGACACTGGTTTACAAAGTCCATTGGACATGTGGGAGAAACAGACAAATGTAGGTTTTGTAAAACAGAATTGGAAACAGTTGCACACCTTGTTGCTGGTTGTGACATACTAATGGCAGACTGTACACTGAAAGGCATAATAATGTGGCAAGACTGTTGCACTGGGGATTGTGCAAGCATTATGGTATTGAAGTGGCTGAAAAACACTGGAAACATGAGCCACAAAGCATCAGAGAAAATGATGAAGTTTACATCACATGGGATCACCCATTGCCAACAGTTCAAAAGACAGATGCTAGAAAAACAGATATACTGGTCCATGAAAATATGACAAAGGTAGCATTGACCATTGAAATTGCCATACCAAGTGACTACAGTGTGTTGTGTACAGAGAGACACAAAGTCATAAAATATCAAGATCTTGAGGCAGAAATGAGCGATGTGGAAGAAAGATACCCAGACAGTTCCAATAGTAGTAGGAGTAACGGGTCTTATAACAAATAATCTACAGTCATATTTAGATATGTTACCAATACATGTAACCCCATATGAATTGCAGAAGTCGTCATTACTGGGCACATTGCAGGTGCTGCAAAGAGCACTTCTGGCTTGACCTCAAAGATTGAAACTGCCAATCTCATGAACTTTAATCGTACTTTAACTTCGGAAAGGGGTCCATTCCCATCATGGTATTAGAAACCCAAAAGATTTGGAGAAATTAAAAAGGCAGAATCTCATGCAATAGACATCCATATTAAGAAGAAACCAATGGAATGGTACTCAACCAGTCAGTTGCCATATGAAAATATTTTGGAGCCTTCCACGGGAAACCAGTGTAAATGTTCACTTGAAGCTGGACGGGAAGGGAGGGAACGGGAAACTATGGCAACTCTGGAGCAGTCAGTGCTGTGGAGTGATAGGCCAGTGAGCCCCCGTATGACAGCGCAATGGTTGACACAGGATGAAATTGAAGAGAATGTGCCACTGGAAGATTCTAGAGAACTTTCTACAGAATGCCCACAGAAAATGGAGAACAAAAAATGTGCCCTCAGTTTCGAAGAAAATGAATTAAGAGAAGAGTTGCTTGATTTAATAGTGATACATAGACATATTAAGATCAGTGAAGTAAATAATCTGAAGAAGGTTAATAAAACCCAAAAAGTCAGAAGTTTGATGAAACAAATGAACACAGTAATTAGGACTATCCATAGAGATCCATGTGGTATAACAGAAGTAAACAGGATATATTACTGTGCAGCTAAGTTAATAACAGATAAAATTCAACCACAAGAACACAGGGTAGTAAGGGAAAGGAAGGGGAGAAATTTGAATATCTTCATGGAAGTATCGAACAGAGAAAACTATAAAGCAGTTAAGTGTCACTGTTAGAGGAGTATAGAAGAAGGAACAGATCAACAAAAATACTCAGAAAGATAGACGTGATAAAAGCAATGTTCAGTATTATAACGGATCAGGATCTATCATGCACTATCGCAAATAATAAACTAAAAGTACCAGCACAGGCTGAAAAACCTAGAAGATACCCAGATAAATATAAAGGAAAAGTACAAAATAAGCAGTTTATTGATGACCCCAAAAAGCTTTATAGAGAATTGGGAAACAAGGTAAAAGGAATTGAAAGACCACCCAAAAAAGAAGAAATAGATACATTTTGGAGAAGTATTTATAAAGATCCTGTGAAACATAACAAAGATGCTAAATTGACAGAAGAAGTAAAAGAAAGTATAAGGAGTTTAAAAGTACAAGATATGAAATGGGATAAAGTAACAGCCAGAGAAAATGAAACAAAATTAAGAAAAGCCTCTAACTGGAAAATACCAGGCCCACATGCAGTACCTAACTTCTGGTTAAAAATATTACCATCTTTGCACGAAGATTTAGCCATGAGTAAGAACTATTTATATGCACACCCTGAACAGACACCAATCTGGCTAACAGGAAAAACAATGTTCCTACTTAAGAGTGAGCCTGCAAGCTACCCTAAAAATTATAGGCCAATGACTTGCCTTCCAACTACTTGTAAACTATACACCAGAATTGATGCTGACAGAGTTTATAGTCATTTAGAAGAAAACTCAATCATAGTAACAAAACAAAAGGGCAGTAATAGAAAGTCATATGGACCAAAGGATCATCTGTTGCTAAATATAGTCATAATGGAAAACTGGCACAAAAACACTCCAGGAAGGTTGCCACACTCACAGACTGAAAATCCAACACAGAAATTCTGATTAAAACTTTAATTGTCGATTAAAGTTTTAATCAGAATTTCTCTGTTGGATTTTCAGTCTGTGAGTGGTGGCAACCTTCTTGGTGTGTTTTTGTGCTGGTTTTAACTTTTCCAAGTCTGTTTGGTCATAATGGAAAACTGTAAAATGGGCAATCATTTTTAAGTATGGCATGGACTGACTACAAAAAAGCACTTGATAGTATCCCACATTCATGGATAAAAGAGTGCATAAAAATGTATAAGATACATCCTACACTGATCAACTACATTACACTGACCATGAAACAGTGGCAGACCACTTTCCAGTTAAGCCATGATAAAGGACAATTTGTTATTCCAGGGATAAAATCCAAAGGGGGATATTCCAGGGTGACTCTCTGTCACCTCTGCTATTCTGTCTTGCCCTTAACCCATTAAGCTGTGTACTTAACAGATTAGGCCATGTCTATAATTTGGCTCCTAGAAAACAACAAATTGTAAAGACTTCTCATCTTCTCTTTGTCAGTGATTTAAAAGTGTATAGCTCATCAGATGAGGAACTGAAAACACAACTGCAAGTAGTCAAACCTTTTTCAGATGATATAAGAATGTCATTTGGTCTTGATAAGTGTGAAAAGCAACCTTTAAAGCAGGAAAACTACAGCACCAAGAAAATATCAGTTTGGGACAAGAATGTGATATAAAAGAACTTGAGCAAGAGGGAGTATATAAATATTTGGGAACTGATGAAAGATCAACAATAAACATGAACAAATGTGAATAAAACTTAGTAAGGAATATTTAGAAGACTTAAATTAATCCTGAGAACAGCACTGACATCTAGGAACAAAATTGAAGCTATAAACCAATTTGCTCCTCTTGTCCTAACTTATGCTTTTGGAGTGATTGACTGACCTCAAAACATGTTGGATAGATTAGACAGGAAAACAAGAAGGATGACTTATGCTTACCAAATGATTTATAAAAATTAGTGCATACCAAAATTATATATTCCCCATTCCGAAGGAGGTATGGGCCTCCTTGAAATTGATTACATGTATAGATCTGCAATCGTAGGACTCCACACATACCTGCTGACCTCACAAGACCCAAACGTAATGAAAGTTTTGAAACATGAGGAGAATAAATCTAAGATGACTTCTCTTTTCAGTGTAGCAGAAGCATATCAGCGTAAAGCAGGAATGGAAATCAAACTAGAAGTAGATAAAAATCAGGTGGCACCTGAATGTGCCAAAAAACAAAAGAAAGAATATAATGTGAAGGATCAGATGAGAGGGCAAGAAATGTGGAAAATGCATAAATATAGTTGCAAGTATGGAAAACTCCTCTAAGAACCTCATGTTGATCAGTATCGAATGCAGGAATGGTTAAGGGGGGCGAATTCAAACCAAAAGATGAAAGGTTAATATTGGTGGCCCAAAATAGTGGGCTACGTGCACATTGGTTTACAAAGTCCCTTGAACATGTGGGAGAAACAGACAAATGTAGGTTTTGTAAAACAGAATTGGAAACAGTCGCATACCTTGTTGTTGGTTGTGACATACTAATGGCAGAATGACTGTATACTGAAAGGCATAACAATGTGGCAAGACTGTTGCACTGGGGATTATGCAAACATTATAAAATTGAAGTAGCTGAAAAACACTGGAAACATGAGATGCAAAGCATCATGGAAAATGATGACGTCTACATCACATAGGATCACCCTTTACCAACAGTTCAAAAGATAGATGTGAGAAAACTAGATATAGTGGTCCATGAAAAGAAGAAAAAAATAGCATTGATCATTGAAATCACTACACCCAGTGGCTACAGTATCTTGCATACAGAGAGACACACAGTCATAAAATATCAGGATTTGCAGGCAGAAACGAGAGCTGTGTGGAAGAATGATACCCAGACAGTTCCAGTTGTAGTAGGAGCAACAGGTCTTATAAAATCTACAGTCGTATTTAGATATGTTACCAGTACATGTAACTCTATACGAATTTCAGAAGGAGTCATTACTGGGCACATTCCAGGTGCTGCGAAGAGCACTTCTGGCTGACATCAAAGACTGAAACAATACTAATTTCATGAACTACTTTGACTTAGGAATGGAATCAATTCCCGTCATGGTATTAGAAACCCAAAATATTTGGAGACATTAAAGAAGTGATAAGCCCATGCTTTGATCTTTTTGATTAAGGTAGTTCCTCACTGATAATTGTGTGATTCACCTGTGAGAAAATTTGGTCCCCAGATTATACTGTCACAGATTTCTGTAACAGGAAATACAACACCCATCACCCTTATGGTACCAGCATGGAGAAGGCTAACCTTTTTTTAACAGCAGTGGTGCTAACAACAGAAGAGATATGTTCAAGTTGAATTGTATTGGCTTGGGGTAGAGGTTTTTGCTTGTGATCAGCTCAACTTCTACAAGATGTAAAAGCACACAACAATGATTTTTGAAATGTCATTAAATATATTTTAAAATATTATTCTTCCATTAGTTTTACCAGATGAAGTAGGAAATGTAAAGGTATGTACTGTTAAATGAAAATTTAGGAAGCCTGTATAAAAATTACATGAGCAGCATAAGCAGCATACCTTGACAGATGCATTGAGAAAAGCTGTATCAAACAACGTATTGATGTTAGTGAGAGATATTTAAGTACATATTTGAATGCACCAGCAGATGAGTTAGTTGCCATAGCTACTTCATAAACTAACTTTAAGGCATATGAGTCTGTTAGGTCGAACTCCACCATTAGTGAATTCTGCCCCCTTTACTTGTGAGAAGAGTCTTGCCATTCCTCATTATTGATAGCAGCAGTCATTCTTATTTGAAACCACCTGTAGATGAATTAGCTGCTTTTGCTCCTTAATGAAGAAACTTTAAGAGAAGTGACACTGTAAGGCATGCTTGTTGAGATTTGTGTTTTACTATGTTTTTACTGTGCATATTCCTGTATTGTTAGAAACAAACTGTACAAGGCAGACTGACAGTGTACTGGGGAAAAGGAACTGCCAAGTGATCCCTTGTTCTGTTAGACATTATGCATTTCAGTCAGAAACTGACTTGTTTGCTGTATCTGATGGTGTCCATTTCATTCTTCCTCACTATTGGGTTATGGATCTGACCCTTGGATCTGACTTGGCTGCATTTCTTAAACTTGGATCCTAGTCTTGAGCTCCTCCCCCTACCCATAAAGCTCCACCATCTCTGTAACTTCCTCAAATCTCATTTGCCGCATAGCTGGTATGACATGGATTCCTGGTCTTGATCTTGGGTGATGATAAGTCTAGTGTTTTTTGCCTTATTATACTTATTCTTTCTTATTTTTATTTATTGTCTTGTTTGCTATAGTCTCCTCCACTCCCTTTCATGTTTCACAGGCTTTAGAGACTAGTCAGTGTGTTTGCCCTTCCTTCCTTCTTCTATCTCCACACGGTTGACATTTCTACCTTCCGCTTTTCTTTTTTATTCCCTTTAGAGTGAATTACAAAAAAAAAATTCTCTTGTTTGTGTTTTGCTATTGGTAGCGTCTAGTTTAGCTGCTATGTTGTTGTAGTGTGGTATTAGTGTGCTTTTGGTGTTGGATCTATAATTATAGACATAGTTAAAATGTTTTTCTCATGTATCGTGTCAGGTAAGCCTGCAGGTTTCAAGCGGTGCTCGGAATGCAGGTATAAGATCCCTCATTCTGACCTACATAGTGAATGTTTGTACTGTTTAGGGCCAGATCACCTGTGGTCAGACTGTCATATTTGTGAGTGATTCAACTCCCGAGTCATCGCTGACTGCAGGGGCAAACCTATCCTAAAAGGTCTATTGCCTGCTTCATCCTCATCATCATGGGCTCAAACCCCCTTAGCTAACCTTTCTGGGTCTTCAGAGCTGAGGAAACACTCCCATAAGGCTTCCAGAACTTCGTTGGTGCCTGCAGCCAAGACTGTTAAGGTCTGTGATCTGAATTTGCTGGATCTAAGCTCTACCTCTGCCCTTCGGATCCAAAGTGCCCATCAGATCCATCAGGCACCTCTCATGTGACTGCCTCTCCTAGGTCAACTTCTTGTACCTCGGATCCGAGTGTTAGGACCCGAACTCCAGAGTTTGCCATCAGGGCAGTTTCTGCAACACTATCCTCGAAACTGCTCCAAACCTACTCCAGACCTACTTTGGTTGCTTCCTCTAGATCCTCAAGGAGTCTATCAGATATAGATATGGATAGAATGATGTGGACGTTTCTCAAAACCCAGATCCAGATGGAGGTATTGTCAGCTTCTTCCCAATTGGATCAGTGAGTGTCCCCACTACTATGATCCAGTCTCCTTCTCTGATCTGACCACCGACTTTGAAGTCCCAGGATTCTAGGTTCCTGAGACAGTCTTCTTCAGATCAGAGGAAGCTTCCTTCCTCAATTCTGACAGCTACTCTGACTAGGTCTGCTCTGAGATCTTTTGATCAGAGTGGGTCTCAGAGCCGAGAGGTTGGTTTCTGATCCAGGGTGAAGGGTTGAGTTCTTTTTCAGACTCATCCCTTCCTCTCAGTGCTTTGGCCCTAGCCAGCTCAGGTCCAATCCTGTCTGAGGACCGTGGGTTCGGGGTGATTCCTGTCCATGCTTCGTGCCTTGGCTTCGAGGGAGATGGAGGGAGTTTCTCCTGGTCCGTCAGCCTTATAGATTGTGGAAAGGGCTTTTTCTGCTCACAGAGATCTGACCTGCTTTGCCTCCAGTCCTCCTTCACTGGATTTGGATGCTGAGCCCATCATCCCTGTCCAGGGTCAACCTTCCTCGAGGAGTCTCCAAGTCCCCCCCGAGGAAGCTACCCTTTCTTCCAACACCCCACAGAGGAGGTTCTTCGGAAGAAATCATGCAAAATGAGGCACATTGATTCCCCAATGTCACTCATAGAAGACACAGATCTTGATGAGGGAAAAGGATTCCCACGATCACCAACTGATGATGTCGCCTTTGGAGACACCTTGGAGATCCTTAGCAGAAAGATAGCTGGTTGGCCCAAACTCCTCCTTCTGAAGAGTCTGTGTTTTTGTATGCTTTCGGGACAGGCCCATCTACATCTTGGTTGACCCCCCCCCCCCCAACTGACAACTGTATTGACTTAGTCTCCTGCTGGGATTGGAAAAAGCCAGACACTATCAAACCAATCCCCAAATGGGTTTCTAGTTCCCCCTAAGGCAGACTTCATTGGGCCAAGGGTGTTCCTGTTGATGCCATAGTTGTAGCAGCAGCCACCAAGAATGAGCTAGCCAAACAGAGCTCATCTGTCCATCCACCGAACAAGAAGTCGTGAGTGATGGACAGGTTTGGTAAGTGCATTTACATCTCTGCTACATTTGCACTGAGATCGTCAAATAACTTGGCACATTTCAGTTTTTGCAGAGAAATTTGGTTAAGGAGCTGTCCAACTCTCTTGCAGAGACCATGATGGATGAGGGTTTCAAGAAAGTATCTCCCCACTTGGCTACTCTTGCTTCCGTGTCCAACTCTTCCATGAGGCACAGCTCTCAGGTCTATATCATATGAGCGGATCACACAAATTGCAAACGCTCCTAATATCGAATGTACTGGACCTCGAAGTGCTTTTTCTGAGATCGTGATACAGTGAAAAATGGGATATTTGCCCTTTCCTCATTGTAGTGCGATCTTGGAACTGGAATATATATTTAGCGGGGGTGTGTGTGGGGTGCAGCCCCCCACAATAGGAAGTTTGAGGTCCGGTATGTTCGATATTATGAACGTTCGCAATTTGTGCGATTCGCTCATATGATATAGACCCCAGCTCTCATTCAGCGGAGGGTACCTCAAGGACATCTGGCTCAGGTATAGCAGTCAAAAGGTATGCCTGGATGAGGCTTTGTGACTTAGCGGAATCCTTTAAGGCATCCTTTGTCAATGCCCCCTTCAATGGGCCGTCTGCCAAAGAGACTCTTACCTACAGCGAGCAGGAAGGAAAGATGCTGTCTGCTGTTGGGATCATTTTTCTACCCCTCAGTGCACTTTACACAGAAATCATTGAGGTGGTGAAAAAGACACCACCCCAGAGGTAGAGGGGGTCCACAGAATTTCAGAGAACCTTTCTCTGACAAGCCCTATCAGTGCTCCTGAAGCTCTGCCAACTGTTCATCGCTGTTGAGCAAGGATGATTGGATGTCCTTGATAAACCTTCAGGAAGTGTACTGTCACATAAAAACAGACAGACATGCCAGAAGTCACTTGCACTTCAGGCTGGGAACCAGTAATTACCAGTTCACCGCTCTGCTGTTTGGACTCACCACAGCCCCCTGGGTGTTTACCAAATGCATGGCAGTAATGGCAGCTCACTTGAGGCTGAAAGGATTCCAGGTGTTTCCCTATTTGGATGACTGGCTTCTCACTGCTCCAACCCAGCATCAGCTACTTCAGGCCGGGGACTGCTTGTTTCAGATCTTCAGCTACCTGGACCTTACCATAAACCTTGCTAAATTGAACCTCTCCCCAGTTCAGAGGTTGGAATTCATCTGTGTGGTCCTGGATACAATGCACCAGATAGATTATTTGACTCCTCATGGTATAGTGCCCTTGAGACTCCAAGTACGGGAAATAATTTCTTTACCATCTCCCTCAGTGAGATTGATTCTTCAAACCCTTGGCTGTATGTCAGCTGCCATCGTCCTAGTGCCCTTAGCAAGGTTATTTATGACAGTCTTCCAATAGACTTCGGCTGTTCAGTGGTCTATTCTTTGCCAACAATTATCTGTTCCTATCAAGTTGACTTCAATTTGCAGTTGTCATCTTTATGGTGGATTCATTCAAAAATCTGTTCTGGGGCAGACTTCCCCCCCTCCCCCAGCCACAGTGACCACAGATGCTTCCCAATTAGGGTGGGGGCATTTCGATTGAAAGATGGCCCAAGGCACGTGGTCTTCCTCAGAGACCAGATTGCATACCAATGTCCTGGATATGAGAGCTGTTTTTCTAAAGTTGCAACCCTCCCCGTGGGATGATTGCAATGCACACCAACAGCATGTCTGTAGGCTGGTATATCAGCAAGCAAGGAGAAACCTGTTCTTACTCGTTATGAAGAGAGGCCATGAAGGTCTGGGAATTGGTAAGATCTTTAGACTGCTTTCTAGTTGCAACACATGTACCAGGGATATCCAGCGTTCAAGCAGACAAACTCAGCAGGTCCATTCTGACACCTCACGAGTAGTCCCTCAATCAGTCAGTGGCAAATTTGATTTTTGGCCTTTGGGGCTAACCTTGCTGTGACCTCTTTGGATCCTCCGAAACCAGTAAGTGCAGCAAGCACTTCGCTCTGATCCCCCCTCTGGAAGGAGTTCCCAAAGGATGCTGTAGTTCATGATTGGCCCTCAGGTCTCCTTTATGCTTACCACCATCTACCATTGATCCCAAAGATGTCTTTCTATTCACATGTTGCAGTATTCTGTATAGTTGGGTTTTCTCCTCTTGCTACCCAAACGTCCGGCCAGTATACAAACATTTGCAGTCACTGTATGGTGCGTGGGACGTTTGACATGGCTAGAAGAGCACGGGCCATAAAAGTGATGTCTGCGCACACCAAACTTCAGAACTTCTCTGCCGCCAGTCGAACATCAGGTGTTCCTGCCTTCTCGGCTGTCGGACACTCGAGAAACTCAGATAAGTAACCCTGTTGGGGAACCTTTTTCAGTCATTGTATGTTAGTGCTTGTTCATGTAATCCAGAAAGGGAAAGTGTAAGTGCAGTTGTCAAATTCTACACAAAGACACCCACAAACTCTGTTTGTTCTGTTTAGGCAAATCACACTACTACATGGCCTGCCATATCTGCCAGGCCTTTGTACCTAAGACCTTACGTAGCAGACTTCACGTACTCAACCTGTATCTTGAGAACCATTGTCTGAAATAGCTAGCATTAGGTTTGGAGGGACCTTCTGACTTGCCTGTCGAACCGCCAAGAAAAAAGGCCAACACAGCAAGGCCTGCTACTATCGCTGGGCCTCCTTTGGCCTGGACGAATGCCTGGGCTCTGCCACCTTGGATATAGGGTACTGTATCAGAAGCCGCAGAATCCTGTGTTGAAGGCACGTCCATGGAGGCCTTGCGGACATCTATTTTGCATCTGCTTGATGTTCATAAGCAACTATGGTTCTACCTTTGTAGAACAAAATAGTGCAGAAAGTCTGATCCAGCTATTTACTTCTTTCTCATCTAACTGGCTAGGTCAAGGCAGTTTTCAAAGTCACATTGGCTAAGTGAATTACTGACTGTATCTCACTAATTTATTCAAAAACTGGATTGAAATTGCCTCATCCTCCCATTTTACCAGATCTATGGCTACAACATTGGTTTTCTCCTCTAAAGTGTTGAGTGATGATATTTATGCCGCAGCCACTTGATCAAAGACTCATACCTTTGCAATACATTATAAATTGGACATTGTCTCCAGAAGTAGAGCTTCTTTTGGCTCAAAAGTGCTCCGGCATATCCTTCCTTGAGGCCACCCGAGAGTAGCATAACTGGAGACTCTGACCCAATAGTGAGGAAGAATGAAAAGGACAACATCAGATTTAGAAGTTATGTACTTACCATAACTCGGCATCTGTGTTGTCCATTTTCATCCTCACCTTTCCTCCCAGCCATCCCCCATCCTGAAATTTTTGTTTTCGAGTTTCAGAACCGAAGTCTTCAACTAAAAGCTAAGTACCTCGTTGGGGAAACTTTTTCTTGCTCCTTACCAATGTCAGTAAAAGTTAATAATTGCATTACTTGTGGGAAGCAAATACCTCATAAGGATTTTCATTTGTACTGTATTCCTTGCCTAGGCCCTGACCACAACGTACCTTGCTGTCGGTTTTGTGCTAAATTTAATCAACGTACGGTTAAACGTCGGTATATTTTTACCTCTAAATATTTTGGCTCATGATTTAATTATCCAGAAATGTTGTCTGTTAGCAATCCGACTACCAGAATACCTAAAAAAATGCAAAGAAAAAGATAGAGACAGGCCGTCGAGGTCCAAAACTGACGACAACGCTTCTCCTAAGCCAGTCACCAGTTCGCCGGTACTCAGTGAGGTGCTTTCGCAGCCCCTGATACCCGCTACTTCTGTTTCGCAGGCCTCTACTGAGACCCATTCAGAGTCCAGTATGCCACGAAATGCTTCAATTATGGAACCAGCGGATGTCTGTACCTTAGATGGGTCCAGAGCCACTGTGCAGGCACCGTCTTCTGATGGTGTTTTCAGGCCTACAGATTTGTATATTAGACTGACGCCATCTTCAAAACTAAAGCCAAAATCTAAATCTATGTCTAAAAAATCGACACCTGGGCCACATGTGCAAGCCCCTATTCCTAAAAAACAAATGATCAAAATGGCCGAAGATTTAATTACTCTGATCAGGGGTAGCCAACCCCCTCCTTCTAAGAGGCCTAGGCAAGACATTGATTATGAATCTTCTGGACAGGATTCTATTTCTTCTGACTCTTCTAATGAACAGGATTTGTCTATACCTACTTATGAGGGCTCTGATGCAGAAGACTCCATTCCTTCTGCTTCCCCGCCCTGAGGATTTTTCTTTTATGGAAACTTTACATACCTTAAGAGAACATTTCCATTGGGAAAGTCAGGATTTCTCTGAATCTAAAAAGAGACTTGGGGATTTTCTTCTTCTTCCTCAGGATAGGCCTTTGGCTATATCTCCTGTTTTAGACATTGTTGATGATGTTTTTTTTTCAGAATCTAGTATGGCTCCTGATTCTCTGCCTCCGGCTCCTTGTAAGCCAGACAGATACTACAGGGTTCCTGACTCCCACAAATTCCTTTTCAAAAATCCTATTGCAGATTCTGAAACCATTTCTCAGGGTCCCAAGGGCATTAAGGCCTCTACTGATAAAAATCCTACTCCTTCTGATAGGGATTCCAGGGTGCTGGATAGATGGGGTAAGAAGGTTTACACTTCTGCAACCTTGGCAATCAGGGCTTTAAACTGTCAATTTCATATGCTTAAATATCAACAGCATATCATGGGACTGCTTAAACAGAAAATGATGTTAATTTCTGACTGTGTGGAAAATAAAGATTTACAGGATTTATTGCATTCAGCTGAACAAGTTGGAAAACATACTTTGCAATGTAGTTTTGATTCTTTGGAGGCCTCTTGCAGGGCTGCTGTAACTGGGCCTGTGCTAAGAAGGCATGCTTGGCTCAAAGAGCAAACTCTGCCTGATCATGTTAAAGCAACATTGTTGGATGCTCCCTTACAACAGGACCGTCTCTTTGGTAATAAGGCTGAAGAAGTTTTAAAATAGATGGAAGATAAAGCTAAATCTATGCAAACTGTGCAAGACTTCTTACAAGTGCAACCGCCAAGATTTAGTAGGCACTGGCCTACTAAGAACTAGTCCTTTCCAGTTCCTTCGAGAGCCGCTCAAGTCAAACCCAGACATTCCAAAGGCTCCAGGTTTCAGTCACAAGGGACTTTTAGAACAAAACAATGGGGTGCCTCCACCTCCAAATCTGGAAACAACAAGGTACCTCCCTATGGTAAACAGTCTCAATGACTTCCCTCTACACTCACCAAGCACTTACCTTTTAGCCGCCCCCTTGGGGGGAAAACTGGCACTTCATGCAAGAAACTGGCAACTTATAACCCAGGGCAAATGGGTTTTAAATGTAGTATCCCAGGGATACAGATTTAATTTCCACACGCTGCCAATCCCAAACGGATGGTCAGACCTGCCCCCAAATCAGTAGGCAGAGGCCCAGAAACAAGTACTGTCCCTCATGAACATGGGGGCTATTCAACCAGTACCAGAAGAGGAAAAAGGACAAGGTTTCTATTCAAGACTATTCCTGGTACCCAGAAAAATACAAATCATGGCGTCCAATTCTGGACTTATCTACTCTAAACACATTTCTGGACATTCCAAAATTCAAGATGCTGACTCTTCAACAGTTACTTCCTATGCTAGGCAAAGATGCCTGGTTGTTAACTCTAGACTTAAAAGAGGCTTACCTGCATATCCCAATCAGGGAATCTTGTAGAAGATACCTCCGCTTCAAAGCAGGCTACTTGCATTACCAGTTCTCTGCTCTGCCCTTTGGCTTATCTACTGTGCCCAGGGTCTTCACAAAGTGCCTGGCTCCAGTAATTGCATTTTGCAGGCAAAGAAATATTCAAATATATCCATACCTGGACGATTGTCTAATTCAGGCAGAAAACAAGGACATTCTTCTAAAGCATCTGGCGTTTGTAAAAAGGGTTCTAACTTGTCTAGGGTACACCTTAAATGAAAAGAAATCACAACTGGTACCCTCTCAAAAAATTACATTCCTGGGTGCAAGCCTGAATATTGCTGAATTCCCGAGTCATTACTTTAGGTTCCTAGTTATTGACCAGCCAGTATTAGATGAAAGAGGTGGCCCTACACCACTACGATTGGAAGAATTGGAGTTATTCTGGCAGATCAGACTTAATGCTTATAACCCACCAGGGATAAATGAAAGTTGTAGCCTGAGTAGTGTGTTAAAACTCAAGAGCCTTATGAGATGATTTTATTATTGGATAGGGGTAATGAGGTAAAAGAACAAATTTACTTATTTTATTTTTTTCAATCTGTAACTGTATTTTAATACAGATTGAGTATAATTTTAACAGCTTATATAAGGAGTAGCAATGTAGAACGCTAGCATTCTTTAAGTTAGCTTTTTACACTTATTTGTATAAAAATTTTATCACAGTTTAAGTTTGTATATATTTTTTATAGTTAATATTTTGACCACGTTTTGAAGTATATGCTTCTCACACGTTCTTTATAGTGTGGTTTTTAACATATCTATGAATGTTTTCAAACCTCTCAGTGGATGGTATTATTACTAAAAAAGTTGTTAGTTGTGAATGTTAATTGCTTAATTGGTTAATTGACTTGGATTAGAAGCTATGTATACCCATACTGAGTATCAAATGTCTGAGGAAGTTTGCCACTAGAGCAAACGAAAAGCGCTTTACTACATTAAATTTTTTGGGATTTATTGGTGTGCTACTCGTCTTGCTTTCACCCGTTCTTTATGTGATTTCACTTTGTTAATCAGGCCGACTGAGGGCAACCTGCTAGCAGATTACCCAAATGTATTGACTGCAACAGTGAATGCACTCGAACATCTACATTTATGGTAAGTGTACACAACTGTACTTTCTCCATTTCACAGAAACAAAGCCTGTGGTTAAGCTGTGATTAAAAAAGATACTTAATGGTGATGCTAGTTCATGTTTTAACCTGTTTAGAAGACAGCCTGAGATACCTTCTGTTCCCATAGAGGTTGTGTTTTTTTGCCTTGGACAAGGCTTTAATGACCTGCAATCTTCAAATATGTAGGATGGGGGGTGGGGTTGGGGGAAGGTTTGTGATATGTTTTGAGGGGATAAGGGAGTGAAATTTTCACACCTATCTGCTAGTAGGTTTGCTGTCTCTGTGGGGTCAGTGTGTGTGATACCATTAGTCATTAGTTCTGCACATGCTTGGGTCCTACCTTTTAGGCTACATACGTAGATGTAAAAGGCCTTAAGGTTATCCTTAGCTGTGCTTGCTAAGCTTTTCTCAAATAAGCCCTTAGAGGATTTGACAAGTTGTCTTATTAACCTGTTGAGGCTGAGGAGGGTGCTTTTTCATTGTTGGGGCCTTGGCTTTGTTTTTTCTTGGACAACAACTTCTTGCGTTTATTGTAAAGTTTGTTGTTGCTGGATGCCCACCATGGTGACTTGTTTTTACTTGGGGCTGTGGCTTTGATTACTTCTGGTACAGCTGAGTCTATACTGTTATGCAAGTGATTGTACAAGGCTTTATTGTAAGCTTCGATGTAGTTACCACTTCCAGCTAGGGGTGGGACTTGGAATGCATTTATACTTTCACCTAGGAGGATATAGTTTGCCTTGGTGAAGTTTTTTAGTCTGATTTCACCCTTTGTGAGTTCTGATGTTAGTGCCAGCTCAAAGGTGACTGATTTGTAGTCAGATTTAACTAATGAGGTTCCGACAGTTGCGGCAGTGCATCTGTTAGACATGTTAGTGAGAACCAGATCTAGTATGTTTGTTCCTCTTGTCGGGGTATGAACAATTTGTTCCAGGGCATTTGAATTAACAAAGTCATGGAACCTTTGCTCTAGGGAGTTAGGGCTAGAGTAGGTTTCCCAGTTGATGGTGGGATAATTGAAATGCCCCATAACCAGAGTGTTCAGTAATATTTGGATTGACTCCAGTTTGGTCAAGTAGGCTTTGTGCACATCATGATCCATGGAGGGAGATATGGCTATGACTTGAATTGGGGTCTTACCCACCGTAACCTGAACTTGGAGTAACTCCATGGAGTTGTCCAGTCTAACAAGATGGGAAATGAATTTATCTTTTAATATCTAATGTAGATTGAAACACCACCTCCTTTGGTTCCCTCACGTTCGTTTTCTGGTCTGAAGGTGTGGAAGGCATTGTAGCCTTGCAAGGATAGGGTACTCTCTGAGGCCTTGAACCAGGTTTCTGTGACTGCACAGACATCTACATGTTCCAGTGATAGAAGTGCTTCCAGGGTGTGCAGTTTTTGATTTAGGCTCCTAGCATTTAGCAGCATGACCCTTTTGTTATGATTGGCAAATTTCACATCGGTAAGTTTGTTTTTGAGAGCTTGCCTAAATAAGGCACTATGAGGGTGGCAAGAGCCTTTGCCAGCAGCCAAAAGCCTAGTGCAAACCGTGTCTGGCAAAGCAGCAAGGTTTGTCAACCATGGCTTCCCAGGCTGACAGGAACCGGATCCCCTTTGAATGACATCAAAAACTAAACCAATTATTGAAATCAATAATTTTTTGTTTATACTGTGGCATCATTCTAGGTGAGGGTAGTATGCTGCTCAAGGCTAGGGACATACCTGCCTGGGACAAATACTCAGAAAGCTGAGTCATGTCTCTCTCTCCATATAGTTCAGTGAGGTATCTCTCAGGTTGTTGACTCCAATAACTATGACAGAGTCATAATGGTACTTGTTGAGAGACTTGAGTACATGCGTGATCTGACAGGTCCTGGCACCAGACAGGCAGCTAACTGTGATTTTCTCCTTGTCCAGTCTGATGAATGGGTCATCCATGTGTCTGACTAAGGAGTCTCCAATGACAAGAAAAATTGGTTTTGGAGTGTTACGCCTTATGGGCTTGGTAGGTGAGACACTGGTGTTACTGTGTGTCATGGGTGTTGTAGGAACTGTGTTAGTTGTAGCATTCTTGTATTTTGGAGGTCTCTGGTGTTTTGCAAGTTTTTTGAGACAACCTCCCCATATGTTGATCTTTGGGTTTGATGCTTACTGCGTGTATGAGTAGTGGTAGGTGGGTTGACAACCTTTTCAGTGTAATTGTTTTGAGTGTGATAGACCATGGATTCAAGATTCCTGATGTAGATATATCTCTTGCACTCTGTACTAGAGTGAGTTATTAGTAGAGGGTTGTCGGTGTACATGAGGCAGTTGTTACACTGCCTCAAGAGACCCAAGTCAACAAGTTTGGCAGGAGAAACATGGGTAGTCCAACTGTCTATAATGCTAGGTTGAAGACTGTTATCACAAAGGGGGGCTTTTCAGGATCGATCAAGGAGGAGCTTAGTGAATGGATATTTCTGGCAGAGTTTTTTTAATGGTGGTTTAATAGGTTACAGCTCACTAAGCAATATTTCTTTGACTGGAAAAGTACTAAGGATAAGGGCTACACTAATGTTGTACAGCTATATCTAAGGGAAAACTTGTTGAATTTATCTGTCAGGCTATGGTGCGCAATTGGACGGCAGTGAGCGATGCTGTGTGATGCGCAGACAAGCAGAAACCTGCTCAAATCCAGGGCTTAAATACTAGAAGCTAAAAACATGAAAAAAAACTTTAAAAAGGTTCAAAAGAACCAATGAGGATGCTTACTTCAAGTCCTAGACCAACCATCCTTCACGAGATAGGTTCCAGTCAGCACACTTCTCTCACTAGAGTGCAGAAAGGCCCTTTCCAATCAAAGATGACCTGGAAAATGTGCTCAGAACAAACAGCCACTACAAACGGACCCAGATGCAGCAAACCTGTATCTGGACTGTGCTACAGCTAGTAGCTACTCCAGTTTTGGCAGGAAACATTAGAGAATGTTTAACAGAGTGGAAAAATAGCAATGAGACACTAAAAAAATGTTTTAAACCGCAGAAAATCGGCAAGGACATTCTAAAGAATGTTTTATACAGCTAACATACAGTTATTTTAACACTGCTTGACGGGAAAACCAGAACAAGCAGAACAGATTGCTTTGCAACAGTGAAAAGTACCAGCAAATACTTAAACAGTAAAAATAGCAAAATACGTTTTGCAAACATTGAAAACAGCAATAAAATATGATTTAACAAGCAAAGTAAGGCAGACAATTGCAGTACAACAGTGTAGTTTATTACACAGTATTTAAATACAGTATTAAAGTAGGCGGCATGCAATAAAAAGTGCAGTAAATAGTAAAAATAAGCAAAACACAGTCAGCTTATGTTTTTTGGGGAAACTCAGAAGCCTGTAGTCATCTGGGATCTCAGCTCAGAATTGTGGCTGGCAGCCCACCTCAGTTCAGCTTGGTACACACATCAGAATATCTGGAAGGCCCATCAGAGTTTGTTGATTCTGGGTATAGGGATCATGTGGAAAAGACCTTATTACAGCCTTTTCAGAGGACTTGATTATTGCCTTCTGTAATTTTTTTTAATTGATGCTGTACCAGGGCAGCAGGGTCAAACATGTGACTGTGCAGAAAGACATAGCTCAGGCTGTCCTATAAATGAATAGACATACCAGCTTAGATCCTGTCTTCTCAAAATTGTCCTCTGTGGCAGGTAGGAATAAATTGATTGTCTTCAGTAGGAGAGACAGACATTAACCACCGTGGAGGACATTTTTGATACCTTGCAACTTCCTCCTAATCTTTCTTGACCCTTCTAGTACCCCGGAAAGAATAAGCCCTTGTAGCTGAAAAGGGCCCTATCCATCAAGGAAGTGTTGTTTGTTTCTCTTTAGAAGGAGTGTAGAATTTTCCCTCTGTTGTAGAGAAGCAGTGAGTTATATTCCCTTTTCTGTGTACTAGAGAGAATGGGTGGCTTCCAAACCATTTTGGATATAAACCAGTGCAACAAGCACATATGATGCATCAAGTTTCAGACAGTGATTGTTTGGATGTTCATTTCCCTGTCGTATGACAGCAGCTAGGTGGTATTGCTGGACATGATTGATCCCTTTTGATATATCATTGTTTGGAGTCTGCATGAAAGGTCCCTTCATTTCACTTGGGATGGGATTGACTTTCAGTACAAAGACTTTTTGTATGATCCCCCTCTGCAACCTAGAGTATTTGGCAAAGTTTTTAGGAGAATGAACTTATTGGTTTAAGTTATTTGAATCACTGCCTCCTAGTGACTTTCTGAAGAGGCTGCCTAGAAGTGGTCCTTGCATCAGCCCACCCATTGTGGCAGATCTTGGCTGGGTTACTGTAAACTCAAAGAGATCTTCTGTTTATCTAGCACACTGAATTTTCGTTACATGGATAGAGTTTTTCCTCCAACAAAGGAGGCTCGGCTTGGGTGAGATCACAGCAGGAGACACATCCATCTTCACAGTTCACTTTCTGTGCATGCAGGTGAATGTACTGCAGTGGACACGGAAGTGCTAGAGGCTGCAGTGTCATCCACACTGTCATGAATCTGCTGTTAATGTCTGACCCTTCTCACCGGGCAGTAGAATGGTGGACAGATTCTCCCAGGCTCATCACTGACCTTTTCTTCCAACAGCAGAAGCCACTGCATTTTCTAGTGATGGATAATTTGCTGTTTGATTTGATTGCTCACCTTGACTTCTCCCTAGCACAGGGAAAGTAAAGCCACTAGGAAAGTGGGCTGCATGTAAACCAGCTGGAACTGAGGTCAGTGTTTCTCCCCTCATCCTTCAAATTCTGGAGAAGGAGGTGAGCTCAGAAAACTTCATGTTTAAGTCAGACAACCAGGCAATGGTGAGACACTTAAATATGCTCCCATACCCTTTTGCAGACAGGTATTGTGAGTGACGCAGTAAGCCATAGACCTGTGAATCACTTTAACATTTTAGAATATCTGATGTAGTGAACACACTTGCAGAATATCTCATTTCCTGTTCTAGTCCAATTCTCTATCTGACGATATAGGACAGCTGTATGTTTAGGGTCTTCTGGAAGTAGAGCGCCAAGGAGGTGAGAGGCCATGAACCCCACTGCTTCTTGTGCTTCATTCAGTCCTGTAAAAACTAGCTAATGAACATGCTGTTCCTTTGATAAGCAGGGAAGTTCTCAATAAGCCTTTCTGCTGTTCACTCTGATTCTGTGCCTTCTAGCAAAATTCAGAGGAAAAAAGCAACATTCATCCATATTTTACATGATGGATAAGGATATCATTTCAAGTTCTTAGGTCCCTGGCAACACAGGAACATATTCCTGCTGAAACTAGCCACAGCCCCTCCACTAGGTAACAATGAATTCCACTTCAGGGCATGATTGCTGCGACCATATCTCCAAGCAGAAGTCTCAGAGGTGGCCGAACCTGCCAGAAGGCGTTTCTTATAGCAGATATTCTTTGTAAAATAGAACAGATTCTTCATCTAGGTGGGGAGAGGTACCCCTATATGTGGTTAATTTGCAGGTTTTTACATGTCTGAATCACCCATTTCACTCTATTTTTGCATATTCTGCAGTGAAATTACATGTTTCAGGCATGTCTCTACATTAAAGCCTTATGGAGGCATATTTGTAGCCCAGATCTGGCTTTGATCTTTGTCCAGCTCTGAGGAAGTTGCCTAGTAATTCTGCTCAGAGGAATAAGACTGAGTTGTGAACAGTCCTCATCTTTTGGTAACACCAGTGTCAGGTGACAAACTGTGTGATGACAGGCAACCAAAAAAAATATCTTTGAGTCACTCCAGGAAAATAGGCACCTCCTTCCATCTGGCTTACCCAGTAAACAAAAAAATAAGGAACATTTCTCCTCTTTCAGAGACTTGAACTTCACAACAGACAGGCTGGTGTATCCTCCATTTAATGCAGATGGTGGGACAGCTCTGAAGTGTTGTTTTGGATTACCCTTTTTAGTTTACTATAACCTCTGCTTGCAGGATTTCTGTTGCATAGGCTGTTAGTTAGAAGGAGTGCTGTTTGACCTTTTACAAGGCTCAGGTATGTTTTATGACTGACACGTATTTCCTCCTGAAATGTTTCAGAATTATCCTTAAACCAGTGTATTCATTTCCCAGTTTTCTTTCTAATGGCAAAATCCAAGCACAAGAGAAGGCACTACACACACTTGTTATGACTTGCCAAAGTAGGTTTTACACAAAGAGGTTACCTGAGAAACAAGATCAGTTGATTGTGCACTTTGATCTAAGTAAAGAGGGGCATGCAGTGGCTAAGTGTACCTTATCCAAATGAATTTCTAACTATGTTGCCTTTTGCCATCAGGTTGTTAACTGGGCATTGGAAATAATGCTGCAAACGGGAATTTCATCAAAAGTGTGCTTCCAGTGCCCATTTCAGAAGTGTCTTCATTATGGACACGCATGTCTTGACCACTTGCTCTTGAGTTCAAATTTTCAATGAAAATTATTGAGCTATTTTCCAATTATCAAGTCTCCTTTGCATCTTGGTGTTTCAGTAATTGAAGTCTTCTGAACCCTTTGGCCTTTCTCCAGCTGTGGCCTCCAATGATAGTTAAGGATAACGTGCTTTGGATTTCTCCCAGCAGCTGATTACTGCCATTGTTTTGATGGCAGGATGCTATACATATATCTATTCTATGAGCTGCTGTACAAGATAGCCCTCTGCAATGGATATTTATTAGCCTTCTGCCATCCACCCATTCTTGGACAGCCTGTCTGCCCAACATCAGAACTTGCGCTCTCTTGTAAACATCATGAAATGTATAACTACATATTTATGTATGTATATGTATCTTTCAGTTTGTGTTTGTTCAGTGCAATAAGGAAAAAACTGGAGAGAAGGGAGTCTTTGCCTACCCTCCTAAACTGTCTAATGTTATATTGCATACAAATGAGAAGTGAACATGGCCTAAAGGTTGGAGTTGGAGAATTTTCAAAACTGTGCCAAGCTTGGAATATCAACAGACTGAATTCCAGCACTCACCCACTGCAGAAGGCATTCTTTTATATAACTGGTTATGGTGAGTGCATATTTGTTATTTAACACCTTTGCCAAAAGTGACCACGGCAGCATTAGCTCTGTATTTGCTGGCTACAATTTAGTATGGTAGAGAGCTGTGTTTGTGTATATAATCATTTTCTGCTGCATATTAGTATAATAATTGCTGCATTCTTCCTAGCAAGCTGTTTTGTGCTTGTAAAGCTGCAACATGTCATGTTTTCTAGTTCCTGATGCATATCCCAGCACTGACTGACTCATTTTTGTCACATTGAGACATACGTATATGCAGGCATTCATACAGCATTAATACACAGTGCCTAGTAATGTTAAGACTGGAGAGGGTTTGTAGATAGGTAGGTAAGCCAGTTATGCTTCCTCTACTATCCAGTTTGCACTTGATTTTCTATTCATTCCTAAACTGGCAAGTGCATTTCATGCCAAGCTACTAGATACCTTTGTGTGATGCAGAGACCACTGCCATTGTCTCCGTCACCCCAGAGTAACCTTCCCTGCGTCTTGCCTTAGTACCACACTATGTCTGTGGTAGAAACCTTTCCTTTCACATCAGAGAGAAACTGCTTGCAGCATACTGAATCTTTAGCTCTCTTTGGTCAACTCATAAGTATGTATATTTGCAAATCTCTAGCAAGTGGCATTTTATCGTGATGCACAATGAATACGAAGTCTATTCAGCTAGTCCACAAACATTCCATCAGTTATGATGATGTGTATTTCTCAAATGGGGGGATATAAATTGTATTTATTACTAACTTTAACTTTTTTTGTTTCTCCATTCTGCAAGCTGACATGGATAGCACTCAAGGTAATGTTTAGTGGTGGAGCAGTGTTTCAGATGGCATTAAGTCCTCATAAACATTTTCAAAAATTAGTCCTGTAAAAATTGCAGTAGTTAATGGTAATTGGTTAAAGCCATGCCCTTTTCATTAGAGTCAGGGCACGTTACATAAAAATTAGCAATTTAGCTAATTTCAAAAATAAATAAAAAATAAATAATTCAGTTTGAATAAAGGTGCACAAATGTACTTAATGGTATTGTTAGATAACAGGATATTTAGAATATTTTGACATCTGTAGCCAGTAAGGTGGTTGCTTCACCTGAACTTAGTGCCTGGACACAAACTGGCAATCTCAAAAGCGTAGTCTTTTGGATACATAGGAATATCCCAGATTTTGGTAAAGAATTTTCATTCCATATTTAATTTGTGTTTTTCTAACAGAATTATAGCATTCATTTCACAAAATAATGTGGCATATTAAATTGTAGATGCATTTTATTTACAAATTTTATTTTAATACACATTTGCTTTCCACTTCCACTTTCCATGTTTGTAGCTGCAGGTTTTGAAAAATGTCCCCAGTTTAATGTTGTGTCTTGTTTAGGTTTTGTCCTTGATTGATTGAAAAAATATGCTCAGTGGCCCATGAGCACACTGATCTTAAAAATAATAAAGTCTCATAGAAAACTACTACATCATAAGTAAACCAGAAAATGTCTCTGGCCAAGCTGTGCAAGAAAAATGCATTTTGTTATTGCAGCTAGTATTTGTAAGTTTCTGAGCTTAAAGTTAATTTTCAAATCCTTGTCTCTGACAAAATTTGTGGTTAACACTCCATTAATCTGCATCTCAGGAGTAGTTAACTGTGCTTTGCCAGATGTTGGTGTGTAGTTAAAAGCATTGCAGAATAAAGCTCTTATTTCAGAGTGATATAAGGCAGAAACTGGGTTTTTTTTTTTTTTTACTTAAGTAGAATGTAGACCAGCTATAAATTTCAGACTTGGTCAAATGAGATGCCCTGCCAACATAACCATAGAAATCTATTGTGAAAAAAAGAAAAAAAAAACAGATCAGTGGACTGGCAGCTGAAACCCTGATGAAACCGGCTGTTGTTTTGTTTTGTTGTTGTGACCGTGTTTGCCTACTTTGTGATGTACAACATGAGTAGTTGTTTGGACAGCATTCTTTTATAAATAAAGATACTGTCATATTTTAATCATTGTGCTACTGAGTAAACTTTAAATTGTACTTGTGTTTGCTTATTTGTTCTTAATTTTTAAACTATCTTGTTTGCAGACTTGCTGACATCATATTATTACCAACCTCTTCAAAATGTCTGTGTAGAATAATTTCTGAGAAGTTTCTGAGATGGTCTAGCTTAAAACATTTTTATTTCCCAAGACAGTTTCCCAAATTGGATGTACAGGGCTAATTTATTTCCATTTATCTTCATGCTAATGGCAAACACACACCTTGGTGCAAGTGAACAGTTCATATAATATGATGTCAAACCATGCTGCATAAACCTCAGAGGAGGTACCCATGCCATGCCTCAGAAAATTAGTTTGAAGTGTAGCCATTTTAGAAACTATTTTTTGTGAAGAAAATGAAATAGAGGCGTGCAGATACTTGAGAATTTAAGGTTAACTTTGTGTTCTGTACACAAAAAAAAAAACAAAGTTTAATTTATTGTAATGATCATGCATCAGAGAAGCAGGCTTTGCCTGGAGTTATCTTCAGTGTTGTGCATTGCTGAATACTGTAAGGACATTAGGGAAGGTGCAGCACTGAGTCATGAAACTGATTGGGGGTGCTACAATTTAATGAGGTAGCAGAAGCTATGAAGAGAATCGGAAAATTCTTCAAACACTTTTGGAACAGCATTACAAGGTGGGCATTGGTACGATTAATAGTATAGGTGTATTTATTTTTATTTTACAGGTGGGTGGGCTGCACAACATGGTCCCTTTTCAGCCATGACCTAGTTAAATAAAAATGACACATAAATCAGTGAAATAAGTATTACATTTATATTAAAGTCATTGTTACTTTAGTTACATTAAATAAAAGATATCAATATTAATGCTGTGAAACACTGATGAATCTCTTGTGCAATTCATAAAGCAAGGGGAGAGAAGATGCCTGTGAATAAACAGGTTTTTAGATGTAAAGTGTAATTGCTAATGAGAGATGCTTCAGCTTAAAGCAGGACATGTGGTTCTCAATGTGGGAGCCAAAACAGAAAATACTCTGGTACAGCTCTCAGGTGAGTGCAGTGATGCTGGTAATGCTGAGAGAGAATGTGGAGGGGCCAAGTGTCCTGGTACTAGTGTTGTGTTTTAGTTTTCATAGCAGGTGAATAAGGAAAAGTAGTAACCTAGAAGTAATAATTTGAAAGTCTGTGCAAGTCACAGGACCTCTGGATAAGTGGTAGACATTTTGCCTTTTCTAGTATAAGACAAATATGTTTGAACTTTAAAGACTTTGCCATGAATCTGCATCTGTCATAGGATCATAGGAAGTTACTAGGCTATTGGCCCTGAGGCCCTTACAAGCCTAGCCAAGAATTTAGCCCATGTTCCAACAAGTCAGCACCCTATGTCACTGTCCAGCAGGCACATAGGTGGAATCCCAGGGGTGTATTTTCTGTTCCCCATCCAGTTATCCAGGTTGCACTTAAAAAGAGTTAGTGAGGTACTCTGCTTGACGTGGAGAGGGAGTCTATTCCACAAAAGGGGATCTCTGGGACATAAATCTGCCCTGCCAGCAAGACCTATTGATGTCACAGACCAGGTTGAGGATGCCCGTGCAGGTTACTCAAGTGGAGCTTGACTTGCGGATTTCACATAGAGGTTGCATAATCTTGGGCTGATTTGGTAATGCTCAAGTGTGAATATACACTAGAGCTGAAATATATATACTTACTCACCCATTGCCAATGTTACTTCCTTGGTCAGGAGATTTTATAATTAATAGTATATTCCCTGAAACGACTGAGATTTCTTGTATTTTTGCATGTGACCAGCAAAGTCATGCACTCAAGCATATGAATAGTGCAACTGTTTCAGAGTACCTACCACCATTTCTTATAGTTATGGCTTAGCCTAAGAAAGACATATGTTATTTATTTGTCCTCTTATAGTAGTTCCTTTGTTTTATTGAAATATATATTAAGGCTAAGTGGTTCAACCACGAGAAAATTGTAATGGGTTTCTTTATAGGCTGTGTAATGCTGTAGCAAGTCTCACTTGGTCGTGACTCAAAATATCCCATCTGTAGCATGTGACTGTAATGGACATGCAAATATAAAATATCATAATACAAAACTTCATCTAACATTGTTTTGGTAGTTAGGAGCTGTACCCTTCTGCACCTGCCAAATAGAGAGATTGTTGCACACTCTCAATGTCTAAGTATACCAACTCCAAGGTCACAACAGACTCAGAGAAAAAGAAAAAGTCAGTTTTCCCTTTACTGTGAGTCACGTAACCTCAGAAATATTGTGAAAATGTAAGACAAAGAACATAATGCAGCAAATGATAATGTTCCTCTTTTGGTAAGGGAGTGTGTTGTGGTAGTCAAATTGCCAAGCCATCAACATACAGGAGAGAGTTTATATTGGAAAGACAGACAGTTACAGTGTTAATAATAGAGAAGGCAGAAAATTGCAATACTAAGGAAAATGGTGAAGAGACAGCGTTCCTAGAAATGTTAATACAAATGGGGAAGAGACAGTGATCCCAGGCATGAAATTTGTGTTACCCGCCAGCTATTGTCCTAAATGATTTTTTTTTTATAAGTAATATGAAAAAAAAATTTGACTCTGTTGATCTGATGTTGTCAGTTTTCATTCTATCCTCAACTGTTTGGTTCGGATCTAACCCTTGGATCCGACTTGGCCATTACTAAAACTTGTGACCACCAAAAAGCACTCGAGCTGCTCCCTTACTCACAATGCACCAACCCCTAACATACCTCGGATCTTGTTTGCTGCTTTTTGTGAAAAGACGTAGTCACCTCCGCTCTTGAGATTCTCTAAGATTCTTATTAATATATTACTCCCTTACCTCTCTTACACGTAGTAATTCCTTTCTTGTTTTCTGCTATTGTTACACATTAGTGTAGTCTTTCTTACCATTTGTGGTATTTCCTTTTATTCTCTTAAAAAAAAAAGTTTTCTTTTCTTCCTTTTCCTTTTTTATCGGTGCTCCCGGTAGATTTGATAAAGGATCTTCTGGTTTTAAGAAGTGTCAAAAATGTGGGCACAAATTGCCCCTGTCAGATTCCCATGTGTTATATGTTTACTGCTTGGGCCTACAGCATCTCCAAGAGGATTGTTTAATTTGTAAAAACTTCAATCCCAGAGCAGTAGCAGACAGAAAAAATACATTAATATTAAAGGGATTGTTTCTGTCAACCTTCGATGCAGCCATTTATGGGGCTTAATCCTCCAAGACTAAAACTGAGGATCATCTTAGTCACCTTCTACTTCATTGATTCTCTCTTTGGAGCCACCAAAGAAAAAGTTGAGACCGGATCTGAAGTCAGTTCAGATCCACTCTCCTTCGGATCCGATAAGAAAATCAATGGATCCATGTTCTTTGGATCTGACAAAAAAAATCAATGGATCCAAGTTGTGCAGGTCAGAAGATCCTACCTCGCACTAAATATTCTCCACCATTGGACCAAATACCTTCCAGGGTTCCTTGTCCCTTTTTAGCGATATCATTCCAGGTCACCGTCCCTTGCTTCATCTCATTTTTGCAGGAGTTTGACTGAGGAAGATGTGGACAGAATGATAAGGAGGTTCCTCTCTGTGCAAATACAGATGGGTGTTCTTTGGCTCCTACCCCCTTGGGTCAGGAAGCTTGTCCGTCTACCATACCACCACTAGCTGCTTCTTCTCTGATCTTTCTGGTTGCTTCAGAGTCCCCTGGATCTGAACCTTCCAGGTCTGTCTGGCTCAGATCCAGTGATACCTTTATCTTTGGATCCGAAGCTTTCTCTGAGTGTACCGGCTCTGACATCTTTGAATATGGATGACTCTCAACGCTGAAGCTGCCTTGTCATGTCCGAGGCATTGGAGTCGACTCTGAGGTTTTCAGATACGTTTCTACCCCTCAGAGCTTCGGGATTGGGTAACCTGGCTCTGACTTCCTCCTCAGGGAAATTGCTCTTGGAGCAGAGGGAGCTAATGGTACACAAGCTTGTCTTGTAGGGGCTGATGTCTTCTTTTTCTCTGGAGTGATCTGCCTTTGAGGTTGTGAAGGGTGTGTTCTCTGCTCCAACAGAACAGATAGATCCAACCCCCTCAGATCTCCAGTTTGGTTCCCAAATGTCTCTGTGCTTAGAGCCACATCATTCTATGCCACAGGGACAGCCAGCTCAAGGCACCCAGCCCACCTAGCAGGACTTTACAGATCATTGGAGCATCCCATCGAGGAAGTGCAAGAGGAGGCACTTAGACTCTCTGCAAGAGTCAGTCACTGAGGATACTGATTTCGATGAGGGAGCAGGTTCTGCATGATCACCTCCAGAAGATGTCTCATTTGGAGACTTTCTTGAGATCCTTAGGCAGAGAGGTGGATGTTCCTCCAGCAACCCTTCATCAGAGGTATCTGTATTTCTGGAGGCCTTTGGAGCTATTCCATCTACCTGCTGGGTTACTTCGCCCTCCGATGAGCTCATTGATTTGGTCTCTAGGTGGGCATGGAGAGAACCTGACTCAGTTGAGCCAGTCTCTAAGAGACCAGATCGGATTCTGGCTCCACCTATCGGGAAGGAGTTTTGGAGTAACTGTGTGGACATGGATGCCATGGACATGGTGGCGGCCACTAAGAAGGAACTTTCCAAAGTTCCTCTGCTCATCCCCCAAACAGGGAGTCTATGGTGATGGACAGATTTGGGAAGTGTGTATATGCATCATCAACCTTTACCCTCAGGTCGCTGAACTGTTTGGCACATTTTACCAGACTACAAAGGGACTTGATCAAGGAACTTTCGAAATCCCTGTCCAAGACCATTACTGCAGAGGCTCAATTTTCTGTGGCCTCTCAGTTGGCTACCCTCCAGTCCATTTGAAATTCATCCATGAGGCTTAATTCCCACACAACTGAATGTTTGGATGTGCTTATGTGATTTTGCAGAGCCTTTCAAGTCCTCTTTCATCAGTTCACCCTTTGATGGCAGTTCATTGTTTGATCCATAAGTGTAGGACACACTCTCCAGGTGTGAAAAGGATGGAAAGACCCTCTCTGCAGTGGGTGTATATTTTTTGACCCCCTCAAAGATTCTTTTTTAGGAATCAGTGAGGTGGCCAGAAGATGTGGTTCAGAAAGTCCTAGGGTCCTTTCTGGACAAATGTGGAGATAGTTTCCCTAGGGGCAGAGGGGGAACTTTAATGGACTACAATGGCCATGTGGCAGAGGAGGCTTGCAAAATCAGGGGTCCCGCGATTCTTTATCTGACAGACCGTATCAGTGCCCCTGAAAGGAAGCCCAATTGTCCCTCTGTAGAGGCAATTGGGGGTCGACTATCCCTGCACCAGAGAGCATAGCTAGATATAACAAGAGATACTTGGGTGCAGAGGATCATTTCCAGAAATTGTATATTTCCCTTTACCCTTCTACCTCCAACTGTATGTAAAATTCCCAAGGTTCCACCCAGTTAGAGGAAAGCAACAGCACTAGAAATACAAAGGTTGCTAGAAAAAAAGAGTCATCCAAGAGGTCCTACCAGATCAGATAGAATCCGGAACTTACTCAAGGTTCTTTTTAGTGCCAAAGAAGACAGGGGAATGGAGACCAGTTTTGGATCTCAGCATCTTGAATAAGTCAGTTCAACATACAGAGTTTCAGATAGTTATGGTTCAGTCCGTTCTACCCCTTCCTGGGCAAGGATGAATGGATGTGCATGATAGACCTTCAGGATGCTTACTGTCATATTAAAATGAACGGAGAATTCACAATGTATTTACACTTCCGGCTGGGCGCCAGTCACTATCAGTTCAGAGTACTGGCCTTTGGACTTGCACCGGCCCACAGGTAGTTCACCAAATGGATGGTAGTGGTAGCAGCTCAGTTGAGACTGCAGGGATTTTGAGTGTTTCCATATCTAAATGATTGGCTCATTACTACCCTGACCAGGCATCTACTAATAAGAGCAAGACATCAGGTGCTTCATATTTGTTCTCATCTGGGGATAACCATAATTTACGAGAAATCTCAGTTACAACTGACTCAAACTTTGGAATTCATAGGAGTGATCTCCAGCACAATATAAATGACAGCTTCTCTTCCTCTCTTAAGATTGCAAATTATCAGATTTCAGGTCAGGAAAATAATTTACAATACCAAAATTTTAGACCGGTTGATCCTTCAAGCTTTGGGGTCAATGTCAGCTGCCATAATCTTAGTTCCTGTAGCAAGATTTCATATGAGGATTCTTCAGTGGATGTTAGCAACACAATGGTCAGTTCTTTATCAATTCATGTCAGCCCAATTAAGAATCACTCAGGCATGCAAAAGATACCTTTGGTGGTGGATTCAATCAGATCAAATTCTTCAAGGTCACCTTTTTGTTTTCCCTCAACCAAAGGCTGTATTGACCACGGACACTTTCTAGATTGGGGGGGGGGGCACTTCCTGGGGAAGGCAGTCCAAGGCACTTGGTCCCCCAAAGAGGTCAATATGCATATCAATGTTCTGGAGATGACAGCTGTGCTCTTAGAGTTGCAGACTTTTCAACTCTCTCTCTCCCTTTCAAGAGAGTTGCTGTTCAAACAGACAGCATGTCAGTAGTCTGGTACATAAACAAACAAGGACGAACCAGGTCTTACCCCTTGTCTAGAAGCCCTCATAATGTGGCAATTAGCGATCTCTTCCAACCATTTTCTGATGATAGTGCACATTCCGGGATTGTCCAATCTGATAGCAGACAAATTGAGCATGTCTATTCTACTACCTCGCAAGCTGTCTCTCAACTTGAAAGTGACAGAAATGGTATTCTGTCAATGGGGCCAGCCTTGAAGTGATCTTTTTGCTTCTCCCCTAAACAAAAAAATGCAGCAGCTGTTTTACTCTAATTCCCTCTCTGGGGGAATAACTGAGGGATGCTCTACTCCACGATTGGCTACTCAGTCTACTTTATGCATACCTGCCAATTCCCCTAATTGCAAAATTTCTACAGAAAGCTGCCAGGTTGCAGAGCAAAGTCATCTTCATTGCACCTTACTGGCCTCGACTGATTTGGATGTGCTTCTATTCAATGTTGCAGCATTCTTTACATGTAGGAAATCCTACGCCCAAATGACCCAACATCTGGCCAATATACAACAGCTTTTAGCTACTGCAAGGTACGTGGGACATTGCATATATATGCTGACAACATCAGCCATAAAAGGACACCCTCATGTACAATCCTGAGAACTTTTCTGCCGCCATTCGGAACACTTGACTCGTATGTCGATCTGCTGCCTAAATCGTTGGTTGCTGCCAGCTTTCAGATAAGTGACCTGTTGGTGATTTATTTCATTGAAGCTGTCTTTTGTAATTAGTTCATATCATCCAGGAAGGGCAACTTAAGTGTGGAAGGCAGATTCCATATAAAGATAGCTATGACCTGTGTCTTTTCTGCCTAGGCCCCAATCACGACCATTGTTCTTGTTCCATTTGTCAGGCCTTTGTTCCTAAAACTTTGCATAGCTGACTTTCGGTTTTAAATATCTACTTAGAAAGTCAATGTCTTAAATGCCTGGCTAAGGATATTACAGAGGGTTCCAGGGGTCCTTCGGCTGAGCCGATTTTGAAGAGGAAGGTTAGCAAGTCTAGGCATTAATCCTCTTCGGCTGCACTTCTTTCATCTGATGTACCCCTTGAAGTCAGTGAAGATCTGATGTGTTTGAAGGTTGGGTCTGGTTCCTCGGTACGTACCTCATTGGAAGCTGCTATTGAATCCCACCTTGGCTCGTCTTCAGAGGCAGTGCAAACGTTTGTTTCTGGCAGACAAGGGGAACCACGACTCCCTCTGCTTGAGGGCCCTAGGGATGCACCTTCCACTTCTGTTAGGGAACAGATTCCAGAGTCGATTCTGGACATTAGGCCTACGTTGGGTTCTTCCACTTATCCTCATGCAGAAATGCATGTTAAGAAAAAACAGAAGATTAGACACTCTCAGGCCCCTTCCTCCCACATTCTGGCTAGGATGCTTTCTCTCAAGGTTTAATTAAGGCTTTGATGGCTTTGAAGCCTTCCTCTGCTGTTTCTGTTCCTTCTTTTACATCTTCTCCTGTCCAAAGAGTTGGAGAACAAGTATTTCTGATGATGATGATGATGATGAGTATTCCTTAGCATATTCTACCCCAAAATTACATCTCTTCTAGAATGTACATCTCCAGAGGAGGAGTCTAATGGGGGGGACTGCCCAGTAGAAGAGACTTCTTTTGGTGAAACTGTTAACAAAATGAGGGCAATTTTCAAATGGGATTGTTCAGAGATTTCGAAGGAGCAAAAAAGGTATTATGACCTTCTGCAAATGGAAGTTTCTTTTCCTTCTGCTGTGCCTCTAATCTTGCAGCTTTCCTGGATGCTCTCTTCTTCTTCTAAGGCCCCTGACTCTCAGGCTCCTGCCCCAAGAGGCCAGACAGATTCTACAAGGTGCCCAATGATTGCAAGTTACTGTATAAGTGTCCTTCAGCTGATCTAGTTGTTGTTTCCATAGCTTCTGACAGATCTTCCCAGTTGTCTCCTTCTTCTAAACATTTGGTAAAAAAGTATATACTTCTTCCACTTTAATGATCAGAGCAATAAATTACCAAACTTGTATGTCTAGGTATTCCTTGGCTGTACTTTGGCAGGCCTCGCAAGCTCTTGCTCAACTCCCAGACTCTGAAATTAAAACTCAGGTTTTGACTCTCTTAACAGCTTCTTCACAAGTAGTTAGACATTCTGTTAAGTGCAGCTATCATCCAGAGCTGCTGCATCTGGTTCTGTACTTAGAAGACACTCTTGGTCGAAGCTTCAACCATTGCCAGATGACATTAAAGCAAAATTGCTAGATGCTTCTTTGGATAAGTCAGCTCTTTTTGGTTCTGCAGCTGCAGACTTTCAAGAATAAAAATAAAAATAAGAAATAAAATAAATAAGAATTCAAAAATAAATAAAATAAAATAAAATTTGAAGCACCTTTTCGTTTCTCTTGTTCCTAAGTTCCATAGGAATTTTCCTGCAAAGACATCTTTTGTTAGGAGACCAGTTCGCATGTCTTCTTCCTCAGCTTCTTCTTCCAGACCTAAAAAGACTGCTAGGAGACCCTCACAATATAAATTTACTGCTTCTGCACCTTCCTCACAGCAGTCCTTTCCAGCCAGTCCCAGTTCTGTGTGACTGCCATTTTCTTCTCAGTCCTACCCATCTATCTCTTTGTCTATGTCTCTCTTTTCCAGCTTGGGCAAGGATCACTCAGGATTCCTGGGTTCTGTCTATTATCCAACAGGGATACTTCATGACTTGGAAAATTCTCCCTCCTTCCATGGAAATTCCACAGCCCCATTCAAGTCAATTAAATTTGTTTCCATAGGTTCTAACACAGCTACTTTCTCAACATACAGTTCAACACATGTCCAATGGATCAGAAAGGCAGAGGGTTTTGATCAAGGATGCTTCTTGTTCCCAGAAAAGATGGTCCATGGAGACCAATCCTAGTTCTTTCGCACTTAAACACTCTTCTAGAAGTGCCATCTTTCCACATGCTGTTTTTACAGACTCGTCTTACATGGCCTATCTAGACATCAAAAATGCTTATCTACACATCCCCATCCATCATCTTTACAGGAAATGTCTATGTTTCTCTGTGGGTTCTTTGCACTTTAAGTTCTCTGCCTTGCCTTTTGGACTTCTACTGCCTCAAGGGTATTCACCCAAAGTGCTACAAGGTGCCCAATGATTGCAAGTTACTGTATAAGTGTCCTTCAGCTGATCTAGTTGTTGTTTCCATAGCTTCTGACAGATCTTCCCAGTTGTCTCCTTCTTCTAAACATTTGGTAAAAAAGTATATACTTCTTCCACTTTAATGATCAGAGCAATAAATTACCAAACTTGTATGTCTAGGTATTCCTTGGCTGTACTTTGGCAGGCCTCGCAAGCTCTTGCTCAACTCCCAGACTCTGAAATTAAAACTCAGGTTTTGACTCTCTTAACAGCTTCTTCACAAGTAGTTAGACATTCTGTTAAGTGCAGCTATCATCCAGAGCTGCTGCATCTGGTTCTGTACTTAGAAGACACTCTTGGTCGAAGCTTCAACCATTGCCAGATGACATTAAAGCAAAATTGCTAGATGCTTCTTTGGATAAGTCAGCTCTTTTTGGTTCTGCAGCTGCAGACTTTCAAGAATAAAAATAAAAATAAGAAATAAAATAAATAAGAATTCAAAAATAAATAAAATAAAATAAAATTTGAAGCACCTTTTCGTTTCTCTTGTTCCTAAGTTCCATAGGAATTTTCCTGCAAAGACATCTTTTGTTAGGAGACCAGTTCGCATGTCTTCTTCCTCAGCTTCTTCTTCCAGACCTAAAAAGACTGCTAGGAGACCCTCACAATATAAATTTACTGCTTCTGCACCTTCCTCACAGCAGTCCTTTCCAGCCAGTCCCAGTTCTGTGTGACTGCCATTTTCTTCTCAGTCCTACCCATCTATCTCTTTGTCTATGTCTCTCTTTTCCAGCTTGGGCAAGGATCACTCAGGATTCCTGGGTTCTGTCTATTATCCAACAGGGATACTTCATGACTTGGAAAATTCTCCCTCCTTCCATGGAAATTCCACAGCCCCATTCAAGTCAATTAAATTTGTTTCCATAGGTTCTAACACAGCTACTTTCTCAACATACAGTTCAACACATAACCAAACCAAAACTGAACAAACTATGAAAAACGAACGCCAAGTGAAAAGCCACCAAACTGGAGAAATTAGAATTTATTTGAACACAGGAATATATTAAAACAATGAAAAAGATTCTTTATAATCCACGAGTAAATTACTGAGAGAGCATATCAGCATCAAGGGAATGAGGGCTCTGATTCTAGCTTTACAGGCCTTTCATCTTCTCTTTCAACCAGGTCCTCTGAATGTGTTTACAGATAACACCACAATTCTCTGGGGGGGGGGGGGGGCTGAAGTCTTACCTTCTTTGCAGGTTAGCTCTCATGGCATGGGAACTGGCGGTTAAGTACAAGATGATTCTTCAGGTGGTTTACATTCATTCTGCTCAAAACATTGTGGAAGACACTTTAAGCAGGTTCATGACTTAATCCCACAATTGGATGCTTCACAGGGATGTGTTTCTGGACTTGGTCCACCGATGTGGTACTCCTCTTCTAGATCTGTTTGCCTCCCCTCTGAACAGACAACTTCCTCTGTTTTCTGCCAGATTCCCACATCTACTGGTTTGGAAGGTGGATGCCCTATCTTTCTCATGGAAGGGGATGTTTCTTTATGCATTCCCCTCCTTTTCTCTTATCCAGAAAGTTCTGCTGAAGTTTCAGCTGGACAAACCAAAAATATTGCTGGTGACTCCCTTTTGGCCAAGACAGCATTGGTTCTCTGTTCTTCTGCATTTAGGCAAGGCCAGTCATCAAAAGTTACCTCACAAAGTGGACCTGCTCACACAAGACAAGGGATCTCTGCTTCATCCACATCTGAGAACCTTACAAATGACCCTGTGGGTGATCAACTTTTGATTCCTTTCAGGCACCTTTTTTCACAGGATGTGCCTAGGGTTTTGAAGGAGGCCAGGAAACCCAATACTAGAAAATCTTACTTATCCAAATGGAAGAAGGTTTCCATCTGGTGTCGTTCATGAAATCTGGATCCATTGTTAGTGGACATTCCAGTGATTCTTTCTTTCTTGTGTGAGTTACTTAACAGTGGTTTGGCTTGTCTGTGAAAGTTCACTTGTCAGCTATTTCTGCATGTCTGCCATTGTCTCCACCTTTAGCTTCCAGATTGGAAGTAAAACTATTTCTTAATGGCGTCCTTCATATTAAACCTCCCAGGAAACCAGTTCCACCTCCTTGGACTTAGAACTATGCTCTAGAGATGCTTAATGTGGCTCCATTTGAACCTGCAGCCTCAGCTTCTTTAAAGTTTTGAATTTGAAAACAGTTCTTCTCTTAGTCTTGACCTCTGCCAGGAGAGTTTCTGAGATTCAAGCTTTGATGGCTTCCCCACCTTTCTTGGTTTTCCACAAGGATAGAGTTTCATTGCATACCAATCATTCATTTCTGCCTAAGGATGTGAATGAGGTGTCTCTTAATCAATATATTCAATTACTTACTTTCTTCCTTTTTCTTCAGTCCTCAAGGTAAAGGATCTTACATACCTTGGATGTGCATAGACAACTTAGATTCTAGTTAGATAAGACCTAGGCTGTCAGAAAATCTGATCAACTGTTTGTTTCTTTCCATCCCAGGGCTTTACCTGTCTCTAAACAGACAATTTCTTTTTGGATCTCCAAGGCAGTCTTGTTTTGTTGTGATTTTCATGGTAAGACTCTTTCTGCACCTGTTAGGGCTCATTCCACTAGGTCTGTGGCTTCCTCAGGAGCATTCTTTAAAGGCCTGGATACTAACTCTATTCTAGAGGCTGCTACATGGTCTTTTGTGCAGACTTTCACCTTCACCAAACATTACATGTTGGATACCATTTCTAGATCAAGAGCAGGGTTTGCTAGAGACATTCTCCATGGCTTTGTTGAAAGCTCTTCCATTCAAAGTTCCTCTGCTCCTTCCTCCTCCTAGGGTTCCTACTAAGCTTTGGCATTCTCCCACATGTAAAGGGTATTGCAACATTGAATAGAAGGACATAGAATAGTTGTGTAAAATATTACCATAACAGTAGATGTCCTTCTCTTCTATGTTGCAGTATTCTATCCCTCCCACCTTCCCCCCACATCTTGTTTCTTTCCTTGGATGGCATTTTATTGCTCCTTAGCTCTGGTTCCTTCTGGGGCATTACAGTTCTGAGGATTGTATGTGCGGATGTCCTTTTATGGCTGACATTGTCAGCACATAATTGCAATGTCCCACATACCTTGCAGTAGCTAAAAGCTGTTGCATATTGGCCAGAGGTCAGGTCATTTGGGTGGAGGACTTCACACATGTAAAGAATACTGCAACATAGAAGAGAAGGACATTTATGGTTACGGTAAGATTTTACACAACTATTCTTTCCCCTTACTTTGGTCTCATCTGCTTTGCTAACCTTGGTTTCTGGATCTGATGTCAGACCTCCTGTCTCACCCAACAGGTATGATTCATCTGGATATCTTAAACTTTCAGTGTGGTTTCTCCAGTTCCATTAATAGCCAGACAGCCGATGCTCTCTTCCCCGTCTGTCATATTTTTTTATCTTCCCATTAGCCTTCTGCAAGAAAACTTTACACAAGTAAATGGAAAAGGTTAGTTTTCTGGGCACAACAAAAACAGATTTACTCCTTCTCAACTCCTGTACAAAGTATACTTGAATTTTTAGCAAAAATTTTTAATGAAGGAGCTAGCTCCTTAATCATGAAAGTTAATTTAGCAGCAATTTCTAATTTTCATATTGGATTGAGAGTTTTTCTGTGGTTTCTTCTAAACTTTGTAAAGCATTTTTGAGAGACATACTCTTGCTGAGACCCCCATATAGAGATCGTACTGCACCATGGGATTTGAACTTGGTACTGCAGCCCTTCATTCATTCTCCCTTTGAACCAGCAGCTAAATGTGAACTTACGTTCCTGACCTGGAAAACTATCATTCTAGTGACCATTACCTCTGCTAGAATAATGTCAGAACTTCAGACATTGTTATCTAAACCTCCATACTTTATCTTTCATGAGGATAGAGTTGCATTATGTACCAATGCTTCCTTTCTCCCTAAGCTAGTGTCAGAATCCAGTATCAATCACTCTATTAATTTGCCACTTTTCTTTCCTAAATTTGAAAATAAAGCTGAATGTCTCTCTCTGTCTTTCCTGTTTATGCACCAAAGATGATGTATGTTGTATTTATTAGCTGTTCTCAGACAATTACATTTTTACCTACACAGAACAAATTAAATTAGGAAGACAGATCAATTATTTGTGCCCTTTTTATAGATTCTAAATTGGACAAACCATTTGCAAAGGTAACTTTAGCCAGATGGCTGACTGATTGCATTTCATTTATCTGTAACAAGTTGGGTCTAACTTTACCAAAACGTTTAAGAGCCCATTCAACTAGGTCCATAGCAACTTATTCAGTGTTTCTATCTAGATCTTCCATGGACAATATATGTGCAGCTGTGACTTGGGACAATCGTCATACCTTAATCATTCATTACAAACCGAATCTGGTCTTGAGGGGGAGAGCAGCCTTTGGCTCAACTATGCTCAGGAATATCCTTCTTTAGAGTCCACCCGGGATTTTAGGTAGCTGGGGACTCTGTCCCAATGGTTGAGGATATAATGAAAATTGACTCGGATAAAAAAGTTATGTACTTACCATGACGGTCCATCTGTGTTGTCCATTTTCATTCTTCTTCAACTCCCCCACCCCCAACACTTCTCACAGTGGACTTTTGGAAGATCGAGAGACTATAAGGACACTCACTGTCCTTAATGTTGAACTCCAGATTTGACCTTTCTGTCAGGAAAGTTATAGTAGTTCTTTATACTTTATGTAAAAAAGCAAACAGGATCTGAGGTATGTTAAGAGTTGCTGCATTGTAGGTAAAGGAGCATCTTGAGTGCTTTTTGGTGGCCACGAGCTTTAGTAATGGCCCAGCTGGATCCGAGGATCAGATCCGAACTCAACAGTTCAGGAAAAATGAAAATGGACACCGCAGATGGAACATTATAGTAAGTACATAACTTTTTTTAAGCCGTATAGGTTCATTGCTTTTAAATTTCTCTGCTTTGCCACTGAATCATAGGCTTTTATAAGACTATTGAAAGGATTTTGTATTGTGCCTTTCCAATTTTTTTTTCCACAAAGGAGTCTATACAACTTTGGGTGAGTTTCAGATAGTAAGCTCTGGCCTTCTGTAGAATTTTGGATAAAGGAGGTTGCAGCAAGACTGTTCTGTATGATTCAGCAGTATACTTTGGTCCTTGTTCAGTGAGTGGTAAAAGTATACTTCGGGGGGGGGGGGGGCTACTAGGCAGTGTTAATGATAGGAAGAAGACTTATGACATTGAAGGCATTGTAGTGCCTTAGCTTTAACTGTAAACTTTCTGCTGTATTTTTACAGTGCAAAAGTGTAAACAGTCAGCTTGCATGTTTTAATTTTTGTTAAACCATCTAGCTAAAAAAAGTATTTTTTTATGCTCAGCTTTTAAGCACAATGTGGACTGTCACCATATACTTTTAGTTTCATTTGATCAATGCTTATCCTATAGGGGAATATATGCAGAGAGATATTCAAAAGTTATTTTTGTTCTATCTTATTGACTCAGACGATTAAAGCCGACTAATGCATCTGTTTCACTTTTAAGTGGTTAGTATTGCTTTGTAAGTTGTTCTGTTCTAAACTAGACAGGTAGAGCTGACATGATTTTATTTTTCATCTTAGGCCTCTTTCCACGATCCACTGTGTATCCATTACAATATGACATCATATTGCAGTTATATTTCTTTTAGGCTATTCTTGCCTTTCACATTGGATTCTAAATTATTGCTTTCTTTGAAAATCTTTTGAGGCAGTATCAGTGCATTATTCCAGTATGTCTCTCTAATTTGTAATCTTTGCTACCTCCTGCACATATTTTATGGGTTTTTGTTTTGTTTTAGATAAAAACAGTGGCCAGTTTAGTTGTTTTTGATATAAAATAAATAAACAAGAAGTCTTATCTTCAGGAACTCCTCCCACACTCTTTTAACCTGTCACCTGGAGGTGTCTGGTTTCCTGTTCATCATGTTTTAGCTGTGCATTCATTCAGTTGTGATTAACATATCACAATGGCAGAACTGGCTTATCACTGTTCCAGAGAATGCCCCTTTGTATGGCTGTAGTTTCTGTTCTGTGTATTCCAGCAAAGATTTGAGAAGGAAGTAATAGTGGGGATGTAAACAAGGGAGAGATGAAGAGACCTTGTTATGTGAATACTCTACTGTAAGTCTGAAATGTAAAAGACAGCATGATGGAGAGACCAATAGGACAAATTCCTTAACATTGTAATGGAGGATTTCACAAACCAGCATATTTTGCTGAATAGTATTTTAATCTCACACAAAAGAAGAATTGTTTAACTTGTGTTCTGTAATGTAGTGATAATTTTGCAGGGAGAAAATGCATTTTGGGATAGGGAATGTTAACTTTTGATATAAGAAACTGTGTTCCATTGCTATGAATAATTCATATTCTGCTTCCATCGGTCATGTAGCTCTTCTTGCCAAGTGCAAGAGCTTGCTTTCAAAGAACAGGCTGCATACAAATAGGTAATAATTGGTAGGAAGATATAAGACTGCATTTTTGATCCTATGCCTAGTGTGTCAGGATTGTAAAATCACCATATTTTTCATCTTCTGTGCCTTTTCAGTTTCTATACCGCTGTAGTTTTATTTTTTTGAAGTGTGTGTGTGTGTGTGTGTGTGTGTGTGTGTGTGTGTGTGTGTGTGTGTGTGTGTGTGTGTGTGTTTAGCGCAGTATATCGAATAAGAATGTGGCCTAGATATTTGCAATGTCTTATTTAGCATTGAATGCTACATTTGATAGGCTAGCAAGGCACAGATATACTGGCCCCTTGTTTCTTTTCTTTCTGGCATGCATTTCAGTGCCTTTGTCAAAGTAGGTGTCAGAGATCCTGATACTATATATGAACAAATCTGATAGTAAACACAGTCACTGTACTATCCAAGGTATGGAAAGTGGGAAATTAGTGGATGTAGTTGTAGAAGTAGTCTTGGCAGTGGTTGAGGATGCTGACATGTTGGAAGGTGTTGTAGTGTGCTTCATCTGGTTCATGCCAACAATGAGAGTATAGTGGTAAGTGAGACAGTGGGCAGTAATAAAGTGAACAGAAGGGTATTGCACCATTGAAGTGACTGCGGTATAAATTAAGATGGAAGCATGAAGGCAGTAGGAGAGGGTAGCAGGAAGGGGAGGCAGATGTTGTGGCTTATCTGGAACTGAAGGTGACTGTAAGGGAGATGAGTGGGGCTTATACAAATGAATGTTGAAACAGTGAGTGTGGTGTCTGACAATGCTAAAATGAAGTGAGCTAGAGATGTATGGATGATCAGGGCAGTCTGTCATTAGATGGCGAGTAAATAATAGATGAATATGAAAGGTTCTTTATGTACATTCTGAAGTGCTGGAGGAATTTGTCATAGACTGGGTTGTTAGAAGCAAATGGGAAGGGGTGTAAAGAAGCCAAAGAACAAGCAGAACTGCAACATATATTTTTCATCTTTGCTTTTGCAAGTTAACAAGAGAAATAAATATCAGCATGAGAGGGACAGAGGAGTAAGCAAGAATGAAAAGTGATGGTCGGATTAAGTTATGATCAAAGAAAAGCTGAAAATAAGCTTAACATTTGGAGAAGTGACACAGTGCAGGACCCAGAAATGTTGCCACCCTGTATACTTAAAAATTTGGTAAGTAATAAATAGTGTTTACAGGACTGGAGGGTAGCTAGAGTAGTTGTCTAACAATAAGGAATGTCCAGGAGTGAGCTGGCCAGCCTAAGGTGATAGCTGTCACTTCCTTTCCAAGCTCCCATTCCAAGAAAGTGATGGAAGAGATTCCATAGAACTTAGTTTGTATAGTTCCCTGATGCTGTTCATCTGGTGGTGGGTAGTGATATGGCTTTTGGTTTTGGTGCTGCTCATTCGTACCATTATGTCTACCTAAATCACTCAAGAAGTTCTTCATTCCTTCAGGATGAGGGCACTGCTTTACTGGTTTGTCTTCTGTGGTCCTCATAGACAAAGGTCAAGCTTCTGGGAGTGGTGCCATCATCATGAGTGGGTCCAGAGTTTTTACTAGAAATACCTCCCTACCCCCCCACACCCCCACTGTGCTGACGTGTATGTCAGGCTGGGCAGGAAATGAGGAGTGGTGTGAACATGTACTCAGCCCAGGCCCACAGAGAGGACACACCTGCTCAGCTCTCTTCCTACACCTCTAGCCAGTTAGGCATTCCATCTGAGCTCTGGCCTCCAACAGTGATTGGTGAAGTACTGCCTCACATGCTGCATCCTTTCCATGATAGCCATGCAGTTCTCCCCTGCATGTGCTGTCATATGCCTGACCCACTAATCAAACTCTGATTGCCTAGCCTGTAGTCAGGACTGTTTCCATCTCTGCCACTAATGAAGTAGCAATAGCATGGCTTCTTGAATCATTGTGTTTTTGTCCCTTTAATTCTACCCTCCATAATGTCCATCATGTTTACATTATTAGATGAGCCTCTGTTCTCCAAAAGAAGAGCCTTCTAAGCAAATAGTGCACTAATCTAATATGCAATATGTGTGAGAGTTCTTTATGTCATGAACAAAGATTTTTTTTTCTTGTTTGCTGTACTTAAGTTCTTCTAGTAATATGTGGCTGTAGCAAATGCTCAAAGTATGGAGAGTGTATTCCTGTAATACACAGTAAATCCTCACTCTGTAATCTGTTTCCATGTGATAGTGTACCCTTCCGAGCATTCTTAATACTTACTGTGGCAACATACAAATTCTGAAAGAAGTAAGGTGGCTCTCAACTGCTTATTCCTGTTCCAACAAATTCTGCAGCAGTATGGTCACTGTAAGTTGCTAGTGACATTGTTGGATGCCCTGTCCCAGTTTCATCTGGTCACCTTACAATGAGGATCCTTATGTTTCTTTAACTGAATCCTTTCAGATTCAGAAAAGAGGATACTACTCATATATGTATATATTATGCTTATGTTTCTTACTGCACTCCAGAGGAAGCTAAACAAGAGGCTAAAATGTTTGAGATGTGATCCTTACTGTTAAGGCGGGTAGAGAACTCATTCTCAACTAGGAAATGAATGATTGATTTGTGTTAAGGCGGGTAGTGAACTCATTCTCAACTAGGAAATGAATGATTTGATTTGTGTTAAGGCGGGTAGAGAACTCATTCTCAACTAGGAAATGAATGATTTGATTTGTGTTAAGGTGGTAGAGAACTCATTCTCAACTAGGAAATGAATGATTTGATTTGTGTTAAGGCGGGTAGAGAACTCATTCTCAACTAGGAAATGAATGATTTGATTTGTGTTAAGGTGGGTAGAGAACTCATTCCCACCTAGGAAATGAATGATTTGATTTGTGTTAAGGTAGGTAGAGAACTCATTCCCAACTAGGAAATGAATGATTTGATTTGTGGAGCATTGTGTAGTAAACAAAACAGAAACGATGGGAGGGCCTACGAAGCTTGATATAAAGGCTAATTGTAATCACTGTGTCTGCACGAGTTGCAGCAAGAGAAGCAGAAAACAGAGCAGACTTAATTTTTGTGCTGATAATAAAATAGGGAAATAATCAAAGATGGGAACTGCCTCTCTGATAAGTTCACAGATAAGGACTTGGCAGTCAGTCTTCTGGAAATTACAAGCCAAGGCAACAAACCATATTCAGAAGTCCTCTGCATTCTCGAGGAGGGCAGCACAAGCTAGATCAGAAGAGAATCTGAGGCTGCCCATCCAATTATCTAGGTTTACTTTGAAGGTTGCAAGCATACTGTTCTGCTTGACAGTTAGTGGACATTTGCTCCAGAGGTTTGGATACTTCAGTATATGAATCTATCATGCCAGCATGTATTATTTATTTGCATCCTGTAACCTAGTATTTGAGGAAGCATTTTTTCTTTCAAGGAAATGGAGGTCAAGGAGGGTTAGATTTCTTCTTGGCTTGAAATCAGAGATCTCCATAGAGGAGCCTATTAGAGAAAGAAGGTTAAGAGTTGGCATAATGGTTAAAGTGTTCGCCTCACAGACGCAGGGTACGGAGATTGATTATCATCTTTGAAGGAAAACTGGCTAAGCTTAAAATTGCCTGCAAGGGCAGTTAGACTAATACCTGCCTATGAACCTGTGAATAAAAAATGCACTCAATGGACAACCTTGTTAAATGAGGAGTGGGGTTCACATAATGGTTAAGGTCTTTACCTCACAGATACAAGGTGCAAAATTTTATTCTGAGCTGTGGTTATTGGCTGGGCCTGTAATAGTCTGCTGAGTAATAGCCTGGTATTTGCCTGTGTAGTATCTAGAGCACTGACAGTCTGCCTAAATTAATGAGAGTTTTGAGGCCATTCATTGTTAGAAATCTCTCAGGTCTCTCAAGTTGAGTGGTATGTTTAGACAAATATATGCCAGAAAAGGGTATTCTATTCGGTAGTGGGAGATGAGTAAAGTGGAGCTGAGAGATAGATGCTTTCTGGACTGCTGTGGAAATATGATGTTCAAAAGATACAGAATTATCAAACAGTGCCCAATTTACAGTAGTCTACAGACGTGAATACCATGGGCCGCGATTGTTGACTTGAAGGTCTGTGAAATTTATGCCAAATAGGAGAGCCCTGTGGTCACCATTAGTTAACACTTTTTGCTTTCAGAAGTGGCCCCTATGACTTTAACCACAGGAGTTCTATGAAAAAATCAACAAACTATCCATTGCACAACATTTGGATTTATGTTTATATTTACATGGCTGCCAGTAGTGCCTGCAGTGACAATAGTTTCAGTATCCTTGGCCAGGTCTGGATATGCTATGTATACTGCATAAAAGTTATCAACTGCTTTATTGACTTTTCCAAAAAAAATCAACAAGGTTAAAAAGGTAGGACCTGGCTTTGACGAAGCTGATTTGATGCAAGACACCTGTTTTGAGAGACTTTCAATGTGATGTCTGAGATAATATCTTCCACAGCTTCACAGATGAGATTAGTGAGGCTAATGGGTCTCTAGTTATTAGGTTTTGTTAATGGGCCATCCTTAAATAATGGCATTACAGTGGTTGTTTTTAAGGCTTCAGGAATGTGAAATGTTGAGAGGCTTGGGTTAAAAAGGTTAAGTAAGGGTTCAGACTGACCATGTTTGGTACTGATAATTAGGCAAACTGGTATGTTATTAGGACTCATGAATGAAATGTTCCTAGCTTTGAAGAAGGCTAAGAGGAATTCTACAATAGTAATTATTGGGGGTGGTTGAGGATGTGGAATCTGTGAAGTTATAACTATAGGTGGAATAGAATTTGCACTAAATTTCTAAGGCTAGATATTAGCTATTTCCTTTTGGTCAGAGTGGCCAGTATTATTATGAGCTAGCTGTGACCTTTCCTGGATGATTATTCTTAAACACAATGATACAGTTAAAGGAACATTTCTATTTATTTTTTGCTGTTGGAGGCTATTTTAATATCATGTTCATGTTTAACACCTTTTATTAAAGTATCACTTAAGACATAGGCAATTATACATTAATATAAAATAAAATAAACCATTTTAACATTGTTTCCATTTACACACATATATATCACGTTTTCATTGTAACTATGATCAGTCCAACATTGCATATTCCCTTAAACGTCACTTGTCCTCCTGAGCAGTACTCTGCATGTATTCTTCCCGCAGTTTCCATTTATTTCTGTGTAATTTGCTCCTCCCTTTTCTAAAGGATTGTCTTCCATTTCTTTTATCTGTTTTGCAGTATTCAGTACTTTAAATACAGTTGGTTTGCACCCAAAAAGATAGCAATGAGAATGTAAACTGTGTCAAAAAACAAATAAATACAAAATGTACTTGGTTTACACTTTATTTTCCAGTAACTGCTTTTTGGTAGCCAACAGAATTAAACTTAACAAGGCCTTACTATATCTGAGCAGATGATATCTTATGTCTCAGCTCAAAAGAATCATTTCCTTACTTACAGCCATTTGCTAGCCCAGCATTTCTGACATAGTACTCTGTAGGGAATTTTTAAAGTCTGCCAACTCATTACACTTCCAAAACATGTTACCAGTTACCTCTTTCTTTCCCATCACACTTCCAACATTTGCTATCTACTTGAGGAAAAATTCTTTGAAGTCTGGGGGTATAAAATGTCTATGTAAACACTTCAAAGCAAAATTCGTAAACCTTATGGACTTTTTTTGCATACTTCGAACCTGTACATATGTCTTCCCTTTGCTCCCTTGTAAGTTGCTTATCCAGTTTCTTTTCTAACCTCCTCTGATTGATTTTTATGGTTATCAAGCAATGTTTTTTATGCCCTACTAATTATCCCTTATTTAACAATGGCTTCTGTTATAGATTCAACTAAAAATTCTACCAGAGCAGGTCTTTCGTGTAGGATCCCCCAAATCCCTTTATTTTTGCATGTACTCTGATATCAGTCTCTGGAAAGGAAGGCAGTCTCTAGTCTGCAGATCAAACATCTTCTTGGTCTCATCTCACTCTATTACATTTCCCTCTGTAGTTATTTGCTCCAAATGCCTTGGTTCCTTTGCCAGTTTACTCCATTAAATTCCAGACCCCTCTTGCCTTTTTTCTGTACTTCTCTACTTGCAGTCATCCCTATTGGCAAAATCTCATTTCTCCATACTCACGTTGGCTTAGTTCTTTGAATACTTTGTACTACTTTATGAATGTAATATTCTGTATGATTGTTATTATTCTCCTTAAGGATCTGCACCCAAAGTCCCTCTCTGCCCTTATTTCTTGAATTCCCGCCTGCTTCATCACCATCCCTTTCCATGTTGATTTATAAACTTCTGATTGTGTTATGTGTATGAGCTTTAACTGTGTCCAAAATATCCCTTCACATCAGGTAATCCTAAACCACATCCTTCTGTTGGAAGGATCAACATATCCCACATATCTCTTCCCCTCCCAGGTAAATTGCTTCAACTCTTTATTAATTATTTACCATGACGTCTTTGCTGGTTGATAAAAATATGCCTGACTTACATATAAATCTAAAGGAACTAAAAGCATTTTCACAGATTGTATGTTATTATCCGTATCTATAAATAGGAGCATTAAGTTTCTCAGTTTTTGTATTACTTTTTGTTTAGTCTCTTTCCTATATATCCTTAGCTGCCATAACAGAAGCATTTTAAGCTATATCTCTAAATGCTTCATCTTACTGTGTCCCAGTAAGTGTGAGTATTGCTTAATCAATTCATGTGTGGGGCACATGAGATGTCCTTCTGTATCACTGTTGAAGTATTCTTTACTATTGAGAGTTCCTGCTTAGGGCAGCCTAACATTCAGCCAGTATACTAAGGTCTTATGATATTGTATGCACCATACATCACAAAAAAGGACCCTGCATAGGATGTAGTGCATAGAAGTGACGTATGGATGCAGTTACCCAGAACTTCTTTGCCACCAGTCCAAACACTATTGTTACTCGTTGGTCTGAATGCCTTTGTGCTGTGCTGAATACCTAGTCATCAGATAAGTGCCCCATTGGGGTTGTTTTTTCTTTTCTTTGGTCTTGTATTTTATTTTGCTTACCTAGAGTTCATGTCACCCAAGAAGGGAAAATGTCAGTGTGGGAGGCAGATTCTCCATAAGGATCATCATAAACAGTGTCTCTTTTGCTTGGGTGCTTCCCACCACCATACCTCTTGTAGTATCTGTAAGATGTTTGTGTCTAAAACTCTCAAACAGACCCCCCCCCCCCGGGACATTCATTTTGAAACCAGCAGCTTAAACATTTAGCCCAGGATAGCATGGCAGAATTCATTAACCCTGAGATACTCCCACTAGGCAAGACAAAGGTCAAAATGTCTTGGCCAGATTTTTTAGCTGTCCAGCCTCTACCTGATATCCCTCTAGAAGTGGATACTAGCTCTGTAGGCCATTCTTTATCTACATTGGATTCCTTTGCTGCGACCTTGTCAGAGGCCAGCATGGACCCATCTTTTCGCACGGCCTCTGAAGCTTTGCAGGTGTTTGCTCTGGACGTCAAGGAGAAAGTGCAGTTGATTGTCTCAGAGGGCCCTAGAGGGATTCCAAAGATGTTGGCAAGGGAGGAGTTTTTGGGTACTCTTATTGAATCTCACCAAGGGTTGGAACCTCTGGCATTTTTTAGGGCTGACGTTTTCCAGTAAAAGACAAAAGAAGTAGCATGTTTCAGTTTGTCCTAAGGATCCTGAAAGGGAATGGCAAGAGTTTACTCAGGGCTTGTTTTCTGCCTTGACGGCCATGAAGCCTTCTCAAGGGGTTTCAGTGCCTGCTCCTCCTTGGACCTCTACCCCTTCTAAATGGCCTAGGCTACCAGATTCCTCTGATGAGGATTGAGTCTGATGATAGGTCCTTGTCCTATTCTTCACAGGTGTCTTCTCCTGCAGCTTATGGTTCTGATGAGGAGGAGTCTGTTAGCTCTGAGTCTCCTTTTGAGGAATTGTCCTTTGGGGCCACAATTCCTAGGATGATGGAATACTTTAAGTGGAATTCTTCTCAAGTGTCTAATATACAGAGGAGGTTTTATGAGTTACATCATGTGGATACTCCTAAACTATCTGCAGTTCCTCCTGTCTTGGCTGCCTTGTTAGACACTTTCATTGCTGCTTCCAGATCTCCTGACACTCAGTATCCTGCTCCTAAGAAACCTGATAGGTTATATAAGATCCCTGAGGATTGTCAATTTTTATTGAAGTGTCCTCCTGATGATCCTGCTGTGGTGTCAGTCTGTTCTGACAAACCTTCCAAATGTTTTCCCTCTGATAAGGACAGTAAGGCAATGGAGAGGTATGGTAAGAATGTTTACACTGCTTCTACTTTGGCCTTTATGGCAATTAATTACCAGATGCACATGACCAGATATGCTCTGGCCTTGATTGCTTAGGCTTGTTGGTTTATTTCTGACCTCCCTGAGTCTAAAGGTTAATCTTCTGCCTCATCTATATTAGGTTCTACTTGCTATGTTGCTGGCGATGCCTCTTCCATGGCTGTGGCTTTTGGGTCTGTCATGAGGCATTATTCTTGGGCCAAGTTGTTGGATGTTGCTTTGGATAATAATAAACATCTTTTTGAGACTGCTGCCACTGACTGGTTTAAGTATCTTCAAGAGAAAGGCAAAGCCTTGCAGGACTTTAGACATAATTTGTCTCTCCTATCCCCAAGTGCCAGAGGAATTATCCTTCTAGAGCTGCTTTTGTCTGCAAGCAGCCCTGCCATGCCTCGAAGGACAGGAAGGGTGGTAGGCGAACCTCCTCTGCTAAGGCTTCACAGACGTCTGTGGCCCAGAAGCCTCCTTTATCTGATAAGCCTGCTTCTCTTTGATAGTCCCCACCCCCCACTCTTAGACCAGGTTCCTTTGCCCCTTCGTCATCCAAATTTGCTTCTCACCACTTAAGACTCTTAGGTTCTTTCTGTCATTTGTCAGGGTTACTTCATGGTATGAAAGTCTTTCACTCCATTTTCAAGGATCCCTCAACCTCCTGTAGAGCAACTTCTTCATTTCCCAGAGGTTGTAGGGTCTCTGGCGAACAAAGGAACCATTCAGCCTGTTCCCCTTCACAAATGGAAAAGGGTTTTTATTCCAGGTTGTTCCTGGTTCCTCAAAAGGAGGGCACTTGGAGACGTATTCTGGATATCTACCTGCTAAACACCTTTCTCAAAGTCCCCTCTTCTTGGATACTTGCTCTTCAAACCCTGTTTCCTCTTTTACTACCCCAGGATTTTTCTGGTTTCTTTGGATCTAAAGGATGCATACCTTCATATCCCTAATCACCCTCTTTTAGGAAAGTTTTTACATTTCTCTGTTTCTTCCTCTTGTTTTCTGTTCTCTGCTTTTCCTTTTGGCTTACCTACTACCCCAAGGTATTTACAGAATGTCTAGCTCCTGTCATTGCTTTCTGCAGGCTCCAAGGCATTCAAATGTGTCCTTATCTAGATGACCTGTTGCTTCTTTCAGTCACCTGTTGGAGGATTTGGAGTTCACCCTCTCTCATCTTCAGAGTCTGGGGTTCATTATCAACTTCTAATAGTCTGTCCTGACTCCCTCTCAGGATCATGTGTGTCTAGGATGCCGGACTCGCACAGTGTCAGTGTTGGCATCTCTTCCACCTCCAAAAGTTATGTCATTGTCAGCCTTCTTTTGGTCTCTTCTTCCTTTGACTGCAATTCATCCCTGGGATTCATGACCTCTCTATTCCAGTGCTCCTTCTTGCTAGACTGAATATGCAGAAGCTTCAGTCATACCTAAAGTCATTTTGGCTGCAGCACTACCACCCTGTGGATTTCAGTGCACCTTTCCTTCCTTGTCTAAAAAGAAATTTGAGTGTTGGATTCTGCAGTTTGTTCTCAACCCACACCTGCCCTTTCAGCCTCCAGTCCCTTCTCGAGTACAATTCACCAATACCTCAAACATGAGGTGGGGAGCTTCATGAGGTCACCTGAAAGTTCGGGGTCTCTGGTCCCTCCATCAGAAGCTATGCCATATCAACATCAAAGAGCTGAGAGCCCTTATTCTTGCCCTTCAAGCTTTTCACCCCACGTTCTTTCCAGGCCCCTTGAAGGTGTACACAGACAGCACTATAGTGATGTAGTATGTCAACAAGTAGGGAAGCACAAAATCTTACCTCCTCTGCAGGATGGCTCTTTAGGCTTGGGAGGTGGCTCTCAGTTATCAGTTAATTATTTGGGCAGTACACATTCCTTCAAAGCACAATTTAGTGGCAGACTGAGCAGGTCTTAAACACAGGCTCATGAATGGATGCTTCACAGATATGCATTTCTGGACATTGTCCATCGATGGGTTATTCCCCAGGTAGATCTTTTTGCCTCCCTTCTAAACAGACAGCTCTCTCTTTTCTGTTCAAGAGTGCCGTGCCATCTAGCATGGAAGACAGACTCCCTTTCTTTTCCTTGGAAGGGGATGTTTCTTTATGCTTTCCCTCCTCTTTCTGTACTTTCAAGAGTCCTGCAGAAGATTCAGCTGGACTCCCTTTTAGCCAGGACAGCACTGGTTCCCCCTGTTAATGCATCTGGCCAGAGGCAGTCACCATGAGTTACCTCACCAATTGGAATTCCATAGACAGGACAAGGGGTCTTTCATTCATCTTCACTTGCCCACTCTTCAACTGACACTGTGGGTGATAGGGTTTTGATTCCTTTCAGGCACCTACTTTCTGAAGACATGCTTAGTGTTTTACAGGAGGCAAGGAAACCCTCATCCAGAAAATCTTATATGTCCAAATGGAAAAGATTTTCTGTCTGGTGCCATGCTCATAACCAGGACCCATTTTCAATGGGGGGGTCCTTTGGTCCTCTTATATTTGTTTGAGTTGCTCCAGTCTGGCTTGGCTTATTCTTCTGTGAAGGCCCATTTTTCAGCCATTTCTGCTTGTCTGCCCTTGAATCCTTCATTGGCTTCTGTTTTTTGAGGTCAAACAGTGTTTTAAAGGCTTCCTGCATCTTAGGCCACCAAGGAAACCTATTCCTCTTCCTTGGGACCTTAATTTAGTTTTGGAAAAAATTGACTCAGGGTACTTTTGAGCCTGCAGATTCTGCTGCTTTGCAGCATTGTAACTGGAAGTCTGTTTTATTACTGTCTCTTGCTTCTGCTTGGAGAGTTTCTGAGCTCCAGGCCCTTATGACCATTCCTCCTTTTTTGGTTTTTCACAAGGACAGGGGCGGGGTGTCCCTTTGTACTGATTCTTCTTTTATGCCCAAGGTAGTAAAGGAACTATCCTTGAGTCACTCATTGCAACTCCCTTCCCTTCTCCTCAGTCTGCTATTGAGAGGGTCTTGCATACCTTGGATTTGCAAAGGCAGCTCAAGTTCTGTTTGGATAGAACTAAGGCCATTCGTAAGCCTGATCAGCTTTTTGTTGCCTTTCATCCCAGGACATTGGGTTTGGCTGTTTCTGGATATCTAAGGCTGTTCATTTTGTTATTCTTTTCATGGCAAATCTTTGTTTACTTCTGTTAGAGCTCACTCCACAGGTCTATATCACATAATCGAAAACACAGTTCATTGACCCCAAACAGCGAGTGGTCCTTTCATCGAACCGACACATCATCAAAAGTTTTCCCAGGGCAAATAGTTAGTAGTCCAACATGCCAAGCAATACACACAGCGTAGTATATCAACTCACCAATGTGGGGGCTGCACCACCCCCCACACCCCCTCTACTTATATATGCCAACTCCAAGATCACACTACAGTGGGGAAAAGGGCAATCTACAAATGTTGGGCAGCTAACTCTTTGCCCTGGGAAATACATTCGCTGATGTGAATGTTCGATAAAAAGGTGTTTGTTGTTTTGGGGTTGATGAATAGGTATTCGCTGAATAGTGTTTTCAATGATGTGACATTCCACTAGGGCTGTTGCCTTTTCTGGTGCTTTCTTCAAGGGGTTGGGCACCAATTCCAACCTTGAAGCTGCTACTTGCCATTCAGTGCATACCTTTACTAAGCATTATAACATGGTTATAGTTTTTAGGGTCAGAGCAGGTTTTGCTAGAGCCATTTTGCATGGATTTGTTGAGTGCTTTTCTCAGCCTTCCACCTCCCATTCTGTTTCTTGAGCTTTTTTACTCTCTGTATAGTAAACAGTACTGCAACAGTGATATAGAAGGACATGGTACAGTTGTGTAAAATCCTACCATAACAGTAGATATCCTTCTCTTCACTGTTGCAGTATTCACTCCTTCCCTTCAATCCCCTGTTGTTTATTCTGGTTTTTGTTTTGAATTCCTTTCTGGCTGAGGGTCTCTCCTTTTTCTTCTGCATTTTCTCCTTCTGCATGGACTCATTTGCCCTATGGAGACTGTTCTCTGCTGGGAGAAGACATAGTCAAACCAAGAACCAGAAATCCAAATAGTGAACACAAAGTACAAAGCTGGAACAGGAAAACAATACATAGCGTGAAAAGAATATTTAATAAAAAACTATTTAGCACTTTCATCAGGTTGTAACAAACTTCTTCAGGTTGTTCTTTTCATACCAGTGGAACAGTCAGTACATTCAGGAGTGGGACCACTACAGTGATCAAAAGTGAGATCAGTTGCAGTCAGTAACTGAAAAAAATAATTTGGTTTCTACCTGTCTGGTGCCAGCAGTTGGCAGCAGATTGTCAAACCTGATGTCCAGGTTCAATAACTGTAGAGCAGTAGCCATAGGTAGTTTATAGGAATAGCTCTAAGTGCAGGAGCTGTAAAGCAAATAGTTCCAATGTGGTAGAAACAGAGCAACTGGCACAAGCCGCTAACATGTATGAGAGAGTATAAGTCAATACTCTCTAGTGCACTGCTGCTGAGTAGTATCATTAAATGCTTTAACGCTACATCAGTTAGTAGATAGTATAAATGCAGCAAAATCAGTGATTAAAAAGTATACTCAATAACTGAGAGATAAATTAGTTTTGTTTCTATTTATGTAGTGCCTGTAACTGGCAACAGTGAAAAATTACCTCAAATTGTACTAGCAGTAGTGCTGTATTTCAACAGTACACAAACAGCAAAGCACAAAAATAGAGTAGAACTTAAACTTGATAACACTACAGTCAGCAGAACAAGGCCAACTTCAGTGATACTAGCAGTTGAAGTGCAGTCAGTATGTTAATAAGACGAAAAGTAGACATTGCTTTCACTGTGGCTCAGCTAAGTGGCGACAGTGATATTTATATGATTTACCACATGGATGCAGAGGTTGCCTTACCTGTAGTTGACTAAGATCTTGTGCGGATTATAATGCAGCAGCATACAGAACTGTGCAGAGCTCTGGGTTTTTAAAGTTACGAGGCAGTGTTACAGTGAAAGTTGGGCAATTAATATTCAGTCATTGCTCCCCACTTAAGCTGGCCAATCAAAGCCAGATATTCTGATCCTTCACACATACCTAGGCTCAGATGGCTGTCACTTGGAAGCCTCAACTCTCATTAGCAGCAGAAATTCTGTAGACCTGGTACTAGAAGACAGTGAAATTCTTGTAATGTGTTGAATTGTTAGGACTCAGATGGAAGAGAACTTTGTGGTCTTCTACTTGTCTGTGTCTCCTGTTATTTTCTCCAGAATGTGGTTAGTAAGACTAACAGGTAGGCATACATATGGCAGCTAGGAGCTGCTGTTTAATGTAATCATGAGCAAAGTCATGGATTTTTGTGAATTAAACCCAAGGTGAATTGCATCTGTGGATGATTGAGGAGGGATGAAAATGTGGGAGTAGCCAGAATTTATGCTTAATGTGTTTAGCATACATTCACACACTGACACACTCACACTTGTATCATGGCAAGTAATGAACTCATTCACTCCAGTGGAGCTCAGGAAGTTTGCACTGTAACTTCCAATGGGCGGAGGCTAAGCCTTTTGACAGAATCAAATTATGTCCTCACATTTCAAACAAATGTTTGTATCTCTGGAACCATAGGGGTTGTGAAAGAAGTATAAATGACAAACTCTTCAGCACAAACTAGTTTTATAGCGTTAGTATTCTTTAGGTTCTAGGTCTTAAACCGAATTTTATAAGTCAGAGTAAACACACTAATGATTACGTTTGTAAACATCTTATCTCAGCAACCACTCAAGTTGCACACATACTGTCAGCAGCATTTTATTCATCTAGCTGAGAGCTTTCATATGAGGTTATGGAGTTCTGTCTGTGTTATTTGGTTGTTCAGATTTTTAGAAACATTTGAAAATTATATATGTTAAGTTGTCTATCTCGCCTTCATCTTGCTGGATGGGTTCGGAGCCGACCTCGGCTCCGACTCGGCCACTCTAAAAGCTCGAGAGTTGGTTCCACCGGCTCGAGGCTCCCCTTATATCCCACAATGCTAGGCGAGAGTTACCTCAGATCTCGTTTGCCGCTACAGCATCGAGGTGTTGGTTTTTCTACCGGCTTGTTGGTAAGTGTATTTTTTGTGAAATTAGCATACTTAAAACCCTATATTTTTAGGTTTAAATATATTTCCCTTAGTGTAGTGGATTTTTACCCCTGTTATCCGAAAAATCCCATTTTTTTCCCACAAGAACTTTTAAAGTTCTCTCTCGGGCCTTCTGGCCTTTCCCCATCCCCTAGTGGTGTGTGTGTGTTACTCTTAACTAAACTTTAGTAAATTGTTTATTTCTGAGTTTTAAAAGTAAAATTAGTGTAATCAGTGTGTCTGTTTGTGTGTGTGTGATTACACTTTTTTGTATAAGAAGTCTAAAGACACAAAGGTCTCAGGCTTCAAGAAGTGTGATGCGTGCTGTCAGAAAATGTCTCTGACAGACGGTCACACTTCTTGTGTCTATTGCCTGGGGCCTTTGCACCTGCAGGACTCCTGTGCTGTATGCCATGGCTTCAGCCCCAGGGTCCTGCAGGAAAGAAAAAGTAAGTTGATCCTACGGGGTCTCCTTAAGCCTGAGGATTCCCTTTCTGTCTCTGGGAAGCCCTCTAAGGCTTCTAGGTCCTCGGCTCCAGCTTCTGAGCCGAGACCTAAAGCTACAAAGCCTATGTCTGTATCGGCTCCGGCTGGAGCCGATGAGTCTACAGCTTCTGTGGTTCCCTCGGCTTCGGCTGGAGCCGAGGTAGTAGAAATTCCCTTGTCGGCTCCGACCAGACCTTCGGAGCCGACATCTAGGAAGAGATCCAGGTCACCATCCCTTGGCTCCGTTCATTCGGCTCCAGCATCTCCTCTGCTGTCTGAACGGAGCCATAAATCTCACTCCTCTAGGTCATCGAGGTTGTCAGATCATGACCTCCAGAGGGTAGTGAGTCGACTTCTTAAGTCCGAGGCACTGGCCCAAATGCTTCAGAGCCCGACTCATCAGTCGATGCCTGCCCCTGTCCATCAATATATTCCTCCTCCGACTCCGTTGAGTTCGGAGCCGGGGCGTTTCGGAACCGAGACTGTGGCAGCGTCGGAGCCAATACAGGTGTCTTCGGCTCCGTCGTCGGCTCCGATTTCTTCTTTCGAGGATTCTCGGCGCCGGACTTCCCTCGTCGGCTCCGAGGGGGTGAGTGGCATCGGACCCTTGTCCGACCCCACTCTTCCTCTCGGAGCTTCGGCGCTGGTGAGTTCGGCTCCGACATCGGCCTCGGAGTCATCACTGTCGGTGCCGAGGGAGGTTCTCAGCTTCTCGGAGCGGGGACCTCTGGCTTTGCCTGACAGGGGTGCGTTCGAGGTCATGCGGAGTGTGTTAGAGCCTGGCTCTACTCCACAGTCGGCTCCGTCCGCCCCTCCCTGTACGGTGCCTCAGGTCAAGTCGACTCACTCCCTCATCCCAGACCGCAGAGAGCCAACTCCTCAGGAACCCCCTGTGGGGATTTCATCCTCTTCCGAGGCCTCTCCTGATTTGGCAGAAGAGCCCCCTCGGAAGAGGAAGTGTAAGAGGAAACACATTGACTCACCTGAGTCCATCACATTTGACACAGATTTAGATGATTCCGAGGGTTCCCCCCGTTCCCCTTCTGAAGATGTCTCTTTTGCAGACATTCTCGAAATCCTCAAACAGAGGGGAAATTGGCCAGCCCTCAGCCCTTCGGAGGATGAATCTGTGTACCTTGAGGCGTGCGGCTCTCGTCCTTCTACCTCCTGGGTGTCTCCCCCCTTTGACCCCCTCATGCAGGTGGTAGCTAAAAGGCATGGACGGCTCCTGATTCAGTGGACCCCACTCCCAGGAGACCCTCAAAATTTATAACGGCACCATCAGACAAACAGTTCTTGACAAAAGGAGTTTCTGTGGATGCTATGGTGGTAGCTGCTGCCACTAAGAAGGAACTAGCTGATCCTTCAGTACCTGTCCATCCACCTAACAAGGAATCTAGGTCCATGGACAGGTACGGAAGCGGATGTTCTCGTCAGCGACATTTACTATGCGTTCGCTGAATTACCTGTGCCATTTCACTCGTCTTCAAAGGGACTTGATTAAAGAAGCGAGTGACATGTTGAAGGACCCTACAGCTGCGGGTTTTCAAGATAAGATGAACACGCAGCTGGCCACCCTTAACTCCATAGCCAACTCCTCCATGCCTCCTTTCTTACGCGGCTGATGGAGCGAGTAGGGCCGCAGGGACAGGTGTGGCCTTACGTAGGCATGCCTGGATGCGGCTATGCAATTTTGCGGACCCCTTCAAGACGTCTTTCACTAACTCCCCGTTTGATGGATCATCTCTTTGGTCCTCAAGTGAAAGAAACCTTGACTAGGTGCGAGACTGATGGCAAGACTCTTTCTGCTGTCGGAGTCCGTTTTTCTACTCCTTCTAGGCCTTACCCCAAAGGCCAGAAAAGTGGGAAAATGTGGTTCCGTAAACAATCTCAAGGGACTTCGCCTGACGCACAAAGTTGTTTCCCCGCCAGAGGCAGAGGCGGGAATAACAATGGTAGACGTCGCCCTCGAGGCAGGGGGGCTCCGCAGAACCAAGGCAATCGGGAAGCCTTCTCTGATAAGCCTTTTCAGCATCCCTGAGGTGTTGCCCGACTGCCCACCTTCGGAGGCAGTCGGGGGAAGATTGTCACTGTAACCAGAAGCCTGGCTATCCCTCACTCAAGACAAATGGGTACAGTCCGTCATTTCCGAAGGCTATTCTATCCCCTTTCTTCGGATTCCAATCCAATCAAAAAAATCCCTTCCAGATGTTCCACCCGCTCAAAGGGATCTAGCGGTTTTGGAAATTTCAAAACTGCTTGCAAAAAGAGCAATTCAGCCAGTTCCAGCAGACCAGAAAGGATCCGGAATCTACTCAAGGTTCATTTTAGTTCCAAAGAAAACAGGAGACTGGAGACCAATTTTGGATCTCAGTATCTTGAACAGATCAGTCAAGAAAACAAGATTTCGGATGGTCACGCTGCAGTCCATCCTTCCCCTATTGGGAAAAGGAAACTGGATGTGCTCTATAGACCTTCAGGATGCGTACTATCACATAAAAATGAACAGACGCTCCAGAAGATTCCTCCGCTTCAGGCTGGGAACCAGTCATTTTCAATTCAGGGCCCTGCCCTTTGGTCTCACCACTGCCCCGGGTGTTTACCAAATGCATGGCAGTGGTAGCTTCTCACCTGAGACTACAAGGATTCCAGGTGTTTCCATATTTGGATGACTGGCTCCTCACAGCTCCCACCAAGCATCTCCTTCTGATGGCCAGGGATTACACTTTTCGCATTTGTCAAAATTTAGGCATTTCAATAAATTGCGAAAAGTCTGTTTTGTCGCCTTGTCGTACTATTACTTTCATAGGCGCAAATCTAGACACAGTAGACATGTCTGCAAGACTAACACATCAAAGAATAACAGACATTCACAAACTGGTCTCACTCCTTTTCAACAACAACAGAATCAAAGCCAGGTTGGTACTGAAAGTGTTGGGAATTATGGCGGCTGCCATACCTCTGCTTCCATTAGCCAGATTCCACATGCGGATCCTTCAATGGATGCTCTTTACACAATGGTCATACCAGCAACTTCCAATGTCCCACACCATTATGATCACGCAGGCGTGCAGAAATCATCTCATGTGGTGGATGTCTTCCCCTCAGCTCTTGTTGGGAAGACCCTTTGTTCCACCCCCTCCGGTTGCTACTCTGACAACGGATGCCTCCCTGATCGGGTGGGGGGGGCATTATCAGGGCAGGACGGTCCAGGGCACATGGCAACCAAACGAATGCCACTTGCACATAAATGTTCTGGAGATGAGAGCAGTGCTTTTAGCGTTGCAAGCCCTTCAAGACTCTCTTCCCTTGGGAACGATTGCAATCCAGACAGACAATATGTCTGTAGTGTGGTACATCAACAAACAAGGCGGAACCAGGTCATACCCCCTGTGTCGAGAAGCACTCAGATTGTGGCAATGGGCGATTTCTTCTCAGCGGTTTCTGATAGCAACGCACATCCCCGGGAAGTCCAATCAAATTGCGGACAAGTTGAGTAGAGCTATCCTCATGCCTCACGAGTGGTCTCTGAAAGACTCTGTAGTGAGAGAAATTTTCCTCAAGTGGGGTCAGCCTTGCTGCGATCTTTTTGCTACTCCCCAAAACAGAAAGTGCAGACAATATTTCACTCTATTCCCTTTACCAGGCCAACCCAGCAGAGACGCTCTAGTCCAAGTTTGGCCCCGGGGACTTCTTTATGCATTTCCTCCCTTCCCACTAATCTCTCAAGTGATACAGAAAGCTATCACTCAGAAGGCCTCATTGATCCTCATTGCTCCTTACTGGCCTCGACAGGTGTGGTTCCCCTTTCTACATCAATTTCTATTGGAGCGACCGTGGCATCTGGACCTAGTTCCAGATCTTTTGATCCATCAGTCGGGTCAGGTACATCGCTCCCTCCCCTCTCTGAACCTCACTGCTTGGTTCCTCCAGTTCCAACCTTAGCCAGGCTTCCTCAATTATCTCACTCTGTTCGAGATATTTTGATAGCTTCCCATAAATCTTCCACTCTGAAGATTTATTTGAGTAAGTGGAAACGCTTCACTTATTGGGCTCAAGGAAGGGACATAGATCCTTTCACTGCTTCCATCCAAATAGTCCTTGATTTTCTAGCTGAACTCTTCCATGCAGGTTCATCTCCTCTACTCTTAAAGTTCAATTGGCAGCTATTTCTAACTTTCATGTGGGTATTTCTGAATCTGCCTTAATGTCCCACAAGCTTTGTAAAGCATTTTTGAAAGGAGTTTTTCTTCTCAGACCTCCTATAAGAAATCCTCCTTCTCCTTGGGACCTAAATTTAGTTCTGGCTTCTTTGATTCTTCCACCTTTCGAACCTGCAGTCTCCTGTTCCTTAAAATTGCTATCATGGAAGACTCTCTTTCTGGTAGCTATTACTTCAGCTAGAAGAGTTTCAGAACTTCAAGCACTCAGCTGTCGACCTCCTTATCTATTATTTCATAAGGACAGGGTATCCTTACGAACGAACCCGTCCTTTTTGCCTAAGGTAGTCTCGACGTCAAATCTAAATCAAAGCATTGACCTCCCTGTCTTTTTCTCAGAATATTCCAATAGATCTGAACAAAATTACACTGCCTGGATGTTCATCGTCAATTGAGGTACTATTTAGATAGAACAAAACAATTCAGAAAATCTGACCAACTGTTTGTCTCCTATGCGGAAGGCAGAAAGGGACTTTCAGTTTCAAAGGTATCATTATCCAGATGGCTAACATCTTTGATTTCCCTTGTGTATGAAATTAGACACCAAAAGCTGCCTAATAAACCTAAGGCCCATTCCACCAGAGCTTTGGCTACTTCTTTAGCCTTCCAAGACAGACTGCCTATTGACACCATTTGTGCAGCGGCTACTTGGGCTACTCCTCACACTTTCATTTCTCATTATAAGTTGGATTTAGCTTCTAGGCATAGAGCTAACTTTGGTTCCACTGTTCTCAAGAGTCTGTTCCGTTAGGCCACCCGGGACAAGGTGCTAGGGACGCGGTCCCATCCAGCAAGATGAAGGCGAGATAGACAACTTAACATATAGAAGTTATGTTCTTACCATAACGTTCCATGTTAGTTGTCTTCTTCTCGCCTTCTTCTTGCGTCCCACCCTCCTTCCCCCTGGCCTGGACAGACCTAGAGGAGTTGTGATTGTGACCTCTCTTTCTACCACCTCTTTACTTAGGCATATGCTGTTTGCATATTCCCTGAATCAGGATGTAGGTCACCCTTCTTCTCCCTGTTGTCAGAGGTGGACTCTGTTTTTAGTTTTTCTGTTATATACTGTTTCTATTATAAGCTGGGGTTAGCTTACAAACGAGATCTGAGGTAACTCTCGCCTAGCATTGTGGGATATAAGGGGAGCCTCGAGCCGGTGGAACCAACTCTCGAGCTTTTAGAGTGGCCGAGTCGGAGCCGAGGTCGGCTCCGAACCCATCCAGCAAGAAGAAGGCGAGAAGAAGACAACTAACATGGAACGTTATGGTAAGAACATAACTTCTATTTATATAAATTAATATCATAAAAACAATAGTTAATATTTCTTTACCTGCACTAGACAGAGGTCAAATATTAATGGAGCTGAGTTTGCCATTATGTAAGTTTTAAGATGGAATCTTTTATAAAAAAAACTTGTACATAGCATGGTTTTGGAATTATTGATGCAAATATGAACAAGCAATATTTGACGCCTAGTGTCGTCAATAAGAGGTAACTGCAGATGCACCTGGAGGCGTCACTCGGATGTAATAAATTAAGGGCCACAATGCACTTATTTATTTGTATTGTTTCTGAACAAAAAGCTTTGTAAAGTCATGGCCCAAATACATTTTCTGTATCCCTCAATGTCACAGTAGGGATAGCATGAGATGTGTTTATATATTTTAATGGCTACACCCTTATGCATGCACATTGATGTTTTAATTTAAGTCTGTGGATGCATCCTCATGCTATCCCTTTGCTAATGTCACCGGTGTTGTCAGTGACATCAGCTACTTTATGAAGGTTTTAATAAAAATGACACAAATATCTGAAATGACAGGAGGCAGAATACTGTATGGCTCTGTAGTTACCACATGCCATGCTGCAAAAAGTAAGAAAGAAGATATCAGCTAAACACCTAAAGTTAAAGAGACTGTGAAAGGGCAAATGGTATTCTGAGTTTTATAGTAAGGCATGGATTTAGGGAGACACATGACATTTTTCTTGTAAGCCCACACCTGGAGTACTGTAAATATTTCAAGAAGTCTTGCAGAGATAAGGATGTGAAGCTGAAGGACCATGTTCGGAGAAGGGATATTTAGGTGGTCAATTAACCATTAGGGGCCTTATTTATTGATATTGTTGTTTGTTCATTCATAATTGGGTAGCGATGCAAATCAAAGAGAGAGTTTTCAAGCACAGCTGTAGTGACATAAATGAAATACTGTAGTACAAGCCCAGCTGACTTGCATAAGAAAATGGATACATTGGTCATTTCTTGAAACAGTGAGAGAATGTGTTAGTTTCATGATGCTTAGAAACTGTCAGTGTGTTTCAGATTACTACAGCCTAATAGCACTTTTTGTAGGTAATGTCAATAAAAGAAAGCTTATGAGTAATTATGGGGAATATAGTAGATGTTACAGAAGACAGTACTGTTAGAAAAGATGACAGTCTGCAATTATAAGGTTATAGAGAAACAGCTGTTAAACATAGAAGAGAACTGTACAGAGTTTTAGTCATCTTGAAATCTTTCAGATTGTGAATAGTATGTAACTTATTATTTTATTTACTGGTGTTTGTTTACCGGGATAGTCCACTGAGTCAGAATGAGCCCATTTTCAGTGGAGATCCGGGGAGAAAAGCTCCACAGTAAACATATACATAGACTAGTATTCAACAGTTACATAATGTAAAAGTAGAACAAGATGTCAATATGTTACAAATTAATACATGCATAAGTTCAGTAAAATACAAGAAAAATAATTAAAGGCTGACAATGTACAATATATGCTTCTGTCAAAGAAGAGTCATGTTGGAATGGGAGTTATTGTGGTGTAGTGGTACGAAAGGGAACAGATGTTAGAATACATTCAGGAAGTAGAGGGAGTCAGGGTTTAAGGGATAGGGGATTGGTGCATGTGCAGAGCCAGGATGATGGCTATTAATTCACAATTGTGCAGTTGAATCAGTATTTTCTTATTAAATACAGTTTTGAAAGGCCTTTAAACCCTGTGGAGAGGCATATGTTGGTGTTAACTTTCAAATCTGTTCAGTTTTTAAGGGCTTTTTGGCCAGTTTACCAGCTTTGAACTGTGTACAGGTTATATCCTGTAGACCTGGGTTTGATTAACTAATCTGCAGCTCTTAGAAAGTCATTTAACTAAAACAAAGTTCACGCTTCCTTCCAGAAGCACATAGTTGTGCGACTAAAATGAGCAATTCCATAAATACCAATCAAGTACTAAAACTAAGAAGTTTAAAAAGGTAATGCTCAGGCTTCTTCGTTGAGTTGTATATCTTGGAAGAGAAATTAGTACTGCATGAAAAAGTGCAGTAAGATAAAAGGAGCATTAGAGTATATTACCTTATTTTACATAAAAACAGTAGAATATGTTGTCTTTTTACAAAGTTTCTTAAATTGCTGTCACCCACCATGGAGAAGCATGGACCTCTTTTAAAGGAGGCTAAAGCTAGTGTGAAAATGATCTGTACTTAAAATAAGTGGTAAACTTAAAAAACTGTGATACTTTATTATGTGGGAAAGATAACAGTAAATGAATGCATGTTTTTTATTGCAAATCATCTGAAAAAGAATACTGTACTAAGCCAAGTATTAGTTGTATGATATTATATATGGGGAGTCCTGATGTGCTTTCTTGATATCTAGTAAGGCTTTAGGACTTTTATGTGGTTTGAGGGAGCCCCGTTGTGGCAGAGCTAAAGTTTGAGACCCTGTGCCCTATAATTTAGTGCCTTGGTAAACGTAAATGCTAGTGTCCTGTGTATTTAGTCAGTTCTGTTTCATCTATTGGCTCTTTTTTTTTTGGCACCTGTAGTATGCACTTTATAAGAAAATGACACAGGCAGCTATACTCATCCAGAGTAAGTTCAGAAGTTACTATGAACAGAAGAAGTTTCAACAGAGCAGACGGGCAGCAGTCCTCATACAGCAGTACTACCGTAGCTACAAGGAATATGCAAAGTTCAAGCAAGGACATCGAACATCTTCATCAATGCAACAGAAAATGAAGTAAGCATTTCATTACTCTTTTTGCTTGCCATTGGTGCTTGAATAGTTTTTTCTTAATTTTTTAACACAGTATCATCCGTTACTCAACCTGATCATAGTGCCTTGCTGTATGAGCTACCTTTAATAGGCCTTTCCGGTAACACCAGAAGCATAACTAGGGTTGTTCAAGGTGTTAAGGGAGTGTGATCAGCATCTCTATTTTATTTATTTTCTCCTCACATCGACTTGAGGGTGGGACACAAAGGAGAGGAGGCAGGAGTGCCAGATCAAATAATAAACATCTTTATTTTTTGCTCCTTACCTTAGTATTGAGGGGTGCCAGATTGGGGATTGGTGCCAAGTGCCAGATGAGCTGGCTACAACTCCCGTGCAGGACCTGTATCTTCATGGACTACTTCAAGAATGCTTGGAACAACCATAAGGCATTTTTGTAGTTAGGGAAGAAGTAAACTGTTAGTAAACTTGGGGATCCACTAGGCAGGACGTAGGCAGGCTACTTATGAGAAGCACTGTTCATCTGCTGTCATAGGTTCATAGGTAGGTACTAGGCTATTGGCCCTAGGGCCTATATAAGCCTAGCCAAAAAGGTATCCTGGCTTTCGCCACCCAAGAAAATTATTTTATTGTGCCCCTGTCGAGCAGAGCCACAGAAGTGATCCCAGGGATGAATTTCCTATTTCCCATCCAATCCTCAAGATTTTTCTTGAAGAGTGCTAATGAGAAGCTTTGTTTGATATAGATAAGTAGTTTGTTCCAGAGTATGGGAAGTCTCTGGGACAGGAATCTATCCCTCCAGCATGTTCTGTTTATTGTGGTGACAAGGTTTAGGTCCATAGAGCGTGTAGCTTGGAGAGATTGGGATTTCTTTAAGTGGAGCATGTCCAACAAGAAGCTGTTGCAGCAGGAACATTGTCTATGGGAGTTTCTTTATCCTCTGCTAGGACATTTTGTTACAATATGAGGTATTGCCACCTCTGCCAGGAGAAGTAGGGCAGTGGATGTGTAACATATGCCGGCATAGCTTTCTGGTGTTTTGTAACAAATTATATTTCATGTGTATATCAAACTGATTTGTACAGATGCTTGTGTTGAAAATGTGTTGTAAAGTTGCTTGTGTTAAAAATTTACCAACAGTGGGTCCTGCTGGACAGAAAAAAATACACCTGTATGCCAGACTGTATTATAACTGCTAAAATTAATATTGTAACAGAAGATACTGGAAGAGAAGAGGTTAATCTCAGTTCAGTTAATTTTGAAAAATAGTCTGAAAGTAAATTAGCTGGTAGGCCATAAAGATTTATCTTACAGTTCTGATTGGAGCTAGAAACAAAATGTCTGTAAAAGCAATGACTAGGAATCCTGCTGTATTGTCCTTGGCAGTAAAGTGGTTTCACAGAGAGGGTGGTAGAGGACTTGGCCTGGGACACTTGGCTGAGGACTCAGCTCTATAGCTGTGCCAGTGGGGAGTCTTACTGGGAGCCTGAAGAGAGAGAGAGAGAGATACAGGGGGAAACCCAGACCCCGGACTGAGTGTGTTCCCTGTGTGCTCTTAAGGGAAATTGGTGCAGAGAGCTGCACCTGGAAATACTGTGTGTACCTATGTTTGTTGCAAGTGAACATCCCTCACCAGTGTCAGTGGTGAGGATTCAGGCTTCTTGATTACTGGCCCAGAGGAGGGACATCATAATCTTGACTGATATTTCTAACATGTAACCATTAGCAAAAGCTTATTCGTCTTTTCCTGTTTTTTTTTATCAGTGTTCAAATCAAGTACATCTCACTTGAATTCAATAGAGATTCCCAACAGCTCTTTTTCTTTTATTGGGAGTATCTCACTTTTCATTTTCCCAGTGCTGCTCTCCAGTCTTCTAAATGTCCCTGTGGGAAGCAGATGGTTTCTGACTATCAACATTCTCTTTGTCTGTAGAAGAAGAATTAAACAAAGGCTTGCAGATTTTATGTATGGTTCAGTATCATTGTTTGTTACATTCTTCACAGATCCAGTAAAAATGTTCTTTTTTTCAAAAAATTGATACAGTTGAGGCAAAAGTTACTCTTATTTAAGCATGTTTCTCCTTACAGAAGGAAAAAAGAGCACTGGAATTACAGATACTGTAAAATATATTTAGCTGTTCAATCACATGCTTCCTCCAAGCGTATGGAAGGGAGGAAGTTTGCTTCCTTTGTTTCATCTGGGTTTTTCCCACCTGCCTTGTGGCAGCTCTCCACTTATCAAGGACTCCTACCCAGCTTCACTACCTGCTAGTTTTACTTTGTTCCAACAGACTTAAGCATTACTTCTTGTCTTAATTCAGGAGTTCTAAGCTCCTAGCATCATTTGGCCCTTCTCTGCTGCTAGTTCAGTGGATGCCTTCACAGTTTTTGATGGCCATTTCACATCCATATTACACTTGTCATATTTTGAGCATACTTCAACATTACTGACCAGTGCTAGACAGCTTTGTATCTTTTGTTCAACTGTAATGCATCAGAAACTGTAAATTGTGTTTTCTATTTCACATTTATCATTATGGCAGCTCATATTATACTGTGAGCTCCTGCTAACAGTGCTTGAAAGAGTTACTATCCAGTCACCATGATTTGTTTTCCTGTGTACCACAGTATAATCCTGCCCCACAATCCAGCTCTTGCAAATCTCCTGAATGGTAACTGTCATTGTTCCTCTTGTATTTCAGTAACAGGTGCCATTTTCCAGCAGGTCCTAGGGACATCTGGCTTCTGTGACATAGGCATCTGGTTACCTGGAACTTTTCCTGTATCTGTCAGTCTGCCATACTTAATTTACAATATTAAAAGCTGTACCACTGCTGGCAGCTCTAGTGCAGGAATGGTCACTGTTTTCTTGGCTCCTGTTATTGCTTTGTTGCAGCCAATGTCATCAGTGGCCATTGGACCTCTGCACATTTCTGTCTCATTGCCTCCAGTTTTCATCCTGATCAGTGAAAACAGCCTCCATAAAATCTCATGCTGAGAGATTCAATTTAGTGTCCTCATCATTGCAGCTATTGGAGAAGCAATGCCCCTAGAAGACACAAAAAGTATTGTTCTTGTTCTTCTCTTGAGTCTGGAAAAGCATCTTGGTATCTCTGTTATTTGAACAGTTGTACCTAGCTATTGAAGTGTGCACCTGTGTGCCCTCTGGAGGACTCAAATATCAGAGAAGTCCTAAGGGCCACACTTGAGAAGGAACTTTGGCCATAAGACTCCCAGTTCTCTTTTCAGAGAAGGCTTAAGGAAGCAGAGGTCAGGGTTATCCCCCCTCTCCATGGTTGATATCAAAGAAATCATAAGTGCCCTTTGAATTCACCTGAATATGGAAGCAAGTATGCAAGTAGACACACCATATATTTAGGCTGCCTAAAGAGTTCCTGTTGCTGATAGAAAATCCCAAGCTGACTGGCACCATTTTAGCAGCAACTTGTAAAAAGTACCCTGCTTCTCAAGCATCTACAGTCTGTCCTTTAGATTTATGGTCTAAGGTTATGGATTGCATTGGGAAGAGCATATTCATGGCATTTGTCTTGGCCTGCCTGTCACATATAGTATACTTTCGGAAAGATCTCTCGAGCTAAGGTTTTTGAGAAGTTGATACACACACACACACACACACACACACACACACACACATACACACACACACACACACACACACACACACACACACAAACACACACCAAAGAAAAAATCCAGTACCATGAGGCAGCATAAAGCAAGCCAAATACTTTATTCCACACAAGTTTTGACAAACAGCAAACTGTTTTCTCCCAATGGGCTTCCTCAGTGCACCTAAAGACCAACATTTCACACTTTGCCACAGTATTGGAAGGAGTACCAACTCACTGAAAACATAAGACCGAAAATGCAGGAGAAGAGCAAATATCCAAGACCCCTCTTGTCCTTTAAACTTATTTTTTGCATGGGGGTTAAAAGGTTTAATTATATCTATGCCATTCAGGAAAGCACTACTTAACAGCTGTCTAGCTGAAGATTTTCTACACTCTCTCTTAACGCTAACATTTCATAGATACATAGCTAGTTACTACGCTGTTGATCTGTGAGAATCTTTAGGAGCCTAGACATTTATTACCATGAAGATTTTAGCCCTTATATTGTAAGCACAAAAACCTAGAGGTGAACAGAATATTTATATTGTTGTCTTTGTTCTTGATGGACAAAGCTGTTAAACCACAGGTAAACTTGCAGTTATCCAGCCATTCATCCAGCATAATGTTTGAATTGTGTCAGAGAAGTTCTTTGCTTAATGTGGAGAGGAAGATGTTTCAAAGAAGTGGTATTTTCTGCGATACATATCTATTCCTCCAGCATGCTCTGCTGATATTGCAAAAGAGGTTTACACCTCCTGAGCATTTGTTTATACCCGCATTGGACTTGCAAATGTGTAGTAGAAAGTTTGCGTTCCTGGACCTGGACGCCATACCCTTATTAACAAGTTGTGTATTGAAAAAGCACTTTCTAGCAATAGTGGATACTTGTTGATCGAAGGGCAGTTCATTGTCTACATAGGTTTTCAGTGTCCCTAACTGCTGGATCAGTTTTCAAAGGTGTGTTGTCAGCATGATAGTTACAAGGGACTTCTTACTTGCTGAAAGATGCTATTGTACATTTCATGGCATTCAGTTTTAGTCCGTGGTTTTGACACCAGCTATTGCTGTGAAAAGGCCTTCTTGTGTGCTCTGGAGACCTTATGATGGCATCAAGTTTACGTTCATCTGCAAACTTGGTCAGTCAAAAACCCTTTTGACTTCTGAGAAGTAAATTTATTATTTATTTATTTATTTATTTATTTATTTAACATTTGTTGACTGGGAAAGTCCGACTAGGTTCCACAGATCCTGTTTTCAGTGGAGGCCTGGGGAGAAATCCTCCAGAAGCTTGTCTTTAGAATGTGGGAGGAAACCCACGCAAATGCAGGGAGAACATGCAAACTCCACACAGAAGGCACCCCAGCCGAGAATCGAACGGGAGAACCTCTTGCTGTGAGGTGACAGCATTAACCACTGCGCCACCGTAAATGCCAATGAGGGAGTGGCCCAATGCCTGACCTTGGGGTACACAACTAGTGGCAGGTCATTTGGAGGAAGTAGTGCAGCCCACCCTAATTTCCTTGTTTCTGTTTGTGAGCTAATATGCTAACCAACATATTACATAGGGATTAACAGTTAGCTGGGATAGTTTACTTACTATAACTGAGTGTGGGATAGTGCTGATTGCCATTGTGAGGTCTCATTATGCTATGCAGTGTGTAGTGATTTACCTTCATGTATTACTTTTTTTTTTTTTTGGCTAAAAAGTCATCTAGGTTAAATAGGCAGAGTCTGCCTTTAACAGATCCAGATTGTCTTAGGTCAAGAGTTTGTTGGTTACCTATGCCCTTATTTATTAATTACTTAATTTTCCACTCCATAGCTTTACAGATGAGGTTGGTCAGACTTAGTTTTATAATTTCCTGGGTCTGTTGATGCCCCACCTTTGTGCAAGGGGATGACAACTGCTGTCCTCCATTCTTCTGGCACATAGCCTGTTTGGAGGCTGGCATTATATAGCCTCTGTAGATGACCTGACAGGTCCTTTTTCATGCTTGCCCTTAAGCAGCCTGGTATGTTATGTGGCCCCACATAAGCAGTGCTCTCTTGTTCATTTGAGATTTGAGGGGGTGTAGATACAAATATGAGATCTGGGGAGTAGAGGAGAGGGGAATTAAGTTACAGCTAAATGTATCCATTAGTAGATTGATTTGATGTTGTCAGTCTTCACATGATCCTAGACTATGGGGTTAGTTCTGAGCCTCGGAACCGACTCAGACAATATTCTAGCTCACTCCTTCCAAAAAAGCTCTACTCACAGTGCTCCTCACCAATTTACCTCAGGTCTCATTTGCCGCTTCGTAGTGTCATACACATTATATCCAATCTGTTGAGCATTAGCGTTTCTTCTAACTGTAAGTTAGTTTTTCTTTCTTATTCTATCTCTAAATTTTATCCTTTATTTCTATATATACTACCCCGCTCTCTAGATATCTTTTGTGTGTGTGAGAGTGTGTTTTTCCTCTCTCCCTTACCATTAGGTAGTCTCAAGTACTATTGTTTATACTTTCTCTCCTTTTACCTTTGGGTAACCCTTTTATACCATTGTTGGTAGTTCCCTCTTCCTTTCCTTTCTCTGATAAATTAAAAAAAATTTTTTTTCTTACACTTAAGTCCGTGAGAGTGTGTGTGTGCATGCGCACGTGTGTGTGTGTGTGTGTGTGTGTGTGTGTGTGTGTGTGTGTGTGTGTGTGTGTGTGTGTGTGTGTGTGTGTATAAGGTGGCCTTAGTTTACATAATGACCAACAAACCCTCCAGAGGTGCCTCTGGCTTCAAGAGGTGCCAAAAGTGTATAAGAAAGATGCCTAATTCAGATGGACACACACTCTTGTGTGTATTGTCTCGGTGCAGTCCATCTACAGGAAGACTGTGCGATCCAGAACCCTAATAGATTACAAAAAAAAAACTTATATTGAATTACCTTCTTAAATCCAAATTTGAAGAGGCAGTATCTGGTCCAAAGAACAGAAGCCATTTCCACCTCTTCATCATCTTTTTCTTCAAACCCTAAAAAGCAGAGTCACTTGGTTCCGACATCTTCCTCAGAACCTCCTTCTGAAATGGCCAAATCTCCCATGGTGCCAACAGCCTCGTCAACACCAGTCAGACAAGATTGTCATCCCTCGGTGACCTCTTCAGTACCAGCATCAGTGCAGACTACCCTCCTTTTGGTACCAAACGATCATTGTGTAATGAAAGACCTCAGGTAATAGTTTTACCCCCATACACCCTACACCCCCTCGATAGATCAGTTTGCAGACTGTCCTTCCAGTCCTTTTTTGGAGTGACAGACACCAAGGTCTTCATCAGCTTCCTCTATTCGGACGACCAAGAGTTTATCAGAGTCAGATATTAAGAGACTGGTGGACCAGCTCCTGATGGTGAGGGGTTACCTCCATCCATGGTTCCTAGCCTTGTTAGTTCTGGAACCTTGCCTTCTTCTACCCCCATTCATATTCCTTCTACGACTCCAGCTGATATTTCGGAACCCCTGGTGCTGACCTTTCCGGCTTCGACTGTTTCAGTGCCAGCCAGAGCTCTTTCTCCAACACCGATAGCTACCCTGAGTTCTGCCGGTTCCTCGGAACTGGAGACCTCCCGCAGTTGGGGGGGGGGTCAATTCTGGGGGGGGGCAGAGTTCGACTTTGATACTTTCGGAGCCTTCCATGCCCCTCAGTGCATCAGCATATGTAAGCTTGGCCCCTGCTTCTATGTCAGGGGTGGCCTTCTCACTGTGGGATAGGACCATGGTTTCAAAAGAGTCTATTTCAGTTCCGGCTCCCATCCCTCTACGGGGGGACCTGCCTTTCAGGCTGTGGAGAGGGTCTAATCCATTGCAGGCAAACAGTCTATGCCTTCCCTGTTGAACCAAACATCGTATCCTTCCCCTCAACCAGAGCTTTTGCGAGACAGAGGGCACAAAAGCCTTAGGACCAAACCTCTCAGGTTATGTTGTCTTTGGAAACCTCTCTGGAGCATCCCGCCAAAGAGGTACCTTCGAAGAAAAAGTGCAAGAGGAAGCACTTGGACTCCCCAGAAGAGTCCTTCACAGAACATACTGATTTCAGTGAAGGGGAAGGTTCCCCTAAGTCACACCCTGAAGATGTTTCCTTTGGGGACATCCTAGAAATTAAAACAGAGGGGAGGCTGGACTACTATTCAACCTTCCTCAGAGGAATCGGTATACCTAGGGGCTTTTTAGAAAAATTGTACCATATCAAGTGGCTAAAGTTTACTAAGTGGTCACTAGACTGTAATCTTCACCCATATTCAGCACATGTTGACAAAGTTTTACACTTCGTAGCATTACTCTATGAGTCTGGCTCATCCTCCTCTATGATTCAGGTACAGCTCTTTGTGATATCTAACTCCCATATTGGTTTCAATGGTTCATCACTTATGTCACATAAATCTTGTAAGGGCTTTTTGAAAGGAACCTTAATGATCCATATAAAGAACCCTGTGCCCCATGGGATTTGAATGTCTTACTTCAGTCTCTTCTTTCTCCCCCATTTGAACCTTCAGCAACTTGTGACTTAAAATTCTTGTCCTGGAAAACCTTATTTTTAATAGCGATCACTTTTGCCAGGAGAATATTGGAAATACAAGCCTTGTCCTGCAAACCCCCCCCCCCCCCCCCACTTGATATTTCATAAGGACAGGGTCTCCCTCTGGACAAATCGCTCCTTCCTGCGAAAGGTTATTTCCAAGTTAAATGTCAATCAGACTATACATCTCCCAGTCTTTTTTCCCAAGTTTTCCAATAAAGAGGAATACTGTCTACATTTACTAGATGTACACAGGCAATTACATTTCTGCATTCACAGAACAGGGGATATTAGAAAGTCCGACCAACTATTTATTGCCTTTTCTTCAGTCTGTTTAGGTAGTCCAGTGTCTAAAGTTACCCTGGCAAAATGGCTTAAAAACTGTACAACAAAAAGGGACTCCACCCACCAGGTCTTGTAAAAGCACATTCAACAAGCGCTATAGCATCTGCAGTTTTTCATACTAGAGCTTCTTTAGATAATATTTGTGCAGCAGCAACATGTGCATCTCCTCATACTTTTATTATGCATTACAAACTGGATCTAGGGGCCGTGCATCATTCAGCCCAGTGGTGCTCAGGAATATTCTTCTATGAGACCTCCCAAGATTCAGGTAGCTAGGGACTCTGTCCCAAATTCAAGGATTATGTGAAGATTGACAACATCAGATAAAGAAGTTATGTCTTACCATAACGTTCCATCTGTGTTGGTGATCTTCACTAATCATTGACATTCCTCCCCTCCTTCCTCCGGCCTTTAGAACTCTTGGTGAACTGAATATTCCCTAAGACTGGCTTCACAATAGGGACACAGATATTGGTCTCTTATCTGTTATTTCTTCTCTGTCAGTATAGTTTGCAAACTCTGTCTGAGGTAATTTGGTGAGGAGCATTGTGGGTAGAGCTTAGCTTGAGAGTTTTTGGAAGGCGTGAGCTGGAATAACGTCCGAGTCTGTTCCGAGACTCGGAACCGAGCCCGCAGTCAATGATTAGTGAAGATCGGCAACATGGATGAAACGTTATGGTAAGACATAACTTCTTCTTCTGTGTTCTCTGGGTCTGAGCACATCAATTACTCTCAGCTCTGCACAGTGTTGGCCACTGTTTTTAAGGTTTCTAACATAGTTAAATAAGGTTTTGTGGTTGTTCTTTGCCTTGGTGGCAGTTTTTACTTCATATTTGGCTTTGGCTGATTTGATCAGGATCCAAAGTTCTCTCTTAAGTCTAGCAGGAGCTTTTTTCTTTTTTTTTGAAACTTGAGAGTTACATTCATTTTTACATGCATTGAGTTTTTTTTTTTTCTTTTTTTAGACAGCTTACTTATAAATGGGTTCCACCATTTTTCTTTTAATTTTCTTATTATTTATTTATTTGAATTTTTCTTTGTATTTACTTTGCAGGGGCTAGATACATATATGCAGTTATTCACATTTTTTTTTTTTGCATCTTGAGAGTTACATTTATTTTTACATGCAGTGATTTTTTTTATAAAGCTTACTTATATATGGGTTCCATCATTTTTTTTAATTTTCTTATTTATTTGAATTTGTCTTTGTATTTACTTTGGAGGGGCTAAATACATACATGCAGTTATTCACATGTGCACAGATTTGGGAAGTAAAGGACTTTACATAAGCAGTGGGGTCATCAACAGGATGTTGAATTTAGTTAGGTCATCACTCAGGTTTAGTAGATTGACCTTGGCATAATCTCTGAATTAAACTGAATGCGACTGATTTGTGATCTGATTTGACCAGGGAGGGAGTTACAATTGACAGGGAACAAAGCTGTCTCATATTGATTTGTACTGATGAAGTCTAGAAATCTCTGAGCATACATGTTAGAGGATGTATACAACTCCCAGTTAATAGAGGGGTAGTTGTAGTTCCCAAGGAAATTATGTTTGGCTTAATGCATAGAGACTCCATACTAGTTAAGTAGGAGTTATGTGTTGGGGAGGGGGTCATAGAGGGTGGTCCTATAGTTAGGCATGATGTGGAAAGGGGTCTTGTTAATGATAAGGTGGACATGGAGGAGTTCCAGATTGTTATCTCTTTTAACTAGTCTGAAGGTGAAATGTGTTTTTTTTTTTTTTTTTTTTTTTCTTTTTACAAATATGGAAACACTGCCATCCTTAGTGCCTTCATCTAGGGCAGTGTGGCTGAATGTGTGGTAAGCATTAAAATAATAGACTTGTGGATGCTGTCAGTAGTCTTGAACCATGTTCCCCTAATTTTATTGTATTTTATTTATTTATTTTACATTTGTTGACCGGAAGTGTCCAACTGAGCCAAAGCCCTTTTTCAGTGGAGGCCTGGGGAGAAAAGCTCCATAAGTGCATACAAATTAACAAAAAAGTTGTATACAAGGGTAATTTAAATTCATACAGTAATCACAAAACTTTACAAATGTAAAAAACAAAAGTAGATAACAGCAATGTTAAGGTGTTATTAGGATACAAATGCATAGTAGGTTACATAAGAAGCATGGTGAGTTTGATATTTATAGTAAGTATTGCATATTACTTGTTGGGGATAATGGGAAATGAGGGACGATAGTGCTGGACAAAAAGCAGGCTGATAAAGAATGGAGTGTATGATTTAGAGCTGAGATTGGAGAAGCAGGTGAGGTAGTTCAATCCGGTTTAGGTATTTTAGGGAGAGACAGTGGTGGGATTGATAGGTTTGTTGTGCTGCAAATCTTGCTATCTTGTGATAGGTTGACTGTAGCTTGGTAAGTAACGTGGAGTTGAGATTTGTAAGTATTTGGGAACAATATGTTAAGCAAGGTAGAATGTATTACTAAGAAAAACAAAAAAGTGCCGAAGCTAACACAGCTGAAGGTAAAACAATAAACTTTAATGCACACAAAAGAGAGTAAGTGCTTTCACGGTGTGCTCTCACCGCTTCATCAGACTGTTCTAAACTAGTAACAAATGCAGTTAAATACCATAAGTTAATTAGTCAATTAAAGCAGTGATAAAATCATCAATTATCTAAGAGAAAAATGTCACAACAAGAAAGCAGGCAAATGAAACATACAAAAAAAATAAACAATATATATAAAAAATATGTATAGAAAACAATCCTATACTCAGTGTTTGAGAGGTCTAGCTTTTAAAAAAGGCTTAAGAGAGACAACTTCATTAAGACCTGGTATTTTATCAGCATTAAGAGACAGAATCCATTTTTGCTCTGCAGATTCTGTGCGATTCCTAAGATCTCCCCCTCTTAAACTCTCAGGCATGATCTCTAGCACAAGGAATTTAAAATTATGTTCCTCTCCATGGCACATAATATGCTTAGCAAGGGCATCGGTGTCTTTCTTGTTTCTAATGTCTCTCTGATGTTCCAGCACCCTGTCTTTGAGTTGTCTGTTGCTCATGCCTACATAAAAAGCATGGCAGAAAGTGCAGTAACTAAAATAAACAATGTTCTTAGTCCTGCAATCAGCATAAACGTTTGTGTCTATTTTAAAGTGCATATTAGGGTGCATGTAAGTAGGACTAGAGTGTATAAACTTGCAGGCTGTGCAATTCCTGCATTTAAAAGTACCATGCCTCTCTGACTGCAAAACCTTGTTAAAAGTAGAAGTATTGTAGCACAGATGCCTTTTCAAGGATCTGTTATTTTTAAAAGAAAAGTGTGGAACAGTATCTGTGGCATTTCTTAATTCATCTACAGTATCCAAAATGCCCCAGTTCCTTTTGACAATATCACATATACAACTAACATCAGAAGAATATGTGAGAGGAAACCTAATCAATCCTGTCCTTTGTTCTGTAGCTATGCCGTTAGTGTTAGGTGCAGCAGCGTAATAAGGCCTGCATTTGCCCCCTTTGTCCTTATACGCATCAGTAATACAACTGTCAATATCCTTTTCCTTGTAGCCTCTATTTAGAAAATCCATTTTCAAGGTCTCCAGGGCCTCGGCAAGCTGTTCGTCATTGTTATGGAGTCTCATGACTCTGTACACCTGCCCCTTAACAACATTTCAGGTAACATGCCTAGGATGCATGCTATCTCAATGGAGCAGATTATTCTTTCTTGTGGGTTTCCTATAAATACTAGTTACTAGGCTAGTCAAATCAGTTTTGTTCACCTTAACATCAAGAAATTCAATTTCATCAAAAGAATATTTAAAAGTAAATCTTAAAAAATCTGTAGACTGATGTAGGATCTGTAGAGTAGTCCGGGCTTCAGTGGTAAGGAATTTTTTTATTTCTATATAGGAGTCCTAGTTTCTGATGTTTTTTTTTCTGATGTAATTATTTATGTGTAGATCAAATTTTAGTTGATTGTCGATAGTCACGCCAAGTAGTTTTGTGCTGATTTCACCTGTGATAGGCGTATTGTTAAGGGACATTATGGAGAAGGAAGAGTTGATGTGGTTTACGTTTTTAGGAAGAAAGAGAAGCAACTTTGTTTTCTTTTAGGGTTGAGGATGAGCTGATTATTGGAGAGCCATGTCTCGACTGAGTTAAAGGATGACTGGGTAGTTGATAGGAGTTCAGAGGGTGAGTTGGCAATAGTGATGACTGTAGAGTCGTCTGCATATTGGGCAATGGTTGACTGAGAACAAGAGGAGTAGAGTATGTTGGTGAAGATAGTAAAAAGTAGTGGACCAAGAACGGGTCCTTGGGGAACACCCATTCTTACTGGAAGGGGGGTAGATAGAGCTGAGTGCCATTTCACTGATTGGAGTCGGTCAGTGAGGTAGCTAGAGAACCATGCTACTGTATCAGGGGAGAAATTAAAGTCTGTTAGTTTGTTTGGTAGGAGAGAGTGAGAGACATTGTCAAAAACCTTTGAGAGGTCAAGGAATAGATAAGAGATAAGTTTATGATCATCTTTGGCTAGAGTAATAGTGTTGAGGAAGGATAGTAGAGCAGTGGTGGTACTATGCTTAGGTCGGAAATCATGCTATGTAGGAGTGCGCAGTTTGTCCTGTATGAGATATTGCATAACTTGTTTGTGTATACATTTTTCCAGGTCTTTAGAGAAGGGTGAGAAGATAGCAAAAGGTTGGAAGTTGGAGATTTCTGACGAGTTTCCTCCTTTGTGAATAGGTATAGTGTAGAATTGTTTCCAGATTGAAGGAACTATAGATTCAGAGATGGTGCAATTTATTAGGATAGATACTGATAGAGCAATGGAATAAGCTACTATCTGGAGAAAATATGAAGGGATATTGTCAGCAGAATCAGAGCATGGTTTTAGCTTAGAGAGTAGAGTTTTGATATAGGTAGTGGGAACAGGTTTAAGAGAGAAGATGTTTCCATTGTTAGTAGTTAAGGAAGGTTCGGGGAAGTTAGGGGAATTGGAGTTTGAGGGGTTGGGATTAAATAGTTTAGATATAGATTCTATAAAATAGATGTTGAAGGTGTTAGCTGTCTATTCAGGTGAGCCATCTGGACATGGATTTGGTGAAGTCGGGTTGCCAGGATGTAGTATTTGGTTTATAGCATTCCAGAATTTTTTAGGATCAAATTTTAATATTGTTGGGGGGTTATAGTAGAAATCTGTTTTGTCTTTATTGATGTCTAAGTTCTTTATACCTTTGTTAAGTCGGTGGGGAGTTTAGATTGTGTCCATGTTTTCCAAGCCCTATCTCTAGTTTTCATAAGGGTGCAAGTGGTTTTAGATAGCCAGAGGGATATATTAGTCTTTATCTGAACTTTTCTGGGTGGGACTAATGAGTTTAAGATGTTAAGGAAAGTTGAGTTAAAGGCTTTGACTGCTTCGTCTAGTGGGAGCTGGGTGAGGAAGTTCCGATTAACTCTAGAGAGAAGAGTTTTAAATGTTTCAGGGTTAAAGTTGGAAAGTTTACGGCAGGTGATATGCCTATGTGGTTTAGAGAAATAGTGAGTATATCTAAGCACTTTTTTTAGTGAGTGATCATTTAGGGAGTCAGAAAGTGTTTCTGGATTGTGGTATTTGCAGGGTTTTGAAACAAGTATCCAGTCTATCAGGGAGCTAGGGGAATGAGAGTTATTAGTATGGGTATGTTGAGAGATTAGTTGCATAAATCCATATAGATTTATGTGATGAGGAGAGTTAGGATTACTGAGGGTTTGCCAATTAATGTTTATATTCCCTAGGAGGATGGTTTCATTAGGGATGTTTTGGGAGAGATATGAGAGAATGTTTTCCAACAGGGGAATGCTGTCTCCTGTGGAATATAGCTGGCTACTACAGTTATGGTGGTATAGTTGTTGAGCTTGAGGTTAGCTGCCAGTACTTCAGCAGGTGCAGAGGGGGGGATTGGTTGGTTATAATGAGACAGAGCAAGGTTACTGGAGTAAACTATGGCAACTCCACCATCTTTTTTGTTATTGATATTTTCCTTGGTAAGAAATGGTTGTAGAGAGTGTTTTTTTTTTTTTTTTGTTAAGGCTTCTGTTGTTGAGCAGCAATATCTTTGTTATCCAGATTCTGTATTGTTATTATGAAAGCTTTTGAGCACTTTTATAATAATGTAACAGTTGCCGAACATTCACAGGTAGTATTTATTAGAGAGAGAGCTTATTGCCTCCAGTCAGCAGCCTGTTTCTTTCCAGTCTATAAAGTCCACAATTCACATACCAGGAGGCATCAAAGACTCCAGATGTCTACTAAAATAGGTGAGCTAGAAAAGTTCACTTAAAGAAGTCTGGAGGGGGGTCCCGAAATAAAGCAACACTTTATAAACAAATTCCTACGTTAGTAAATCAGTAGCTCTGTTGTTTCCTGCTGATTTAAATTTCAGATCTAAGCATTGTGGTTGTTTACTCAGCTCTGTAGAAATTTTTAGTCCTTTTATGGTAACACAGCTTTTGGCAGGAAGTGCCAGTCTTGGAAGAAAAAATGCTCTGCTAGTGTGTGTGTGTGTGTGTGTGTGTGTGTGTGTGTGTGTGTGTGTGTGTTTGTGTGTATATAACCAGTCTTACTTCCAGAATGTTTGTAATACTTTATGCATAAAATAAAAAAAACTAAATGTTATATGTGTAGCTTTACACATTTTTTACAACTTTTCTGCATTCTTAAACAACTGTTACAAGTGCATACAGCTTTTACATTCCACATCTTTGCTGAAAAAGCAACTGCAGGTTTTACATGGCTTTACAAGTCTCGTCATAATCAGCTTAGCATAGTTTTTCCACACCATTATTTATTTATTTAATGCTGTATAATGTCTTCTGCAGTCTAATTTTTACCAGCAGCCCGAATTGCTTTTGAATATGGTCTGAAAGAATCAGCCCACCTACCAATTTAACAACGTGCAACACGTACACATAGACCCCTAGTAGGCATGTCTACATCTTTGAATTGTGAGTTTTCTTTTACAACTCAGATCTGCAAGATTTTTATATAAACTATGTACTGTTTTTTTCTGTTTTTGTTAGCAGAAGTTCCTTTCTTACTAAAAAGCAGGATCAAGCAGCTCGCAAAATCATGCGATTCCTAAGACGATGCCGGCACAGGTAAGCACACCATTTTATTATCTCACCAACACACATGTGTAGCTTTGTTTGGGATATTATAAACTTAGTGTTGATAGACTTTTCAAAGTATGTACTGATACAGTTTCTGTGATTTGTAAAGATATTACAAGGTTTTGTAGATTTTGATACATCTCTTTCACTTGATTATTTCAAAGAGTACTTTTTTCATACATTTCTTAAATCATCCTCCATAATGTCCACTTGTGCTCTTTCTTTCTAATTTCTCCTCATAAGCTTGTAAGTTCAGATGACATTCCCATGCCTCGTGTCTTATCCAGATTGTACAAGCTCTTCATCTCTAGTCTCTTCTGTTTCATTAATTTCAACCCTTTCATTCTTGTCACTTGTATTAAACGTCTGAACTAAATTAATCATATTCTTCTTTTGTGGCCTCTGCAGTGGTATGTGGTGTTGAGAAGAAGACCTCATCATTGTCCTTTGCAGTGGAAGGATTACCTCCTCCTCTTTCTGTTCTATTTATCTAGTAAACTTTAGTCACTGCTTTCCCACATTTACCAGATTGATGAACTCCTGTGATTATAGTGTGACTTAATCTCTTGAACTCCTCCTCCACACTGGCATAGGACTTCAGCTAGCTATCATTCCCTTAAACCCATACTTGTCAACTGCTGAACCACTCAGCCATTCTGGCAGGGTCATTCTAAAGATTTAATCCATTGGTAGCCGCAGCAATGCCAAGGGCAGGATTTTTGAAACCGTACACAAGCTCACTTCCTTAAACTGTAGCCACCACCACCCCCACCCCGTATAGTAAATTTCTGGACAGCATACAGTATTTAAAAAAAAACATAACAAAATCATAGGCTTAAGCAAAAAAAGATAATTTGACCAACTTAACATTGAAATATATAACATAATAGAGAAGCATAGTAAACAAATCAGGACTTTTTAATTTAAATCTTAGCACATTGCTTTGCACAAAATAAGTCAGTCCTCTCAATTGTCCCTATTTTCAGGCCTGATTTAGGGTTTCCCTATTTTTGGAGGTATGTTCCTATTTTCTTGCTTCATGTATCCCTTTACACAATTTTCTGAGTACCCTTCATCACATCTAATTTTTGAAGCTGTCTAGTCCATAGACAATGACACTAAATTACCAATTTATTAGTGTCAACAGTAATTTAAAGAAAGCAGACACACATCTTCCAACTCCCTTTTTCTGGAATAAAAATAAATGACCTTGTGTGGTATAATTTTGTGATACAGTTCTTTAAAGTCTTCAGATTTAACACTCTTTGATAAAGTGCTTATATTTTTCCATAATTTTGTCACAGTCTGCTTTTTAAACCCATGATCTGAAGTAGTTTACTTCATTTGGTCTTCAACCTGTGGGATACCGGATCCAAGCCGGCAACCTTACTAGCATCTGCTCTGAGCTCCAAGCTCCTCCCCTTACCCATAATACACCTTCACTACCTTCCAACCCCCAGATATCATTTGCTGCGGCTAGCTGAAGCATCGTGATTTCCAGAGCTCCAGGTTGTAAGTGGGTGTAAAACTCTTAGAAAGTCTCCTTTTTTCTTCTAACTTTAGGTTAATGATAATGTAGGATCCCCTTTCTCCTCCCCTCGCTTGGTGCATCGAGTTTTCTAATTTTAGAGTTGTTAGCTTAGTCTTAGAGTAGTTTGTGAGTGTATCTGCTCTCCCCCCCCCCCAGTGTGTTATGTGTGTGAGTGTGGTGAGTGGGTGTTTCAGTGAGAGAAAAAATAATACTTTTTTCTGTTTTTTCCGTTGATACTATGGCTGATAAGCCAATGTTTAAAAGATGCACTGAGTGTGGCCATAAGTTATCCCCTGCGGATGGCCACACTCTTTGTGTTATGTGCTTAGGCGTGGCCCATCTTAGTACAGACTGCACTATATGCATGGGTTTTAACCTGTGCGCCATCAAAGACAGGAAGGCTAAGTTGGCCCTGAAAGGCCTTCTTCCCTCTTCTGAGGCAGTTGCTTTGGCTTCGGTCACAGCTGCTGCTGTGGTCACCTCTCCTTCTTCTCTTTCCCTGGCTTCTCCTCCCTCCCAGGCTGGGACTCAACCTCCCATGCCAAAGCCTGTGGAAGTGGAGCAGAAAAGGGGCAGAGAGAAGGAGAGAGAGTCAAAGTCAAAAGAAATGTAAGAGGTCTCCGGACCTCCCTTCACCTGTCAAGACACTTAGGATCCGTGACTCCCCTTGGCTCCAATCCCCAAGGTTTTCCCCGGAGCCAGAGGAGACACGCTCTGCATCTAGGGCCTCGGTGCCCTGACCCGCAAGGTCGGAGTCCGTGGCCTCATCGAGGTCCACCCTGTCTTTATCTGAAGTCGACATGGATAAAATGATGAGGAGGTTCATTCATTCTCAGATCCAGATGGGGGTCTTGCCAGCTCCCTCTCCCTCAGGAGGGGGGAGCTCGCTTCCTTTTTTCCAACTGATTTCTCCTTCTCTGATCCGGCCACCGGGTTTGGAGTATTCAGATCCGAGGATGGCTTTAGTCAAGGCGTTGGCGCAGACGGTACCTGCTTCCTTGACACCGAGCCTGGAGTGTGTCGAATTTGACCAGCTTGGATCTGAGCCACTCTTGGAGCTGCAGCTTGGGTGTCGGTTCCGAGGGAGTGGAACTTTTTTTATCAGCTCTGCCTTTGTTGGGCCAAGTTCCCTCCCTCAGATCTCTGTCCACTTCAGGCCTGGCTCTGATTCTCTTGTCAGACCGGGGAAGACTGGCTTCCTTATTGGTTCAAATGCAGGAAATAACTCCACAAACCACAATAAAAGTAAATAATCCAAGAGGTACTAATCCAGTGAAGCAATAATACCACCTCTTTATTGAGCAACACAGCGAACAAATTAATAAGTACATCAAACCAAGCTATTAGATAAAACTCCAAACAGTATATGAAGGATTAAGCGCTTTCATCCACTGAATCGTGGACTTCATCAGAATCAATTAAGCTCATTAAGTTGTTCATTATATGCACTTTTTGGCGCCAAAATTTCGTCATCTTTTAAAAAAACCCATCACCAACTTTTAAAAAAAACATATCTAATACACCTAAAAATACGTTACATTCAAAGTATATAACAGATTCTATAGACATAAACATATACATGTACCTATACATATATATAATATATATTTATATATATATTTATCCACTACATAATAGCTGCATACAATTATGGATATAAATTACCTATCAAACTGTGCAAAAATACTCCTGATGTCAATCATATAGCTTATTGTTCTAAAACCATACCAGTACATAATTGTAAGCAGCTATTATGTAGTGGATATTTTAAAAGTTGATGATGGTTTTTTAAAAGATGACGAAATTTTGGCGCCAAAAAGTGCATATAATGAACAACTTAATGAGCTTAATTGATTCTGATGAAGTCCATGATTCAGTGGATGAAAGCGCTTAATCTTTCATACACTGTTTGGAGTTTTATCTAACAGCTTGGTTTGGTGTGCTTATTAATTTGTTCGCTGTGTTGCTCAGTAAAGAGGTGGTATTATTGCTTCACTGGATTAGTACCTCTTGGATTATTTACTTTTATCGTGGTTCCTTATTGGTTCCACAGGAGATTCATTCTCCCTCAGCGTTCGACGTAGTAGAAAGGGTTCTCTCTGCTTGATCGAGACCCCTGACTGTCCCTTCGGACTCCGCCCAGACCCCCTCAGCTCTCTCTACAATTTCCCATCATTTTACTGGCTTGCGAGTTCCCCCCGGGCAGCCCCACCGGAGAGGTGCCTCACAAGCATACGTGCAAGAGGAGGCACTTGGACTCCCCTGAGTCCCCTCACCCAGAATACGGACTTGGATGATGGGGAAAGTTCCCCCAGGTCACCTCTCCTTTGGAGGCATCATGGAAATCCTTTGCCAATGGGGAGGTTGGTCTGCCCCCAAACCTTCTTCTGACGAGTCCATGTTCCTGGAGGCTTTTGGCATGGGTCCATCTAATTCCTGGGTGTCCCCTCCTGCAGATCCTTTGGTGGACCTCGTCATCTCGCGGGCATGGAGGGAGCTGGACACCATGGAACCAATTCCCAAAAGGCCTGATAAGATTTTGAGTCCATCTTTGGATATGCCGGCATGGAACAATGGCTCCCCCGTAGATGCTATGGTGGTAGCAGCAACCACAAAGAAGGAACTAGCCCAGGAGAGATCCTCGGTTCATCCTCCTGACTGAGAGTCTCGGATGATAGACTGCCTAGGGAAGCGGGTTTATGCTTCAGCTACATTTTCTATTAGGGCGCTGAACTACCTGGCCAATGTCACGAGACTCCAACGCGACCTGGTAAAGGAGCTGGCAGAGTCTTCCCCTAAGTCCATGTTGGAGGAGGACAGGGACTCATTCTCCACGAGGATGGCCACTTTGAAAGCAGTCTCCAACACGTCCATGCGACTCCTTTCACATGCTACTGAAGGAGCGGCTAGGGCGGCTTGGTCTGGCGTGTCCATGAGGCACAACGCCTGGCTCAGATTATGTCAATTTTCGGAACCTTTCATGGCATCCTTTGCCAATGCCCCTTATGACAGCTCTACCCTTTTTGGTAAGACCATCAAAGAGACGTTAGTGCAGAGTGAGAAGGATGGGAAGATGCTGTCTGCCTTCGGGATCTGCTTCTCAAACCGTCAAAGGTCCTTTTCCCTGAACCAGAGAGGGCAAAAGAAGATGTGGTTCCGGAAGTCACAGTATTCCCGGGACACTCAGGGCTGTTCTTCCCCCAGTAGCAAAGGAGGACAGAATGGACGCCGGCCCAGAGGCAGAGGGGGTCCAAGGAATTTTGGGTCTCGAGAACCTATCTCAGACAGATCCGGACAGCAACCCTGAGGAGTGGCCTGACTGCTCTACTCTGGAGGCAGTTGGGGGGCGATTGTCCTTGCACCTGGCAGCAAGGGAGTCCATAACATCAGACCACTGGGTGCTTCAGATCATATCCAGAGGATACTCTATCCCCTTTGTGGGTCCAGCCAAATCTCCCAAACACCTCTTGGACGTATCACCCACGCAAAGGGAGGCAGCAGCACAGGAGATTTCCAAGCTGCTAGAAAAGTGAGCCATCAAAACCGTCCCCCCAGATCAGTCTGGATCGGGCTTCTACTCCAGGTTCTTTTTGGTGCCAAAGAAAATGGGGGACTCAAGGCCCATTCTGGACCTATCTACCCTGAACCTGTCAGTTGCCAAAGAAGTTCTGGATGGTCACACTACAATCCATCGTACCGTACCTGCAAGTGAGCGACTGGATGTGCTCGTTAGACCTCCAGGATGCTTACTATCACATAAAATTGCACAGAAGCTCCAGGAGGTTCCTCCGCTTCTGGCTAGGAGTCAATCATTACCAATTTCGAGCCCTACCCTTTGGTCTCACCACAGCCCCCAGGGTGTTCACCAAAGTGATGGCAGTGGTAGCGGCTCACCTGCGGCTTCAGGGGATTCAGGTCTATCTGTACCTGGACGATTGGCTCCTCACTGCTCCCAAACCAGGGATTATTTCTTGATCCTTGCCATGCATTTGGGGATCACAATCAACACATCCAAATCACTCCTAGATCCTGTACAGGTGATAGATTACATTGGTGCAAGGATAGATACTTTACAGTGCAAAATCTTCCTGACCTCGGAGAGAGTACAAAACCTGAGGATGCATGTCTCTCTGATCTACCATTCTCATCTTCCAACATTGGAATCAGTGCTGAGGGCCTTAGATTCAATTGTGGCGACCATAACGCTTCTCCCCTGTGCCCGGTTACATATGAGAATTCTACAGTGGACTCTAGCTGCACAGTGGTCCCTGTTTTAACTTCCATTGTCATAGCCAGTACAACTCAGTTGAGTCTGTTGGTCGTCCCTCATATGGTGGATGTGTTCTCCGGACATTTTGGAGGGACAAACCTTTGTTCCAGCCCCGGCCCAAGCCACAGTGACCATGGACGCCTCTCAACTCGGGTGGGGTGGCATTGTTCGGGCAGGACAGTCCAAGGCCTGCGGTCCCCTGTAGAGACCAGCTTGCACATAAATGTTCTAGAGATGAGGGCGGTCCTTTTAGTATTGCAGTCCCTTCATGCTTTCTTCCTCTGGGAACTATTGTAATTCAGTCAGATAACATGTCAGTGGTCTGGTATGTCAACAAACAGGGAGGGACCAGATTTTACCCCCTTTGTCGTAAGGCCATGAGAGTGTGGAAATGGGCGATCTCCACTGGTCGTTTTCTCATTGCAACGCACATTCCAGGATGGTCCAACATCCTAGCAGACAGGTTAAGTCGGACTATTCTGATGCCTTATGAGTGGTCTCTGAAATCTTTCAGTAGCGGAACAGATCTTCCGTGAATGGGATCAGCCTTGCTGCGATCTCTTCGCTTCTCCTTCCAACGCGAAGTGCAGTGAGTTTTTTGCTCTGAACCCTCTGCTAGGGGGGTCCCCCAGAGATGCTCAAGTCCATGCTTGGCCTCCCGGTCTTCTGTATGCTTAACCCCCAGTACCTCTCATTCCCAGGTTTCTACAGAAAGCTCATCGACTGGGGAGCAAGGTGATCCTCATTGCCCAGTTTTGGCCTCACCAGATATGGTTTCCCTTTCTTTGGTCTCACCTTCTGGCTTCGCCTTAGATCTTGGATCCCATTCAGGATCTGATTTCACACCCTTCAGGAGTTCCTCATCTGAATCTGGACAGTTTGAAACTCACAGCTTGGCTGCTCCAGTTCCCATGATTGCTAGGACTCCAGGATTATCCTCCTCAGTTAGGTCTATTTTGGTGGCTGCTCATAAGTCTTCTACCAGAAAGGTTTATCCCAGCAAATGGAAACGTTTTTCACTTTGGGCCTCTCAAAGGAGTTTAGACCCTTTCACGGCTCCTATTTCCACCATTCTTGATTTTCTAGCTGATATTTTTCAACACAGAGCTAGTTCTTCTACTGTCAAGGTTCAGTTGGCTGCCATTTCTCATTTTCATGTGGGTGAGAATTCTGCCTCTCTAGCCTCCTTCAGGCTGTGTAAAGCCTTTATTAAAGGCACTTTTCTGTTACGCGGGGGTCAAGGATCCTGTTCCCCCATGGGACCTTACTATGGTTCTTCAAGCTCTGGTTGCTCCGCCTTTTGAACCTGCTGCAACCACAGATCTAAAATATTTATCTTGGAAAACAGCATTTCTTGTGGCTATTACCTCTGCCAAAAGGGTTTCAGAACTGCAGGCCTTGTCCGTCAAAGTTCCTTAAATGATTTTTCACAAAGATAGGGTTTCCCTTCGTACCAATCCATCCTTTCTTCCTGTTAATATCAATCAGACCATTAGGTTTACCTGTTTTCTTTCCTAATTTTGCTAACAAGATGGAATACAAACTCTACCTGCTGGATGTTCTTAGACAGTTACGATTCTATTTACACAGGACAAAAAATTTCTTTAAATCTGATTAATTGTTTGTATCCTTCTATAAACCCTTTTTGGGGAAACCTGTCTCCAAGGTCACTATTGCTAGATGGATTTCTTCATGCATCCTTGAAGTATATAAGGACAGAGGCATGTCTCCTCTGAATCAGGTGAGAGCTCATTCCACTAGATCCATGGTTATGTGTGCGGCCTTTTGGTCTAGAGTCTCCTTGGATGATATTTGTTCTGCAGCTACTTGGTCCTCATCTCATACATTTATTTCTCATTACAAATTGGATTTGACTTCCAGAAGGAGAGCATCCTTTGGTTCTGTGGTGCTCCGGAATATCCTTCCATGAGGGCCACCCAAGAGTTTAGTAGCTGGGGACTCTGTCCTACAGGTTGAAGACCAAATGAAGTAAAATACTTCAGATAAAGAAGTTATATACTCACCATAACCTTCCATCTGAGTAGTTCTACTTCATTTGTCTTCAACCGTCCCTCCCTCCTTCCCCCGGACCTTGGCATATGAACAGCCTACGGGCTGCAGTTGTAGGTCACAAGTATTTTTTCACATCAGGTTATCAGTATAAGATTCAGCAAACTTGATCTGGGGGTTGGAAGGTAGTGGAGGTATGTTATGGGTAAGGGGAGGAGCTTGGAACTCGGAGCAGATGCTAGTAAGGTTGCCGGCTCGGATCCGATATGGATCCGGTATCCCACAGGTTGAAGACAAATGAAGTAGAACTACTCAGATGGAATGTTATGGTGAGTACATAACTTATTTTTTCTGAGTAGTATCCCACATTACTACTGGAAATGGGAAGATCTGAAGTAGTTAACTTCATTTGTGCAGAAACCTATGGGAATCGAATCCGACCTCGGATCCGAGCCGGCAGTTTTCAACAGCTTTAGATCCGAGCTCCAAGCTCCTCCCCCTACCCATAATCCCCTGCCAACCCTGACTGACCTCAGATCTAGTTTGCCGAGGTTATCTAACAGCAGCTTGATCTAGAGTTCCAGGCGTTAGAGACCTTTTTGTGAGAAAAATTTACCTTTTTCTTCTCTTTTCTTCTGTATTTGGTTGTGAGTGTTTCCAGGTCCCTTTTTGTATAAAACCCTCTCTAGTTTAACTCTATATTTTTGGTCATTTACTTCCCCCTTCCTTCGTGGTTCTGTTAGGGTTGTGTGTGTGTGTTTGGGGCCTAACGTATGTGGTTTCTCTTTTAGTTAAAATGGCTGAGGCCCCAAAGCCGATCTTTTCTAAGTGCACCGAATGTGGCCATAAGCTGTCCCCGGCGGATGGCCACACTCGGTGTGTGTTGTGCCTTGGGGTTGAACACCTGTCTTCTGGTTGTTCCATCTGTGCGGCGTTCAACCCCAGGGCACTCAAGGACCGGAGGTCTAAGCTGATTCTGGCGGGTCTTCTGCCCCCGGATTCGGCTTCTACCTCCGGTCCTCCTGTGGCTCCCGCTGCGGCGGCTGCCACTCCTGCTTCCCTCCCCCCGGCTGGGATTCAACCTCCCGCCTTAGGCCTGGAGGACAGGGAGGCCATGAAAGAGAAAAGGAGGGAGAAACACCACAAGTGGCGGGCCGAGCCCTCTGCTTTGGCCCCCCCGGCTAAGCGGTCTTCTCCCTCCAGGACTTCTGGGTCTCCTCCGTCTCGGATCCGGTCCCCGTGCTTTTCACCGGGTCCTGAGGAGGAGGAGACCCGATCTCCTTCGAGGTCATCGAGGCGACACTCCCGTCCCGCCTCTGTGGCCTCATCGAGATCAACCCGAAGTCTCACGGATGCAGATTTGGACCGGATGATGAGAAGATTCCTCCAGGCCCAACTGTAGATGGGAGTGCTCCTGCCTCCCCCCCCCCCTTCGGGGGGGGGAGCTCGACCCCTTTTTTTGCCTCGATAGCTCCTTCTCCGTCCCGCTTCCCGGGCTCGGAGTCTTCGGAGCCGGGCAGCCTTGGAGCCTGGGGTGTGTCGGCGCCGATGGTCTCGGGTACTTCAGCACGGACACTTCCCTCGAGTCTGTCGGGTCCATTTTCTTCGGATCCAAGCTCTCGGAGCCGAGGGCTGAGCTTTGGATCCGAGGGTATCAGTATGCCTTTGGCTCCGTCCAGGTCGGAGCATACTGGTCCGTCGGATCCGATCGCTTCGGCACCGGCCCCAATCCATCCGTCGAATCCGAGTGAGGGTCTGCTTTCGGATCTCAGAGAGAGCAGCTCTCCCTCGGCATTCGACGTGGTGGAAAGCGCCCTGTCGAGAGATTCCAGGCCCCCGGCCCTTGCCACGGCTCCACCCTGCACTCCTTCTCTGTTGGGCCCGACTTCCATCACCCGGCCCCAGGGACAACCTGCTCTAACGTCCCAGGCCGTTCCTTTGGAGCAAGACGTGGCTGGTGAGACCTCCTCGGACAGCCCTCCCGCGGAGGTTCCTCACAAGCGAAAGTGCAAAAGGAGGCACCTGGACTCCCCCGAGTCCTTGACTGAGGACACGGATTTGGAGGAGGGGGAAGGCTCCCCAAGATCACCCCCCCGAAGATGTCTCATTTGGTGACATCATGGAGATGCTCAGGATAAGGGGGGGGGGTGGTCTGCCCCAAAGCCTACCTCGGACGAATCCGTGTTCCTGGAGGCGTTTGAAGCAGGCCCGTCTACCTCTTGGGTGTCCCCTCCGGCCGACCCCCTGGTAGACTTGATTACTACCAGGGCGTGGAAGGAGCCGGACACTGTGGAGCCAGTCCCCAAGCGCCCGGACAAAATTCTTCGCCCACCCTCTGACAAGTCCCACTGGAGTAAGGGTCCCCCTGTAGATGCCATGTTGGTGGCGGCGGCCACCAAGTGGGAACTAGCTCAGGAGAGTCCCTCGGTTCATCCCCCGAGCAAGGAGTCTCGGTCGATGGACCGTTTAGGGAAGCGGGTCTTTAGTTCGGCTCCCTTCTCTGTGAGGTCGCTGAACTACATGGCACATGTGCTTCGACTGCAGCGGGACCTTATCAAAGAGTACGCTGCGTCGCCCCCCCCCCGAGTCCATGTCGGTGGAGGACAAGCGATTGCACTCCACCCGGATGGCCACTCTCCGATCCATATCAAACACCTCTATACGGCTACTGTCCCATGCCACAGAGGGAGCCGCTAGAGCCAGCGGAGCGAGCTTTGTCATGAGGCGTCAGGCCTGGCTCTGGCACTGTGATTTCGCGGAACCCTTCAAGGCGTCTTTCGCTAATGCCCCTTTTGATGGCTCTGCCCTTTTTGGCAAAACTGTTCGCGATACCTTGGTCCAGAGCGAGAAGGACAGGAAGATGTTGTCTGCCGTCGGAGTCCGCTTCTCTGCTCCCCAGAGGTCCTTCTCCAAGAACCAAAAGTGACAGAAGAAGATGTGGTTCCGGAAGTCGCAACAGTCCCGTCCCGCTCCAGAATCCCAGCCCTTCCGGGGCAGAGGAGGGCAGGATGGACGCCGCCCTAGAGGCAGAGGGGGCCCGCAGAACTTTGGATCCAGAGAACCCTTCTCGGACCAACCCACGCAACACCCCTGAGGGGTTGCCCGACTGCTCCACAGGCAGTCGGGGGGCATTTCTCGAAGCACATAGCAGCTTGGGAGTCCATCACGACAGACCGCTGGGTGCTTCGCATTATAGCCAGAGGATATCAGATTCCCTTTTCTCTTTACCCTCGAAGCCCCAGATACCTCCCCGATGTCCCACCCGATCAGAGGGAGGCCGCAGCAACAGAAATCCAACAGTTGCTGGAAAAAAGAGCCATCTAACATGTCCCCCCAGACCAGTGCGGGTTGGGGTTTTACTCCAGGTTCTTCTTGGTGCCAAAAAAGACAGGGGACTTAAGACCTATCCTCGACCTCTCCCCCCTGAACCTGTCAGTAACCAAAGAGAAGTTCCGCATGGTCACCTTTCAATCCATTCTCCCCCTTTTGCGGGAGAATGACTGGATGTGCTCTATAGACCTCAAGGATGCGTACTACCACATTCTGATGGACAGGCGATCCAGAAGGTTCCTCCGCTTCCAGCTAGGAGCCAGTCATTTCCAATTCAGGGTCCTTCCCTTTGGTCTCACCACAGCCCCCAGGGTGTTCACCAAAGTGTTAGCAGTGATAGCGGCCCACCTGAGGCTTTAGGGAATTCAGGTCTACCCATACCTGGACGACTGACTCCTGACCTTCCCAACAAGGCATCTACTCTGCGCAGCCAGAAACTACTTTCTTCATCTAGCTCCCCGGCTGGGGATCACTATCAACATAGAGAAGTCGTGTCTTACCCCGACTCAGACTATAGACTTCATAGGGGCAAGATTAGACACAAACAAGCTCATAGCTTTCTTGACCACAGACCGGCTACGAACCCTGAGGCTACATGTGCAGGCCATTCTAAAGTCTCCAGCTCCTCCGGCGGAATTGGTCCTGAGGGCTCTAGGCTCAATGGCGGCGGCAATCAACCTTTTGCCAATGGCGCGTTTGAACATGAGGGTCTTACAATGGACCCTCCAGGTCCAGTGGTCCTTCCTTCGATTTCCTCTGAGCCATCCCATTCCCCTCAGCAGGACTTGCAAGAGGGCCCTCTTATGGTGGCTCCAATCTCCGAACCTCCAGGAAGGACACCCCTTTTCTATGGCCCCTCCCCTAGCCACGGTGACCACGGACGCCTCCCGCCTCGGGTGGGGGGGGCATTGTTCGGGCAAGACAGTCCAAGGCACGTGGGACCCCACAAAGACCTCTCTGCATATCAATGTCCTAGAGATGAGGGCAGTGCTGTTAGCGTTGCAAGCACTTCAGGACCTTCTTCCTGTAGGAACTATTGTGATTCAGTCGGACAAAATGTCTGTTGTCTGGTACATCATCAAACAGGGGGGAACCAGGTCTTACCCACTCTGTCGAGAGACCATGAGGGTGTGGGAATGGGCGATCTCCACCAACCGCTTTCTTATAGCAACGCACATTCCGGGGCGGTCCAATATCCTAGCGGACAGACTAAGTCGCACCATCCTGTTACCACACGAGTGGTCTCTGAATCCCGAGATAGTGAATCGGATTTTCGCCGAATGGGGTCAACCCTGTTGCGATCTCTTTGCTTTTCCCTCGAACACAAAATGTTACGACTACTTCACTCTCATTTCCCCCTCCAGGGAACCTCCGAGAGACGCTCTGGTGCATGCTTGGCCTCCCGGTCTACTTTATGCTTACCCTCCTCTTCCTCTGATGCTGAAGTTTCTACAGAAAGCCAGCCAGTTGGGGAGCAGGATAATCCTCATTGCCCCATTCTGGCCTCGTCAAACCTGGTTCCCTTACCTTTGGTCTCATCTGGTGAATCCTCCTTGGATTCTGGATCCCCGTCCGGATCTAATATCCCACCCCCTAGATCTCCCAGTCCTGAATCTGGACAATCTCAAGCTCACAGCTTGGCTGCTCCAGTTCCACTTGTAGCTAGGACTACCGGTATCTCTTCCCCAGTTGAAATTATTCTAGTAGCAGCGCACAAGCCTTCTACTAGAAAGATCCATAGTAGCAAATGGAAACGTTTCTCCATTTGGGCTGAACGTCAAAATTTGGATCCTTTCACAGCTCCTTTGCCCGTGGTATTAGACTTCCTGTCAGGGCTGTTTCATCAGGGGTCTAGCTCCTCCACAGTCAAGGTTCAACTAGCAGCTATCTCTCATTATCACGTGGGAAATGAACTGGACCCTTTGATCACCACAAAATTGTGTAAGACGTTTTTGAAGGGCACCTTTCTGCTCAGACCTCCAGTGAAGGATGTAGTCCCTCCATGGGATTTAACGCTGGTGCTTCAGGCCTTGACAGCTCCACCGTTTGAGCCTGCAGCTTCAGTAGATCTTAAATTCTTGTCATGGAAAACGGCCTTTCTTGTCGCTATCACCTCGACTCGAAGGGTCTCTGAGCTACAAGCCCTCTGTGTAAAACCCCCATATTTGACTTTTCACAAGGATAGAGTTTACCTCAGGACCAAGATTGCCTCTGAATTGAATATTAACCAGTCCATCAACCTACCAGTCTTCTTCCCTAATTACCAAAACAAAGGGGAATACAAATTACACTCACTGGACGTGCATAGACAACTTTGCTTCTACATCCACAGGACATCTGGTCATAGGCAATCTGACCAGTTGTTCGTCTCCTTTGCCAGATTTAACTTGGGTAAATCTGTGTCTAAAGTCACACTGTCTAGATGGATTTCGCAGTGTATCCTTTTAGCATATGAAAGTTCTGGCAGTCCCGCACCTCAGGGAGTCCATGCCCACTCTACTCGGTCTATGTCTACCTCTGCGGCTTTTAGAGCTAGAGTCTCTTTGGATGATATTTGTTCGGCAGCCACTTGGGCCTCATCTCATACCTTTATCAATCACTATAAATTGGACATTATCTCCAGAGGGAGAGCATCCTTTGGCTCTGCAGTGCTCCGAAGCATCCTTCCATGAAGGCCGCCCAAGGTTCAGGTAGCTGGGGACTCTGTCCCATAGGTTGCTGCACAAATGAAGTTAACTACTTCAGATTAAGAAGTTATGTGCTCACCATAACGTTCCATCTGAGTAGGTAAACTTCATTTGTCAGCAACCGTCCCTCCCTCCTGCCCCCTCACGAATGTTTCATACTCAGGTCCATGGGTGTTACCCACTTTATCTTGAGAGTATTAGTCTTCAAGCAGTATCTGCTTTTGGGCAAACTTGATCTGAGGTCAGTCAGGGTTGGCAGGGGATTATGGGTAGGGGAGGAGCTTGGAGCTCGGATCTAAAGCTGTTGAAAACTGCCGGCTCGGATCCGAGGTCGGATCCGATTCCCATAGGTTGCTGACAAATGAAGTTTACCTACTCAGATGGAACGTTATGGTGAGTACATAACTTCTTATTATGTGCTATTTGATATTCAAATTTTATGCTAATGTCCAGATTTTTAGCAATATGTTTGTTTTTTTCAAGGGCCTTTGTTCATATTTTTGACATTCTGCAAATTGAGAGGTATGAAATAATTTATTACAAGAAAAGTGTACACGGTTGCATATATGGCGTAAGGCTCCATGGTCAATTAGTGTGGCTTTCTTCTTGATAGTTACTGAAAATATACTGACTGTTTAGTATAGGTGTTGGATTGCATTCAGTAATATTTTTATTTTGTATTTTCTTTAATTCATCACCGTTGAGTTTATCCTTGAAAACATGTCTTAAACTGGTTCAGTCATCCAAGCAGTAGCAGCATGCTGCTCCATTTATACTAGGTGGTTAGTTGGTAGCAGCAGCACAATAGTTTAAAAACAGGCAGCATATGCCAGTAGATAGAATATAAACATATTTGTAAAGCTGTAAATTCACTTCTCATTTTCTTTTATTTTCAGAACTGTGTTTTCTGTCTTTTCAGTTTCCAAACAAAGGCTGATTACAGTCTTTAATACTAAGTTTATGCCAGTCCACTGCTTTTTTGATGTAAAGGTACATTAAATAGCACGTATGAGTGTTTCCTCAGTTAAAGGTTATGTTTCTGGAAGTTGCTAAGAAAAAAAAAGTCTTATTGAGATCTTATTTTACAAGAGACTTATTACTCTTTCTTACTTTTTAGCTTCACATATGTGGAATATGGGCCATTGTTTAGACTGCTTGCATTTACTTGACTGTACCAAACCTAATATAGAGAATTACGATTGCATCTCTGAGCACAAGCAACTTATTTGTTCAACACTTGGATGCCAAGATGTTCAAGCTTCACTTTGACATCCATGTCTAGAGCACATAATAAGGGTTATGTTTGGTGAGACCCAATAATAATTCTTTGCAGGGCATGGAGAGTTATCTGCATCATGTACTACTGGTTACAGAAAGACAGAAAAAAAAGAAAAAAATGTAACAACACAGTGTTTTACTGGCTTTCAAAACCGTTAAAACAGTTCAGTGCTGGCAAGCAGCAGGCAACAATGAACTGCCTGTCTGAAAAACAAACTGCTTTTAAAGTTGTTAGGTGTTTCATTCTGCCACACTTTGTTTGTAACTGTGGCAGAATGAAGTATTTAACAGTTTTTAAAGCTGTTTTACTTTCTGCCGCAGTTCTTTGCCAGACAGCACTGTCCTGTGTGAATCCCTAATGAGAGCCCAGATGTTATCAGTGTTAAGTACCTTTCTGACATCAGAAAGGTGCTTAATAAACTTATCTTTTCCCCATTTTTGGAACATAATCACAGTGTTCCATCTCAAAAATATTGTTTCTTTTTGCTGTTAAATACAGTCTCATTTTGAGGACGGTCACCGTAACATAAAATCCTAATATTTCTGTTGTTCACCATTGAAGCTCTGTCCGTTCTGGCCATTTTATTCCCATTGCTATCAGGTGCTAGTATGCTAGATAGCCTTGGGTCTTGCAGCTGGAGTTAGCAGTGATGTCTGTGTGTGTTATCTCTTTATAACAGTGTTAACTTACGTTCGGATTATTACTTGTTGCAGGTTCAAAACCAGTAGTTGCTTAGCTCCATTTTATGCATTTTCTTGCAAGTGTTGTCACTCCTTAAACCTGTTCTGGTTATTGTTGGTTATCATTCTCATTATGACTACACATAAGAAATACTGCTTCAGGATTTTATTGGTATGCTAATGTCTTTTCGGCTAAAATCTGCTAACAAGTGTTTTTGCGGTAGCCACACAGAGAAAGACATTAATTTTAAAAGATAGGGGGTGGGTAATGAAGGTAGTAACTGTGCATACTGTAAGAAATTTAATAAAGCTAGAAATCGTAGATGTTTAAAAGTTTTATAATACTGTTTGAGGAAAAAAGTTACATACTCTTAAGAAACAGGTAAACAGTGACAAAAAAAAAAAAACATTACAGTTATCTGCAGAGCTGCCATAGACATAATCCCAAAAGATAGTGGTTCATCATCTAAGACTTAATCCAACCAGAAACAGAAAACAATCTAAATCCTTCACTTCGCTTCTCCCTGTTTGATATTGCTAGGCAATATAATACCTGCTTCATAGACAGCATAGCTGCCCTTACGAAAAACATTCCTAATATCCACAATACTCCTACCCCTGCCATACCCCTTCCAGTACTACACTACCTTTCAGCTTTATCACTGTCCCTGCTTCACATATAAAAAAATACTTCACAATCTCAGCCATGCCCACCATCTGCAATAAACTTCCACCTGAATTTCTGAAGAGAGCAGTCAGTGCTGTAGCATATCTAGTATCGGTCTTTGTAAGTAGGTCATTACAAGACTCCTGTGTACCTTCTTTTTGGGGAAATAAATCACATATAACCCCACTACATGAAGAGGGAACCTCAAAAGAAATCTCCAGTTTTTGACCCATAGCCATCCTATTGTATCTCTCAAAAACATTGGGAAAAAAAGTATCTTTAAACAGCTTGACTCTTGACATCTTCATAACATGGCTTCTACCCAGCACATAGTACTCTACTGCCCTGATGTCCTTCCTAGACACCATCAAGCTATATTCTTGGTCCTCTGATGTTTAATATCTTTACAAACAATCTGCATACTTCTTCCCAACAAGCTGTTCTTAACTGAAGGATCTCTCATTCTGAGTGGACAAATGATTTCAGAGGTGTTCTGGCTCAGGGACACATGGAGCAACCATACTGTAGGAAATGGAAACATCAGTGACATTTCACAAGAGGCACCTGAGGCGGTAGCAAGCAAGGCCATAGATCTGGAAAAGAGATGTCTGGAGAGGTAGCCTTTTCAGAAGTGTTACCTGCATCAGCATTTACCACGCTAAGGAAAGGGAGACCTAAGGAACTGTAATGATTGCCTGCAACAGTGGATAAGTGAAAATGTTTGGGACTGATAGGAGTCTGCATGGACGCCTGCCGTAGGTGCCTGTTCTTTATCTTAGTCCAGAAGGGTCAGTGCTTGGAAAGGAACATCTTAAGGAGTGTACCTTTATACTAAGCTTGGAAGGAAGTAGGGATGGTCATGCATGGAGAAGATGGGCATAGGTATTCAGGCAGTAAACAGAATTTGAATATAAATTCATGACATAGCAGCAGAACTGACAAGGACAACTCAGAATATGTCTAGGCATTATTAAGAAGATGGGGAGCTGTAAGCCATGCCTGAGAAGGAGAAGGGTGGACATTGATGAAACAAGAGAAACATGGGCCCATGAGAAAACTGGGTGGAGCATGGAAGTACCTATGCATAGGATGTTTAGGAGTGATAGAGAAGGCAGAGATTGAGGTGGACTAGTAGTCTATATAAATGAGGTTGGATAGATGGAAGATGTCAAACTAAGACTGGAACATGGTTGTGGGGTAGGGTCATAATCTATGTTAAGTGCCTTCCTGGCTAAGACAGAGGAAGTGGGGAAGAGCTGGTGGATAAACAAAATGCATCATCCCTTAGACAAATCAAGGGAGAAGAATGAGAAACTTGTGTACAGGATAAATTAGTGGGAGTCAGAGGAAGTGAACAATGTTCATGGGGGATCCGACTCTGCCAGGAACAGACTGGGAGATTCCAAGCTTCATTTCTGAGAAGGAGTAGAAGTTGAATGAGACCTTGGACTATGAGGAGTTCAGCCAGCTGGTGCATTCCTGTACCAGGAAGGCTAGAATTCTATATTTTGGTGCTAATCAAAACATAGAGGTTCACAGCTGTCTTGGTGAAGGCACAAGCAGAGGGCAGTGACTGTGAAAGTGGTTTAGAATGTCGTTAGGAGGATAAGAAAACAAAGACAGAGGTGTGGGATTTCTGGAAACTGATATGCTGAGCTGGAGGAGAGGATTGTTGATTAGTTATGAGTCTGGCGCCAGACAGACAAGGAAAACAAGCCATGAGAATGGGCCAGGGATGGAATATTCAGGACTTCAATGAAGTATAGAAAGAAAAGGCAAAAGAAGGACAAGGCAAATGTGGCTGTAAAGGAAAGTGAGGCTAACATTTTGAGCAAATGCTAATGCCTCCAAGAAGTGGAAAACAGACTGGGGAGGTGGAAGAGATGCCTTACAAGGAGGATAGCACAAGACCAACAAAAGTGATACGGATAGTAAAGTTTCATATCAGTGGGATCATGAAGGGTGGCAAGTATTTTTCTAGGTATACAGCAGAAAGGAAGAAGGAAGGTATAGACCTGGACAGGCTGAACAAAGGTGGGAGGGAGATCAAAAAAGATTAAAAAAGCAGACACCCAGAATGAATACTTTAATTTTCACAGGGAAAAAAAGAGGATAATGCCAGGCTGAGAAAGAGGCAGTGCAGAGTGGGGAGAGTAATGAAGAGATACCAGCCCAGAGAGGTAGCAGGGAGAAAGGGAACTGGCAGCCCTTAGTGAGGATGAAGCACAAGGATCAGAGGGGCTACTTCCCAGGGTCCTCAGGCTAGTGTTTTTGCAGAGGTACCCATTGAGATTCCGTGGACCCTAACTGTAATCCTCAGAATAACGGAAGAGAATATGTAAATGGAGGGTGTATAATACAAGTCTGGTGTTGTGATAGATTGGAGTATTCCCTTACTCCAAGGTACAGAGATGTTGGGTTTAGTACCTTACCCAGTTTTATTATTGGGTCATGGGTGAGTCTGACAGGAGAGTACCAGTAGTAGTAGTAGTGGTCTACCTGGACTTCAGCAAGTCTTTTGTCTCAGTTCCATACAAGCAGCTAATAAGAAAACTGAAGTGGCCGGGTGTGTGACCAAGACTGAAGAACTGCATTGCTGCATGTTTCACTGGTGGCAAACACAGATTTGTAGTGAGGGGGAATAGGGAAAAAAAACTAGGAGAGTACTGCATGTTGCCAGTCCTGGGTCAAGTGGTCTTCAGTGTGGAAAGTAGTTAGTGATGCAGACATAGGTGCAGCAGCAGCAGCAGTGGATGGCGTTGCCATTGGGGGCTGTAAGGAGAGAGTTTGAGGAACAATTTGGAAAAGCTGATCAAGTGGGTGAGAAGTTATCAGTTGAGGTTCACTGCAGACGAATGCAAAGCATTGTCTTTCAGAGTGACACTGATGGCAAAAGAGCAGGAAGTGGATCTGGGGGTGTTGATCACAACTGGATTAGACCACCATACGTAGAGAGAGAGGATCATAGCTGAAACAAACAAAATTTTAAAGCTTGTGCTTAGAGAGACAGACTTTTGAAGTAGAGAGGTAATGCTTCATGCCACTCATCTACAGAGCCTGTTCAGACCACGTTAAGTACTATATGCATTTCTGGGTTCTGAAGACCAAACAAGGAAATGGGGCATCAGGCCTCTAGGAGGTGTGAAGATGAAAGCCACCAGAAGGATCTGTGGGATGGAGGGGAAGGGGCATGACTAGGGATTAGAGGAGCTTGAGCTCTTCTCACCAGGGATACCATGATAGTGATGTGCAACATCATGCCATAGAGATGTGAAAGGATCATTGTAGACAGTAAGGACAGAGGGGGTATGTGCAACAAGTTGTAGTGGCTAACTACTCAGAGTTTGAGCAGCGTAAGGAACATAGTACAGCGCAGTGACACATGATGACATGATGTGTAGATCTCGCACAGATAAAAGTATTGTTTAAACAAACAATAAACCGGATGCGGTACCAAGACTTCTTGCAAGTACAAAGGCAGCAGTGGTGATATCCCATTACATGGCAATTGTTAGGCTTCTTTTAAAGTATGTATGGTGTCCTAACACCAAGGCTCAGAGCAGGAAAATAAGAATCCAGAAAGGTGGTGTTACAGGAATTCCATATATATGCCATTTTGAGGCAGGTTGGACTAGTTTTTTTTTTTTTTCCCTTGCTTGTAGATGATTAGGAAGTGATCTGACTCTGATTTATAAAGCATTTTAAGGACAAATTTGCACTATAATTTATGGGTCTTAAAAGCTTACAACATGTAAGGGAGGAGAGTGGCCAAGAGTGGGCATTAGGCATGTGTACTTTTAAAACAGCTACAGGGAAAAGAATGATTTGACCAGAGCTACTCTAGCAGTTCAGATCAGACAAAGCTCATAATGGATACATTTAAAACTCTTGTTAACAATCCTAAGAAGTGGTTCCCTATCAGATTATCGAAGTTTCAGTACTTCAAAAGTCATATGGTCAGGACCGTATGATCGAAGTTTTGAAACTTTGAACATTTTGAATGGAGATTGAAGTATAGCACAGAACAGGAAATGTACCCTTTTCTGCAATGCAGTGCATGTCGGAGTTGGCATATTTAATTATCAGGAGGTGTGGGGGGCTTGCCCCCTGCAAAAACATTAAAAATAGAATTTTTATTTATTTATTTTTTTTAATGTTCAGAGTTCCAAAACTTTGATCATATGGTCTCGACCAAATGAATGTCAAAGTTTTGGATCTTCGATAATCTAACATAGATCCTGAGAAATAGGATATGTAGTATAGGAGCAGGCAGTAGTGAAGTCTTTTGGACTTGTTGCTGTGTTTTTATGATATAATACACAAATATTTTACCCACAAAGTAATGATGAATGGCCATCACTTTCTTTCCAACTTACTTTAATTTGCTAATATACTAGAGACCTCAAATCAAGCAACAAATTCCTACTACATATAAAGAAGATTGCAAGTTAAGTAGGTGCAAAGCTGCAAGAAACTCCCGCCCATGACTATAAGATCAGCATCAACCTATTTACAGTTTAAACAATTGTACAAAATGCAGCTATCTCACTTTGTTAACTCACAGAAGTACATGTAACAACACAAGACAATGCCACACACCATCTAAACTAGCAGGGTTAATTAGTACAAAAAAAACGTAACATACCATGTTTACATTTATTTCTTTAACTTGAAAGCATATTATCATCATCATCATCATTATTATTATTATTATTACTGCATCTTTTCAAGAATGCAAAAATATTAGGATCGGTAGTTACAAAATGCTTTCTACTTGTCTGTTAGCTTAACTAATGTTCAAACATACACAAGCATTTTTATTTAAAAGCTGCCCTGTAAAACAGCTAATTTTGAGACTACACTCAGTGAGTGTAAACTGGATTTTGGGTACGACCATGTTTACACTTTTGTTTTATTAAACGCCTAAATTTGTATATAGTGTAGCATAACTTTTAGTGGCACCAGCATAACTAATTCATTGGATGCAAAGTTTATAGCACAGCAGCTCTTCCAAATACATGTTCTTCTGATGAAATACTAACAAAGTCATATATCATTAATGTTTTTATCATAAGACAGTGGCAGATCTGTTTATCCATTGCATGTGCAAACTGTAGTGCTTAAATCTTTTCAAGTTGTAGGTCTTCATTTAAGCAGCTCTGTGTTTTACAGGCAGTCCCCTGGATCTTCTCTGAAAATGGGCATGGGCAAGCCGTGTTAACATGTACCAATAAAAGAGAAGTAAATCCATCAGTCAATGAATAAAATAAAATAAAATAACATGAAATGTTCTCTGGATCTCAGAAAGTACTGCCTCACAGAGAAGGATATAATCCCATGGAATGGACTACCAGAGTGTCTATGGGGGAGAGGATCCACAGGGACATTCTTGAGAGCATGGTGGGTGGACTTTGGAGAAGATACAGATGGAGGGGAAGTATAATGTTAATTATACAATGACTGGCCATTAACATTCAAAAACAAGCATGTTGATTGGTCAGCTCATCCAGCTTGCCCTTTGTAAACAGAGCATATACCAACAGAAAAAAGTTTGGTCACCCAGACTTTTGTCTTTTGATATATGCTACGGAAATTCTAGATGTCCTTCTTTTCATATGCTGCAGTATTCATAACATGAGGGAGTCCGCCTCCAGCAGACTCATACGTCCAGCCAGTATACCAAAGTCTAAATGCTACTGCAAGGTATGTGCAATGGCGCACATCACTGAGCATATGTCGCCCATAAAGAGACGTCGGGTATAAAGAGGACGTCAGCACGTACCTACCTCAGAACTTTTCTGCCGTCTGTCCGACTGCCAGCTCCAGTCTCTGGTCCCCAGAGAACTCACCTTTGTGCTTCAGATAAGTACCCCATTGGGGGGGGGGGGGTTCTTTTCCTTTTGGCTACTGTGTTTATTTCTTGTGAGTACGTGTCAGCTAGGAAGGGCAAGTGTCACTGTGGAAGGTTGATTCCACATAAAGATTCCCAAGAGCTTTGCTTATTTTGCTTAGGCCCAGACCACGATCACACATCCTGCAATATCTGCAAAGCCTTTGTTTCTAAAACACTCCATAGCTGCCTAACTTCCCTTAGGTTATATTTAGAGAGTCAGCGCCTTAAGCACTTAGCTCAAGACATGGATCCGACGTTAGGCCCTTCAGAAGAATCGCAACTCAAGAAGGCCAAGAAGCCTCGGCCTGATCCTACAGCTGCTCCCTATACTCCAGGCATCCCTCCCGAGGCTGATGAAGGCCCGGAGACCATTTTGGAATTTGCAGAGCCACCTTCAATGGGTACCACAGTGGAAGCCATCAAGGAATCTCAGGCACGTCCCAGAGGGATTTGCAGGCATCCAATCTGGGCGCCGGGGGGGACCATGGCTGGTTATTTCTGAAGGCACGCGCAGTGTGATGCAGATTGTAGTTCATGAGGATGTTCTTACAGACATTGTGGAATGCCACCCGATGTCAGGCCCTTCTACTTTTCATTGTCTGACTCCTGAGTCTCCAAAGAGTAAGAAACAAAAAAATAAACATGTTTCCTCGATTCTTCAGGAACAGGCTTCTGATCAAACTCCTGATTGGTAGGCCTTTACCTAAGGCCTCTTTAATGCCTTTATGGCTCTCCGCCAGATGTCAGCTCATTCTTTTCCGGCACAGGCCCTTTCCCTTCTACCCCTTTGAAGAGGCCTGCAGAGGAGGTCTCTTCTGAAGAGGAAGATTCATCTGAGGATGAATCTCTTGCCTATTCTACTCAGATTGCTTCTCCTATTGGGTTATACCTCCCCAGAAGAGAAATCTAATGGTACAGATTCCCCTGGGGAGGATATTTCCTTTGGAGAGACCATTTTGAAGACGAAGGACTTCTTTAAGTGGGATTGCTGCCAGGTTTCTGAGATTCAAAAAAGGTACTATGAGCTCCTCTTCCTCCTTTTACAGATGGAATTCCCTAATCCTTCAGCCATCCCTCCAGTCCTGCCAGTCTTCTTGGATGCCTTCACTGCAGCTTTCATGTGGGTCTATATTAGATCAGCGAACGCTTAAACAAGCGAATGCTGATTGATCGACCTTATTTTAGCGAAAGTTAAAAATATCGAAGCAACAGAAACTCAAATTTTTCCTAGGGAAAGAATTCAGTTGTCTGTTTCTGTTGCTTCGGTATTTTCAGTGCTGTGGTGGAAAGTTACAGGTCAGATTCAGGTAAGTGTGCGATTGTGTGGATGTGAGTGTTAGGGTGGGTTAGGTGAGTTAGGGTTAGGGCTCGGGTTAGGTATGTGTGCGATTGTGTGGACGTGAGGGTTAGGGTGGATTTAGGTGAGTTAGGGTTAGGGAGCGGGTGAGGTGAGTGTGCGATAGTGACGGACCTTAGGGTTAGGGTTTGGGTTAAGGTAAGTGGATAGTTAGTGGTGTGTGCATAGTTTAGTGTAGGGTTAGGTGTCAGATTTTATGTGTATGTGTGTGGATTTCTGTTTGTTTGGTGTGCTTGTGTTGTGTGTATGTGTTTTGGATCAGAGGTTTTTTTCCCTAGGAAAAAAATCGCTGATCTGACAGTTCGAGATTGTAAGCTTTCGCTTACATAAGGTCGATCAATCAGCATTCGCTTTTTTAAGCATTCGCTGATCTAATATAGACCCTTTCATGTGCTCAGATTCCCAGCCTCCAACCCCCAAGCACCCTGACAGATTTTACAAGGTGCTTGAGGATGTCAAGTTCCTTTTAAGGCACCCTTAGCTAATGCAGCTACTATATCAGTGGCAGCAGATATAGCTTCCAAACTTTTACCCTCTACCTCTCTGCTTCCCTCTGATAAGGAAAGCAAGGTTATGCAGAGGCTGGGGAAAAATGTATACTTCTCCAACCTTGGCCTTTAGAGCATTGAATTATCAGACCCACATGGCCAAATATTCCCTGGCTCTTATGGCGGATGCAGTGAAACTGCTGTCAGAGCTTCCAGATTCCCCCAACAAAGCCAAGCTTTCCAGCATTCTTAACTCCTACTCCCAGGTTACTAGGCACTCCATCAGATGCAGTTATGATGCAGTGGAGGCTTCATCTAGGGCTCCAGCTGCAGGGTCTGTCCTGAGAAGGTATTCATGGCTTAGATTACAACCCTTACCGGATGATATGAAAGCTAAGCTCAAGGATGCCCCACTGGACAACAGGGCCTTATTTGGCACTGCAGCTGCAGAGCTATTTAAAGCTCTTAAGGAAAAGGGGAAGTAACTCCAGGGTTTAAAACACATTTTTGACTTCCCTGTTCCCTGCTTTCAGAGAAACTACACACCCAGAACCACCTTTGATGTTCTTCGTGTTTCACTGTTGCAGTCATTACATTTGGGTTATCTGCTTGCAGGTAGCCCTCAGTTGGCCTGATTAACAAAGTCTTGGGTCCTGCGTCGGTTGCTGTCTCTTCTTCCATGATGTCAGGTCATCAGGGGTATAAAACATGCAGCTGACGCCATTACATCAGTCTTTCTTCCCGTGCGGTGCCCGAAGCAGAAGCAGTTCGCAAGTGCCGGTCGGCTGACTCCTGAAATTTTCATTTTCGAGTTTCAGAACCGAAGTCGTTAACTAAAGCTAAGTATCCCATTGGGGATCCTTTTTCTTGCTCATTACCGATGTCAGTAAAAGTTAATAATTGCATTACTTCTGGAAAACAAATACCTCATAAAGATTTTCATTCATACTGTATTCCTTGCCTAGTCCCTGACCATGACGTACCTTGTTGTCGGTTCTGTGCTTTATTTAATCAGTCATCGGTATATTTTCGCCTCTAAGTATTTCGGTTCTTGGTTTAATTATCCAGAAATGTTGTCTGTTAGCCAGCTGACTACCGGGATTCCGAAAAAACGCAAGGATAAAGACAGAGACAGGCTGCCGATGTCCAAAACTGCCAACGACTCTTCTCCTAAGCCAGTCGCCAGTTCGCCTGTACTCAGTGAGCCGCTTTCGCAGCCCCTGATACCCACTACTTCTGATTCGTAGGCCTCTACTGAGACACATTCGGCGTCCGGTATGCCATGAGATGCTTCAACTATGGAACCTGCGGATGTCTCTACCTTGGATGGGTCCAGAGCCACTGTGCAGGCACCGGCTTCTGAGGGTGTATTCAGGCCTACGGACTTACATATTAAACCAATGCCTCCTTCTTCACTTAGGCCTAAATCTCGAACCATGCCTAAAAAAACAATGCCCAGGCCTCTATGCCTAAAAAACAAATGATAAGAATGGCTGAAGATCTAATTACTCTAATCAGGGGTAGCCACCCCCCCCCCTTCTAAGAGACTTAGAACTGAAGTTGTTTCTAAATCTTCTGACCAGGATTCTGTTTTTTCTGATTCTTCTGATGATCTTGATTTGCTCTTATCTACTTATGAGGATTCTGATGCAGAGGACTGTATTCCCTCTGCCTCCCCTCCAGAGGATTTTTTTTTTTGGTGAAACCTTACATACTCTAAGGGAGCATTTCCACTGGGAAAGCCAGGATTTTTCTGATTCAAAAAAGAGGCTCAGGAATTTCTTACTCCTGCCTCAGCATAGGCCTTTAGCTATTCCTCATGTACTAGACATTGTTGATGATGCTTTTTTGGAATCTAGTTTGGCCCCTGCTCCCAGAAAACCTGATAGATACTACAGGGTCCTTGAGTCACACAAGTTCATTTTTAAAAATCCTATTGTGGATCCAGAGACTATTTCTCAGGGGCCCAAGGGCATTAAGGCTTCTACTGCTAAAAATCCTACCCCTTTTGATAGAGACTTCAGGGCGCTGGATAGATGGGGTAAGAAGGTTTACACTTCTGCAACCTTGGCCATTAGGGCTTTAAACTGTCAGTTTCATATGTTAAAATATCAGCAACATGTTATTGGATTGCTTAAACAGAAAATTATGTTGATTCCTGATTGTGTGGAAAATAAAGAATTACAGGATTTAATGCATTCTGCTGAACAGGTTGGAAAACATACTTTGCAATGTGGTTTTGATTCATTAGAGGCCTCTTGCAGGGCTGCTGTTACTAGGTCTGTGCTCAGAAGGCATGCTTGGCTTAAGGAGTAATCTTCACCTGATCATGTTAAAGCTAAATTGTTGGATGCTTCCTTAAATCAGGACCGCCTGTTTGGCAACAAGGCTGAGGAAGTTCTTAAAAAGATGGAAGATAAAGAAAAATCTATGCAAACTGTTAAAGATTTCTTACAAGTTCAGCCTCCTAGATTTACTAGGCACTGGCCCTCTAAAAATTGTTCCTTTCCAGCCCCTTCCAGGACTTCTCAAGCCAAACCCAGACACAGCAGAAACCCCAAGTTTCAGTACAGGGGGACACACAGGGCTAAGCAGTGGGGGGCCTCCACTTCCAAAGCTGGGAGTAATAAGACTCCCCTCTATGGTAAACTGTTTCAGTGACTTCCTTTTACTTATCAACTGACTGCCCCTTTGGGGGGAAAGATTGCTCTTCATGCAAAGAACTGGGAGCTCATTACCCAGGACAAATGGGTTTTAAATATAGTGTCCCAGGGATACAGATTTTACTTCCACAGGTTGCAAACACCAAACGGGTGGCCGGACCTACCCACAAATCAGTGGGCAGAGACCCAAAAACAAGTACTTTCTCTCTTAAGCATGGGGGCTCTTCAGTTGGTACCAGAAGAGGAAAAGGGACAATGTTTCTACTCTAGACTTTTCCTGGTACCCAGAAAAGACAATTCATGGTGTCCTATCCTGGACCTGTCTACTTTAAATACCTTTTTGGAGATTCCAAAATTCAAGATGCTGACTCTTCACCAGTTGCTTCCTGTGCAAAGACCCCCTGGTTGGCAACACTAGATTTAAAAGAAGCATACCTGCACATCCCAATCAGGGAATCTTGCAGAAGATACCTTTGCTTCAAAGCAGGCTACACACACTACCAGTTCTCTGCACTGCCCTTCGGCTTATCTACTGCGGCCAGGGTATTCACAAAGTGCCTAGCTCCAGTTATTGCATTTTGCAGACAAAGAAATATTCAAATATACCCATACCTGGACGATTGTCTAATTCAGGCAAAAAGCCAGGACATACTTTTGGATCATCTGGCCTTTGTACAAAGGGTTTTAACTTGTCTGGGGTACACCATAAACGAAAAGAAATCTCACCTGGTACCCTGTCAACAAATTATATTCCTGGGAGCAAGCTTGAATACAACTTCCCAGATGGCTTACCTCACGCCAGAGAAACAAATTCATTTGACAACCTACTTCACACAAGTGGCTACAAAAACCCTGCTATCTGCAAGACAAATACTGCAAGCCTTGGGGTTCATGGCCTCCTGCATTCTTCTAATTCCATATGCAAGGCTGCATATGAGGAAACTACAGTGGTATCTAAAAAGCCTATGGTGTCAACATTCTCAGGATCTAGAAGCAATGATTCCTGTCATACCTTGCCTACGCCTAGAGTTCCTTTGATGGGCACAGGCCTGCCACCAAAACAAGGGACTACCTTTCACACCACCCCCTGCCGCCCACACCCTAACAACAGACACATCAGACTATGCATGGGGGGGCTCACCTGGCAGGGAAGTGCATTCAGGGCAGATGGAACCCAAGTCAAATGCACCTGCATATCAATCAAAAAGAAATGTTAGCTGTACAGAATGCTCTGACAGCCTTCAAGGACCGCATTCTTCCAGGACAACTAATGGTAAAGACGGACAACACCACTGTTATGTGGTACATAAACAAGCAGTGGGGTACACATTCTTACCCCCTCTGCAGACTAGTCATGGCATTGTGGAACACAGCCTTGAGCTACCAAGTGCACCTTCAAGCTCAATTCCTGCCAGGAAAATTAAATACACTGGCAGACGGACCAAGCAGAAACCTCATGGACCCACACAAGTGGAAACTGGAACCAAGGATTTTCAACATGTTGACAAGCAAATGGGGGAGCCCAGATATAGACCTATTTGCCTCTCCCTAGAACTACCAATTGGGCAAATTTTGCGCAAGGACTCCCCACAAACAAGCCTGGAAAGTGGATGCTCTGTCCTTCAGCTGGAAAAACCTATCAGTCTATGCTTTCCCCCCTCTGCCTCTGCTTTCCAAAGTACTACTAAAAATCAAACAGGACAAACCAAGGATGATTTTGATTGCTCCAGACTGGCCACGCCAACACTGGTACCCCCTCCTGTGCAGTGTGTCATGGCTACCCCCATGGCACCAGACTCCTTCCCTGTTGTCCCAGCAGGAGAACCAGATTCTGCACCCTCAGCAGGAGAACCAGATTCTGCACCCTCAGCTTCTACCACTGAACCTTGCAACCTAGCTAATTACTTAATCTCTCCTTTACCATCCCTCAGCAAACATGTGATGGATATCAGAGGCAAGGAGGCCTAGTACTAGAAAATCTTATGCTGAAAAATGGAAAAGATTCTGTGCCTGGAACCACTTTCAAGGGATGAGCAAAGCAGCAATCTCTCCTTTACCATCCCTTAGTAAACCTGTGATGGATATCATTTTAGAGGCAAGGAGGCCTAGTACTAGAAAATCTTATGCTGAAAAATGGAAAAGATTTTGTGCCTGGAACCAGTCTCAAGGGATGAGCACATTAGCACCCGATTTACCTCAGATTTTACAATACTTAACTGAGATGCTTCACAAGGGCCTGTCTTTTTCCTCCATTAAAATCCACGCCTCAGCCATTTCAGCTCATTGTAACACAGAACCTCCCTTCTTCTCTCATCCACTGCTCAAGCAGTTCCTCAGAGGGGCCAAAAATTTGAGAACACCCAGGAGAGCTCCAACCCCAGCCTGGGACCTTAACTTTGTTTTGGAGAAACTCACTCTACCTCCATTCGAGCCAGCTGCTACTGCGGACTTAAAATTTCTTTCCTGGAAAACAGCCTTCCTTTTAGCAATCACTTCAGCTAGAAGGGTATCTGAATTACAGGCCCTTATGGCAGTGGAGCCTTTCATTATCTTTCATGCGGACAGAGTGTCCCTCAGAACCAATCCATCCTTCATGCCCAAGGTGGTATCCAGTGTGGCTCTTAATCTTCATTTGCCAACTTTTTTTCCCAAGCCACAGAACAAAGGGGAACGGATACTGCATTCCTTAGATGTGCACAGGCAACGTATATTCTACTTGGACAGGACTAAACCTCAAAAGAAATCTGAACAACTGCTGGTGGCATTTGCTGCAGGGGCAGAGGGGAAAGCTATTTCAAAGCAAACCATTTCTAAATGGATAGGCCATTGCATTAATTTCTGCTATAAGCACAATGGAAAACCTATCCCCCAGGGGATCAGACCTCACTCCACCAGGGCTGCATTTACCTCTACAGCCTTTCTCAGAGGCGTACCTACTAGGGACATCCTAGAAGCTGCTACCTGGAGTTCTGTACATACTTTCACCAAGCATTATCATTTGCCAATTTTCTCTAAATCCAGAGCTGGCTTTGCCACTGCAGTCTTGCAGGGCCTTATAGCTGGTCCTAATGCTATTTAAATTCCTCCTCCCAACCATAGCTTTGGGAATCTACCCAAATGTAATGGCTGCAACAGTGAAACAAGAAGAACATAGTACAGTTGTGTACACTTACCATAAATGTAGATGTTTGAGTGTATTCACTGTTGCAGTCCTGGTTACCCTCCCTCTAGCCCCCTAACTTCTTTTGGTTATACCTCTACTTTCCTTTACTACGCTTAAAAGATTTTTGGTGTATTTGCTTTTTTGTTGGAGGTATATCATTGTACTTTTATATTTAATTGCTTCCCATTAGGGGGGCACCTGACATCTGGGGCAAGAAAAACTGATGTAATGGCATCGGATGCATGTTTTATACCCCTGACGACCTGACATCATGCAACCGACGCAGGACCCAAGACTTTGTTAATCAGGCCGATTGAGGGCTACATGCAAGCAGATAACCCAAATGTAATGACTGCAGCAGTGAATACACTCGAACATCTACATTTATGGTAAGTGTACACAACTGTACTTTAGGAAGGCAACTAAGTCTCTCCCACCAAAAGTAAAAAGGATGCTAGGAGACAGGCTCCTTCTAAGTCTGCTTCCTCTACACCTTCTCAGAAGCAGCCCTTTCAGGCCAAACCTGGTAGCCTGTGACTTCCAGATCCCAGACCCATCTACCCCCCCCCCCTTCTCTACGCATGCCTCTTTCCCTCCTAGCTTGGAAACAGATTACCCAGGACTCTTGGGTCCTCTCCATCATCAACCAAGGTTACTGTATGGTATGGGAAACCCATTCTACCTTCAAAGAAATCCCACAAACCCCACAGGACGAAATGGAATTTTTTCAACTAGTCCTCTCCTCTCTTCTTTGTCAGGGCACTATCCAGGAGGTGCCACTCAATCAAAGGGGAAAAGGATTTTACTCCAGAATGTTTCTGGTCCCAAGAAAGCATGGCCCTTGGCTGCCCATCATTGACCTGTCCCATTTAAACACTTTTCTGAAAGTTCCAGACTTTTGCATGCTGACACTACGTACTCCACTCCCTCTGATTCTCCCCTAGGCCTTCATGTTGTCACTGGACATAAAAGAAGCCTACCTTCACATCCCCATTCACCAGTGGTTCAGGAAATTCCTTCACTTTTCTGTGGCTTCCTCTCATTTTCAGATTTGTGCTTTTCCTTTTGGTTTATCTATGGCACCGAGGGTATTCACAAAATGTTTAGCCCCTGTTATAGCTCACTGCAGACTGCAGGGCATACAGATATTTCCTTTCTTGGACAACCTGCTCCTTCAGACTTCTTCACCAGAAATACTCCTGGACAATCTTTTTTATGTAGTGTCACTTCTGAGAGGTCTAGGCTTTACCATAAACCTCCAAAAGTCTTCCCTGACCCCCCTCCTAAGATCATGTCTTCCTGGGGTGCAGGATCCTGACCAGCACAGTCATAGCTTGCTTACCCCAGAAAAGATCCTAGCTCTCGCCTCTTATTTACAGGACCTAATACCACTTCAGTCCCTGACTGCCATGGAGTTCCTGCTCCTCCTGGGGTTCATGGCCTCAACTCTTCCAGTGCTTCCCTTTGCCAGTCTACACATGAGGACATTTCAGTGGTTCCTGTGAACAGTTTGGTAACAACATTCTCACCCTCTGGAATGTGTTGCCCCCCCCCCCCCCCCACTCTGTTTGAGAAAGGAGTTAGAGTGATGTATCTTCAGGTGACCAGAAACCCAGGCCTACCCCTTCAACCACTTCCACCCACCCAAGATCTGTACACAGATGCGTCAGACACAGGATGGGGTGCAAATATGGCAAATTGCAAGGTCAGGGATGTGTGGTTTCCTCCTCAGTTAGAAGAACATATCAGCATAAAGGAAATGAGCGCTTTGATTTTTACCCTCAAAATCCTCAAGTCCAGAATTTCACGAGGGGTCCTAAGGTGATCCACAGACAGTACCACAGTTCTGTGGTACATCAATAAGCAGGGATTCTTTCATCCTGTGCAGACTGGCATTATACGCCTGGGAGATAGCCCAGAAGAGTCAGGTTTCCCTCCAAGCTGTTTACATTCCCTCAGCTCAGAATGTGATGGCAGACTCTCTAAGCAGGTCCATGACTCAATCCCATGAGTGGATGTTGAACAGGGATGTGTTTCTGGACCATGTCCATCGATGGGGTATCCCTCAGATAGATCTTTTTGCCTTGCCCATGAACAGACAGCTTCCCAAGTATTGTGCCAGGATTCCACAACCTGGGGCATGGAAGCTGGATGCTGTATCCTTTTCATGAAAGGGGATGTTTCTGTACACATTTGCCCCCTCCCCCTCATTCAGAAGGTTCTACTGAAAATTCAGTGGGAACAGCCAAATATCTTGCTGGTGACCCCCTTTTGGCCAGACAGCAATGGTTCCCCCTTCTTCTACATTTAGCCAAGGGCAATCACCACAACTTACCTCTGAGGATGAGCTTACTCACACAGGACAAGGGAACTCTGGGACATCCACAAATGTTGACCCTAAATTTGACTCTGTGGGTGATAGGGCATTAATTCCCTTTAGACACCTTTACGTGGGGACGTGCTACAAGTTCTGCAGGAGCCCAGAAAACCCACTACTAGCAAATCCTATGTCTCCAAATGGAAGAGGTTTTCCTTATGGTGTCTTAAACAAAACACTTGCAACCATTGTCTGTTGAGGTGCCAGCAGTCTTGTCTTACCTGTCTGAATTAATTAAAAGTGGTTTGTTCCTCAATCAAGGCATATCCGTCTGCCATTTCAGCATGTTTACCTAGGTCTCCTCCTTTGGCTTCCAGGTTGGAAGTCAAACTGTTCCTAAAAGGCGTCCTTCACTTGAGACCACCAAGGAAACCATTGCTTCCCCCTTGGGATCTCAATTTTGTCCTGGAAAAACTTAGCCCCCTTCGAACCAGCAATGCCACCCTCCCTGCAGCAGTGCACATGGAAAACGAGTCTCCTAATGGCTATTACCTCTGCCAGAAGGGTTTCCGAGCTGCAAGCCCTCATGGTATCCTCTCCTTTTACTGTCTTTCATAGGGACATGGTTTCCCTTAGGACTAACCCTTCCTTTATGCCCAAGGTGGTTAATGAGGTATCCTTAAATCAGGCTATCAGTCTCCCTACCTTTTCCCCCTTTCCGCAATCCTCAAGTGAGAGGATTCTGCACACCTTGGATGTTCACAGACAACTCCAGTTCTATCAGTGCAAAACAAAGCCTATCCATAAGTCTGACAGATTGTTTGTCTCCTATCACCCAAGGGCACTGGGCCAACCTGTTTCCAAGCAAAGTATTTCCTCTTGGATCTCTAAAGCCATTTCCATACGTTACTCAACCAATGGTAATGATCTGTTTTCCCCTGTAAGGGCACAGTTTACTAGGGCTTTGGTCCTGTTCTGGGGCCTTCTTTAAAGTCTTGGATACAGCTTCTATCCTGGAGGCAGCTACCTGGTCCTCTGTGCATACCTTCACCAAGTGCTACAAATTTGCCATAGCTATTCTCCATGGCTTTGTGGAAAATGTTTCTGCTCCTCCTCCCAATTCTAAATGAGCTTTGGCATTCTCCCTCATGTTATGAATACTGCAGCATATGAATAGGACATAGAATAGTTGTGTAAAATCTTACCATAACCATAGATGTCCTTCTCTTCTATATGCTGCAGTATTGATTCCCCCCCTGCCTTCCCCATATGCTTGCCTGATCTCTGGTTACATGTTGCTCACTGTTATCAGGCTGGTGCTTTGCGGCATTCACTTCTGAGGTTGGTACGTGCTGACGTCTGCTTTATGGCCGACATATGCTGAGTGATGTGCGCTGTCGCACATATCTTGCAGAAGCATTTAGACTTTGGCCGGCTGTATGAGTCAGCCGGAGGCAGACTCCCCCATGTTATAAATACTGCAGCATATAGAAAAGAAGGTCAGCTATGTTTATGGTAACATTTTGCATAACTAATTTATTTATTTAGTTATTTGACATTTGTTTACTGGGGTGGTCTGATTGGGTCTGCAGAACCCGTTTTCAGCTGAGGCCCAGGGAGAAAAGCTCCACATGCAGTACAATACAAATACAGTATAATCCAATACAATACAAATTGTATTAGAAATACTATACAAAAATAAGTTGAAAGAACAAACTATGTTACAAGATGTTGCAATATATTACTACACATCTCGACAATTCTATAGAGTTAAAACATTATAGACAATAATAGTCACTCTCACCATACATGATGTAGGTAGTGTCCAAAAAATAGTATGTAGGTAGTGCAATGTGTGACATTGACTGTTGTAGTACATGCAAAATAGAATGTTAGTTTCAGTTAGGAAAATAGCACCAGAAGGTTAGTGATGCAGATCTGTAGCTAGAGAGAGTTAAGAAGAATAGAAGCAATACAGCCTGAGCAGTAGCTTAAGGATATGGTATAGAAACAGAGAAGGCATTAGAAGAGCTTTAGGATCTTGCAGTCTGTGAGGGATTGAAATGTGACAGAGGAGGACAATGAGGCTAGTGTGGAAGACGAGGAAGACCTGAGCATTAGGCAGGCTTTATGCAAAAGAAGAGCCATGTATTGTTGAGATGATTTTTTAAAGCGGCTTTGAAGTGGGTTAGGCCAGGCATGGACCTGGTAGCTAGAGGTAGTGAAGTCCAAACTATAGAGACAGAGTATGAATACAGAGAGTGACCTGGTTTTCTTGTGGGTTTTGAGATAGCTAAGAAATGTTTTGTCTTCTAATTGTAGGGATCGATTTGGTGTGTAAGGTGTGACTAAATTGGCTAGTGCAGAGCAGGCAGTAGGCTTGAAAATAAGGCAATGCAAGGTGGATAGCTGAATAAAGGCAAGTTAGTTGGGGAGTTCAAGCCGTTTAATTCTTGGAGTGGTCTACAGTGGTGTGTGTGATATTTAGAGTTTGTGGCAAACTTTGCACCTTTGTTGTAGCACTGTTCCATCTTGCTTAGGGTAGAATTTTGTAAGTTAGTTAGGATAGGGGCACCATAAAGAAGGGAGGGAAGTAAAAATGTTTTTACAAAGTTAGTTTTGGTTGCCGCAGTAAAGAAATGTTTGTTTCTATATAAGACTCCCAGCTTATGATGAGTTTTCTTTATATTTTGCTGTATATGGGGGTCAAATGAAAGTTTATTGTCAATGATAATGCCTAGAAGTTTGGTTTCCTGCACTATTTCTATGATAGTGTTGTCAGATGCAAGGATGTCGAAGTGATCAGTGACAGTGGAGGTGTTTTTGGGATGAAAGAGTACTAGTTTTGTCTTCTTTGGATTAAGAAAGAGTTGGGCATTTCTTAGCCAGGATTCGACTTTTGAGTGTTTGAAAGTAGTTCTGTAGTGATTGAGCAGTACAGATTATGGTGGAATCATCAGTGTATTGAATGAGGGTCCCAGGGTGAGAGGCAGTGTGAAGGTTGTTTGTGAAAATATTAAAGAGTAGGGGGTCCTAGGATGGAGCCTTGAGGGACTTCAGTAGGATTGTGGAGAAAGGGTGAGAGTTCATTGGACCATTTCACTGCTTGTTTACGATCCGTGAGGTAGCTCTGAAACCATTTTACTGTGTTAGGTGAGAAGACTAAGTTAGACACTGTGTTCAAAAGTAAGGGGTGAGATACTCTGTGTCAAAGGCCTTGGAGAGATCAAGGAGTACTGAGGCGTTATAGCATCCTGCATCTCTGGCCTTGATCACGGTGTCTGTAAAAGATAATAGGGCTGTAGCTGTGCTGTGGCTAGGATGGAAGCCATGTCTGGTTTTGTTTAAAAGGTTGTTTTGCAATAGATATTGCATTACCTGCTGATAGACACCTCTCTTGCGAATTTTGGATATGGGTGACAAGATGGATATAGGATGGAAATTGGATGGATCAAAATAGTTGCCTCCTTTGTGGATGGGGGTGATGTGAGATTGTTTCCATATGGTAGGTACTTCTGATTCAGACAAAGACCTATTTATAAGGATATTGATTGGGTAGGCGACTGGGTTAGCAGCCAGTTTGAGATAGTGTGGTAGATTGTCAGCTGAGGTAGAGCAGGGTTTTAGTTTTTGTAGCAGTATCTTAATGGTGTCAGTGGGTATGGGCTGAAATGAGAATGGGGTTTGTATGATGTTTTGTTGAGTAGGGGGTTCAATAATGATAGATTTAGAAGTAGTTGATATTCTGGGATTGGTGTCTGAATAGGGTGAAGGGTTGGGGGTCCAGCATTAGGGGTGTTTGTTAGTAGGTCCGAAATTGATTTTATGAAGTGCTTGTTAAAGTTTTCGGCTATTTGTGATGGAGGGGTATCAGGTGATAGGGGGTGCTCTCCATTTCTTCCAGGGTTAAATAGAGAAGATATTAAGTGCCAGAATTTACTGGGATTGATTTTATGCTGGAGCTGAAACTGGGAATAATATGACTTCTTATCTCTGTTGATTAGTTTTGTCACTTAGTTACGTAGTGTTTTGAAATTAACATGATTTTGTTCATTTTTGTTTTGTTTCCAGGTTGACCAGGCTCGGTCCTTTTGCTTCATCAGGTGTTTACATTCCTTAGAGAGCATGGTGCTGAGTTCTTTTTGATTCTTTTCATACAAATGGGAGCTAGTGTATTAAGTATGTGAAGGAAGGTGTTATTAAAGTATAGTACAGAATCATTAAGGGGTAGGTGTTTAAGGCGTGTCCAGTCTATTTCATGTAGGAGATTGTTGAATTTATGCTGACAAAAATTAGTTGAGTTCCTAACTGGTTTTATAGTGTGTACTCTTAGGTGTTGGGAGTTTGTTCTAAGGGAATAACTGGTACATGATCGTTAAGGGAGCTAGACAGTGTACCGGAAGAGGGGTAATTGGCAGGGTGGGATACTAGGATCCAGTCTAGGGTGGATTGGCATGTAAGATCTTTGCTGTATCTTGTTGGAATATTGATAAGCTGAGAAAAAAACATACAGGTCTATACTGTTTGTGGGGGAGTTGGAAGCTATAGTTTGCCAATCTATATTTACGTCTCCAAAGATTATTGTTTGGGATGCCAGGATAAAATATTTTCCATCACTGGTATATTGTTACCTGGTGGTATATACATTAGTGTTATGCAAATTATTTGTGATATGTTGCAGTTCAAAAAAGAGATTAGTACCTCAGCACTGGAAAAGATGGGTGGGTATATTACTGGTGTAGGGTGTGATGTTGAGCGTAGAGGGATATAGAAGTGCTATCCCCCCCACCTTTTTTTTTAGATATATCTCTTCTGGTTATTGCAATATTTGGAGGTATTATTTCTGAGTCTTTTACATTGGGGTGTAGCCATGTTTCGGTAAGGGCTAATATGTCAGGTTTATTTTGATCAGTCTAGGCAGGCAGTGAGGCTATTTTATTACATATACTTATAAGGTTCAGTGTTAGTATGTCTAAATCTTTGGGGTACTCTTGTGGTTAGGATTAGAGGGTGGGCCATGGTTAGGATGTATGTCTCCACATTTGAGTAGATAGGTAATAAGGAATGAGTACCATGGGAAGTGTTTTTTTTTATTTCTAGGTGATGGTACTGGTGTCAAGTGTAGTTTCATAGGAGGTCACTTTGTGCTTGAATAGAATGGGAGGGTATAGGGGAAAAGCTGGGAGGAGATATGTGAGAAGCTGTGTGGTTTATTGGGGAGAGGGTTAGAGGAGATTGTTGATGTGTATTGGTGTGTGGGGGTATGAAAAGATATAGCTGTAGTGAGGTTGAGAATTAAAAGTAAAGAGGCTAGGTAGGTTAGGAGGAGCATGTCAACTGTGATAGTGGGTTTAAAAATAGTAAAAGTGGTATTTGTGTGTTTGAACATAGTATCAGGTGTAAATATAGATTGTTATGTGATATGTGTGCAGCTCAAGGTAAGGTTGGAAATGTTTTGACTTCATAGTGGGCTTTGACAATGTGGTTAGGTGTTTTGCCTTGCAGTTTGCGGTAAGGAGGGATGGGGGAGATCTGATTGGTCAGTAGTAAAATTATGGTGCAGTGTTAGTTTGTGTGTATAGTAGAAGAGAAGGTGGTAAGCCTGTAGTTAATTTAAGATAGTTTGAGGTGGTGATTGTATTGTGATGGTAAAGTAGAGAAAGATGCAAAGAATTATAGTAGAAGGGATGAGAATTCCTCAACTGTTCTTTTTCTTTAATTAAAAAAAAACAAAAACATAAACTTAGAAATCCAGAAACTTCAAAAGAACAAGAGAGACGGGACAGAGAAAATACAAGGGTAATCAGGTACATTATGCAAAATTAGAGAAACGTACCCAGTTATCCTTATATTTTCTCTGTCCCTTTTCTCTCATATGTTTGATGTCTTCAGGTTTCAGTTTTTTAAAATAAAGACAAAAAAAAGCAATGGGATCTTCCTTTCTCCATTACCTCCTTTTCACAGCACTGATGTACTGTGTAAGCATGGGAATGGAAGTCCCATATGCATGCGCTGTACATAAGAAAGCCCCATGATACCGGGGAAAAATGCAGAACAGCAACCATAGCGTCATTATACAAGGACATTATCTATGAAAAGTAAGTAACTTTTCTTAAATAATGTCATTGTATAATAGCAATAACCCATGGTTGGGTGTGGGTAATGCTGATTTATACTTGATAAAATAAGAGAGGAACATTCCCTTCATAATTCTTAGCCCTGACTCTTCGTATAAGCTTTTTATTAATCTTGTTATTCTGTTACACAATGCAAATGCTACAGTTGTCCTATTAATAAAATCTAATTGACACTATCAAATGCTTTCTGTGCATTAAGACCCACCAGCAGTACAGGTATTTTCTTATACTCTGCTTTCCACTGATCAACATTGTTCTATTAATGTTGTGAAATGTTCGCCTTCCTGCCACAAAACCGCACTGAATAATATCAATTTTGTCATCACTGTTGCCAGTCACTTATTACATTACTATTATAGACATAAACATTTAATAATCATGGTTTAAAATTGAAATGGGTCTATAAGAAACAATATCTGAAGCATTTTTACCATCTTTGGTAATACAGCCACCATGGCTTTCTTCCAAGATGCTGCTGCTTCCTCCCTTTTAAAGCATTGTTCAAAAATCTTTTTGATCTTTATCATTTTCTTCTCTCCTAACTTTCAAACATCCACAGAAATATTGTCTATTCCTGGTAACTTGATTGATTATACAACACCATTTTTATCTAATCTCCTCATATCTTAGCTGTTAATTGTTAAGTGTCATGTTTGTTTAACCTTGGCATAATTAAGTCTTCCATAAATATTTCCATTTGTGCCCTTTTCTTGGTTTCCACATTATACAAATTTTCATAACATTTCAAAATGCTGTAATACCACTGTAAGATATTTGGCTATTTTTCTTGTCATATGCTCTCAATGGTGACAATCCTTTCTACTTTCTATTGCCTAAGTTGATGTGCTAAAAGTTTTGTGCTCCGGAGCTGTTATAAAATAGTTGTTTAACATCATCCTTTTTAAACTCATGCATATTATCCAAATACACCTTTATTTTCGCCTTTAACATTCTACAGTTGGTCTTCTTGTTCTGTTCAATTCCCCTTATTCTGCAAAGCTTTAATCTTTGCCAACCTTGTAAATAATTCCTATTACTTCTTTCCCTTATCTGTCTTATTTCTACCATGTTTTTAAACTCCATTTTCATTTTATCCCACTCGCTAGCTATCCCTTCTGAAAACATTTTCTTTTCTCTAATAAATCTCAAATTATTTCCATTACAGAAACCTTAAATTCCTCACCTTTCAGCAGGTAGGTGGGAAAGTACCACTGTCTCATTTTTACTTTATTACCCTGAATTTTTATTGGTGCATGGTCCTAAATAGTTATTGAATGTGTGTCAAAGCTTTCAGCTAAATATACATACTCCTGTGAAATATAATTTCTCTCCAGTATAGCCAGTTTATTATACCTTAGTGTATAATATGTAAATTCTGTTGACGTTCTTGCTACTGAAATAATTGTTAAGGATTTTTGAGTAGATTTTGATGGCTAATGTAGAAAAACCCTGCATTGCTGCCACCCAGACATGATACGTTGCAAAAGCATCAATCAGTAATGGCTATTAGGTACACTCTGTAGAAAAATATTACAAGTATAGAACTGAATCACTCAGTGGACTGCACAACTAGACATATCACTAGTACAACATATTCATAGTCATGTCTGGTTGGAGTGTCTGGAGGCAAGATTAGGGGTCTTTTGTACGTACTTGCTGGCTCTATTGAATACTTTCTTTGTATCAAGACCAGCCAATTGGACACTTGGTCAGTGGGCATCTTTGAGTGCTGTAGCGACACTTTTCTTCCCATATCTGTTTTGTGTGCACACTGCTGTGTAAGACATTGTCTAATTACGATTCATTTCAGTAACTGCAAAGTTGAGTTTTTTTTGTAGTGTTGTAGTTGTCTAAAGGGGGATTATCAGTTGTAATTTGAAAGCTGCTGTTTGTTTTGTGGCAGTTAGCACTATACAGAAAATGTTCATCTTTGATTTTTCTTGGTTTGGTAGCTAGAGTAACCTTAAATACTGATTTCACTAAGTAATATGGGATTTACTCTGTGTGTACTGATTGCCATGTCCAGTCACTGCTATGTTTTTTAATTATAATTTGTTCTTATTTTTATCAATTTTGTTATCCGCAGTCAAGAAATCTTGGATTAATTCTGTGATGCTTCCAGGGGTGAGGTTGCTAAGATTTTAAAACAGAGAGAAAGGTGCAGTTAAAGTGCTTTTTAACACCTTTATTAAATTATCACACAAGTCATAGGCAAATGTACATTAACAGAAAAGAAAATAAGCCATATTAACATTTTCCATTTACATATAGTATACATCTCATATGTTTTCCTTCCTTGTTGTTATAATCAGTCCAGAATTACATAAATTATTCCTGACTTTTCTTAAACATCACCTCTCCTCATCCTTCTCCTGAACATTATTCTGTATGTTTTTTTTTTGTTCCCACAATTTTCATTTATTTCTATGTAAATTGCTCCTTCCTTTTTCTAAATATTCCTCGTCCAGTTCTTTTATCTCTTTTATAATATTCAGTACTTCGGATGCAGTTTTAAGTGGGATTCCAGTCCATTTGTGAAAAAGTTATTAAATTCTTATATGTTAAAGGAATTTAGTTTTTTAATTGAAAAATGATGCTGTTTTCAGCACATCTTTTGGGTTAAGTGGCAGATACTGTTAAATAAAATAAAAATAACCATATGATATTCACACTAATTAGATTTGAGTGTCTATTTAGCACAAACTGTGTAGCAATCCAAAATACATAGAAATTCATTAAATGACCCTAAAAGTTGCATCCTGTAAAGAAAGGAATATTAAAGAGTTTTTAGAGAAGACACACTCAGAAGACCAAAGGGCTTGTTGAATGTGACACAGTAAGTGATGGTGTTCAGTAGAAGTCAGCTGTGGGCCTCTGATATACAGCAGTGAACCAAAATGCCTGCCTAGTCCTCAAGAGTATGTTCTTCCAGTTGCTTTCTATAAGCATGCATTGCTTACCATGTAGTTCATGTCTGTGTGTAACTTTTGTTTATTTCTTCTTTCTGTGTTTCCCTGATGTAGAATGAAGGAGTTGAAGCAGAGCAAGGAGCTGGAGAGCCTTCAGAAACGCAGTCTTGCAGACCACCTAAACCACACTCCAGCATTCTGAAGGAACTCCTTCCCTCATTTGTAACAAGGATTTTTCTTAAAAGCTGCAACGCACAAGAACATTTAACAAGGAAGAAGACTGAGGATGCTTCATTTTTAGAAGACTCATGTTTACGTGACCCTTTGAACTTGTACTCTTTCAGGGTCTCTGTCTCTCTCTTAAACTACTAGATTGTAGGAATACACAGGGAGAAAAAAACTTTCTGGGAGAAATACTGAATGTTTCCATGTCTTAAAAAAGAAAGACAGTTGCCCCACCCCACCCAAAAAAAAAATGTTCCGTCCTGTTTCTGGCTGCAATATGAGCAGTGGCTGGAAGTTGCAAAATGGGGAATCAGGGAGTGGGGTATAGAGATGCTGTGATATTGTGCTGACGAGAGTGGAGTCTAACAGATACCAGTGTGTTTTACATTTGGGTAGGAAAGAGAACACTGATGCTCAGGAAGAAGATGAAACCTTTACTGGAAAGCAGACTGCAGCTTTTATGATACTGCTCTGTTGAGAACCAATACAACCATTCCTAATAACAGTGTCCGGATGGTGGGTTGACTTTATATAATATTGGAAGGAGTAGTGAGAAGGCAAACTTTGTTACGTGAAATCCAGAGGAGAGAAGGGATCCTGTTTGACTGTGTAGTCCTCCTCTGCTGTTTTTACTTCTGAAACTTTGTACTTCTTGGCCAGCTGCTGTTTGGACTCACAGTCTGTGGCAAATTTACATCCGCACTTACTGACTGTGACTGACATTGAATAGCAGGATATGCAACCTTGTAAAGCCCTTCTACTTTTGTTTTATCCGACCTTTCAAAAAATTATACAATTGTTCAGTTCTGACTGTTTTGTTTCTTGTTAAGAACATTCTTATTCAGCACATTTGCATATGAGGTTACTGAACTATAAGTGGGCTTTGGAATGACATAAAACTTTTGTGGGTAGTTGCATTTTCACAGAGTAGGCCTCAGACAAACTTCAAATGGAGTGAACCATAGTGTGTTAAGTAGGTGGAAGTGGCAGATAGATTTTGTAAGACTGAGTCAGTGGCAATAAAAGTGGGGATTAATACAAATGCTGAAAATGTTGATATACCAGGAATAACATGTAGGAGGCAGGAGCATTTAATGTTTGTAATTTTTAACCTTAAGGATAAGTTTCCTGAAAACATCTCACATTTAATCATAATTATAATGAACATCGATTTCCATTCAGAGTTTTCCTCTTCCGTGTAGTATTTTGGCAGAATAGGTGTATTTGCAAGCATTACGGGCGTTGCTTTCTTGAAAAATGTGTGAGAAATGCATTTATCCCCATTTTTTTAGGCTTTGTAATCAATGCTTCATTTAAAATGTTCAGAGGATGCTCTCACAGGGTTGAAAATTTAAATAAGTGTATGGTGGAAGCATACCACTTGCCAACACACACACATGCACACACACTTGAGTTTTAGAATTGGTTTTGTCAATGATTTAGGTGAAAGCAGTACTTTAGTTGCTGAAGGGTAACTCATTTGCATTACTACGCTTTATTAGTACACCCTGCTTTTATAAGGCAGTTAAGTGACCATATCTTATTGAAATCTTTCAGCTATTTAAAGGTTTATGTAACAAGCTGGCTTTTCTAGTACTGATGCAATGGACTTGCTTTTTTGGTTTGCACCACCTTTTCTGTCCCAGACATTAATTTACATAAATCCTTGCAGAGGTATATACAGTACTTATGAGCAACATCTACTTTATAATATAGCATTTCAAAAGTTTGCTTCATCCTTGCAGTTGACTACTTCCCAGAGTTTGTAGAAACAAGTTTCCTATGTGCTTCCGAGTGCTTCATGTCAGTGGTTCATCTCACTGTAGCAACATTTTGTTTTGATATAATCCCCTTCTGATCTGTGATTCCCCCCCCTTTGCAGCTTCTTTGTTGGCCAGTTCATTTCCTCTGGTGGAAAGGCTGTATTGTCCATTTGTTCCCCCTGGGGCAGGGATCATGTGAACCAGGAGTGGTGTTGTCATCTGTCTCCTGGACTGGGGTTTTCTGATAAACTCGTCTCCTCTCTTAATAGTGAAAACAAGGCAACAGAGTGTCTCAGCCCCCTTCTCACAACAGATGAGTGGTGAGCAGGTATTAGTCTTGTCACGCTGCTCCTCCCAGATTCAGCAGATGCCCAAGCAACTAACCAGACTTGGATTTTCTGGGATGGTAGTCAGAACTTTATCCCTCTATACCATTGGAGCTAGCTTCACTGCAGCATATGATGAAATCTGCTGTGTAAACATGTTTTCTGATGTCAAGGTTATAATAAGAAATCTTTTTTTTTTTGTAAAGTTACACTTTTCTTAGTATGACAATCCAAATTTTTAATGTGCACAGAAAAGATAACCATGAAAAGAAGTGTGTGCTTCAGTATAATTGTGGATGTGTATGCATATGTATTTGTATTTATTTTTTAAGTTTGCTTGTACATAAAATGTTGTTATCGGTAATGAATGTAAAGGAGATAACAAGCTATATCCTGTTCTTTTTGTAGAAATATGCTGCTGATGCATCCAAAGTGATGCAACCCCAAAGTCATTATTTTTAGATAAATCACCAAACATAATTTTATAGAACATTTGCATAATGGTGCACAACATCAGCACACATTTTCACAAATGCATAGGCTCCACCTGCAGAGATTGAAGGCAATGTAAATGAAGGGTGGAGTGACTGGACAGTGTATTCATTCTTAAGCAATGGAAAGTGTCTTCACATGGTGTGACCTTAATAGAGTCCCTGAGAAAACTTGTGTGTGTGTGTGTGTGTGTGTGTGTGTGTGTGTGTGTGTGTGTGTGTGTGTGTGTGTGTGTGTGTGTGTGTGCGTGTGTGTGTGTGTGTGTGTGTGTGTGTGTGTGTGTGTGTGTGTGTGTGTGTGTGTGTGTGTGTGTGTGTGTGTGTGTGTGTGTGTGTGTGTGTGTGTGTGTGTGACCCTATCATATGATAGAAACCTCATTTGACTGAAAGTCATTTGATTAAGACCATAACACTGAATTTTCAAAACATTGAAAAGTCAGTGGACTGAAACCCATAATACTGAATTTCAACATAATAAATTGTAAACTGGACCATATAAAACCAGACTAGGTGGGGGCCTATGCCCCCCACACCCCCATTGTGGGGGGTTGTGCCCCCCATATATCCTAACTATATATATATATATCCTAACTCCAGGATTGCATTACAGTGGGGAAAAGGGCATGTACCTTTCAGTAGTCTACATGCTGCCACTACTTTGCCCTTTTTCCCACTGTAGTGTGATCCTGGAGTTAGTATATATAGTTGGGGGGCACAGCCCCCCTCCACACATTGGGAGTATGGGGGGCATAGCCCCCACCTAGTCTGGTTTTATATGGTCCAGTTTAAAATTTAGTATGTTGAAATTAAGTATTATGGGTTTCAGTCAAGTGACTTTTCAGTCTTTTGAAATTTCAGTCTTATGGTCTCAGTTAAATGAGGTTTCTATCATATGATAAGGATCCATAGTCTTATTGGCCATTTTTTTTTCTGCTAGCCATAGGCTAACTTGGAGTGAGGGGCAAGGTGTTAGAGCTCTTGGCTTCATCTTCATGTCTGTAGAGAATTTTTTTATGCCTTACTCTCATCACACTGTGTGGGCCAACAGGTAAAGTGCAATGTGTGCTACTCTTACATATACTTTTGGTACCCGAGCAAGAGTACAGTAGCAGTCCTTAGTAGGTAGGCAACCTAACAAGCCCCTGTGCTTCACCTATGAGTCCCAACGTTAATCTCATGGAGGTCAACCAGTTAGGAGTTCAGCCGATTGAAACTGTTCAAAATAAGTCTTTTTTTTTTCAGGTAAGTTAAGACCCTCTGCTCCCCTATATAAGGGACATGCCCCTCCACCCCCCAAACTTATATGCATCAGTTCTCCAGTCACACAAACACCAAAGAAAAGTAAAATACTAAAAAGAAAGGGAGTCACTGCCAGCAGACACTTAGAAACTGCACCAGCAAGTGACTTATGAAAACCAGCTGTTAGGAACCATTTCAGCATTGCTGTTTGTTGTCTTCAGCCACAAGAAGTCTCATCAGCCTTACATTTGAGGAGATGTAAGAAGCTGGCTGATGGTGTTTTAGCAGTGCAGCTTCATCCACTTCCCTCCATCCATGTGAGGAAGTCAGATTTGGGTGCTTATTCTCATCTCACCTAACCAGTTCCTTTGAGCTTTGGAGAACTATAATTTTAATTTTATTTAAGGAGTGAGAGGAGTTCAGTTATCCATATGTCAGTACTAAAAATACATGAATGAGTGATAAGTATGCAATTGTGCCCAAGTCCTGGGGTTTGTATTAACACAAAGAACAAGGTAAAGTCCAGTGATCAGAAACACTAGGTCTACCGTTTCTGATCACTGGACTTTACCATGCTCTTTGTGAATACTTTGTGTCTGAAGTGATAGTTAACATCAGAGCTGGTCCTAGCTTTTTTCGTTGCTTGTATTAACACCTTAGCTTTTAAGCTTTAATCATATGCCAAGTACCATCAAAGCCTTAGACATTGTATAGAACTTTGATATTATTTTATTTGGATCCTTTTTTGTTGTCCATATAACTTGGCTGGGGTTATAAATAATTAAAAGGGAGACTGGGATATAATTCCCACCCCCCACAAACACACACACACACACACACACACACACACACACAAATGCACACACCATAAAGAAATGTTTAAATATTTTCTTGCTCTTGGTTCCCCATTTTTAAGCTGGATAGATGTTGCCATTTCTTAAGGCAGCTGACTCGCATGTACCCACTGTGAACTGTTAACTAGAATTTGTTTTCCACAAAATGCATTTTGGGACCAACTATGCATGTGAAAGCTGGACATTTTTTTCCTGGAACACTGCCTTTTACCTCTACCAAAATTGTGATAATCCTTGGAACAGACATATCTGCATCAACATGTTATGATGATTTAAATGGCAGATAATGATAGTGATAAAAGAAACAGCAGACTTGAATTGAACAGCAGTAGGCAAGGATCTGAATCCCATTCAAATGAATCTGGCAGAGAAGAAACCAGGGAAAAGGAATGCAGAAATCCAAGAAAACATAAACTTTAGTTTTGAGTATTTATTGTATTTTTTCCTTAATTGTGAATTCATTTTATAAATTGTATTCAAATAAAAAGGATATGTTTATATGTAAGCTGCTTTGTAAGGGGTGGATGGCTTTTTAAAATTACTGTTGGCGACAATGACTACTGTGTTCTTTAACTTAATTGTGCATCTGCATGCTGGGGACACTGACTTAGCACGTGACTTTTAACTCTCACCTCATCACAGTATCCCATGAAAACACTTTTTACTTTATGCACTTTCACAACTTTTCTATGCTGTGTGTGTGTGTGTATATCTATATCTATATATAGATATATACACACACACACACACACACACACACACACATGTATATACACCGAAATCAAACGCAGAGTTCGTTACTGAAGTGAATAGACCTAGAAACTGATAGTTAACAGGTGCAAAATATAATTATGTATAAAATCCTAACTATAGGTTTATGCAGCATGGTTGTAAATATTGTAATATAGAAATTACAGTTGGAAAATATATTTGAGGATTACCTTGGCTTGCTGATACAAAAATGATGCATGAACTTAAGGCATACTGTGTGTAATGACTTTGATCTTTTGACCTGTCTCGTTGCTACTGCTGCATGAATTTGTATGTACAGACTTTTTTTTGCATTAAAGAGAACACTAAGACTGTTTAAAATTATGCATAATAAAAATAAAATATTTAAATTGTATTCATTGTGTAGATTTTTTATAAACTGAGGTGCTATTAAAAAAAAAAAAGAAATCAGGAGGCACTGAAGGGGGATATCCCTTATTTTGCCACTTAAGGGTCAGATGCAAACCCTTACGAATATGGAGTTGTCCTTGGAGTTAGTTAATACTTTCCCAGTCAGCGAAATACACAGGGCAGGATTTACAGCTATATTTTCTGTAAACTCTGTTGTGTTTTTAGTAAGTGGTGTCTTGGAAACAAAGTATGACAAGTTGTGCAACACATCAAATATCTCAGAGTTATGGGTAAACATATTATAGCGATATTAGTAACATAGTACTAGCAGATTTTAGTACAAGAGTCCCAGTTTCGAAACTGGCATGGTGTTACTTGTTAATATGTTAAGTTGTACACCAACTGCATAGTTATTAGGTATAATATAATGCTAACACAATATAGCACATTGTTTAAAAGTAAGTAATAATTTAAAGTCCTCATACTCCTGTAAGGCTGACACAATATAGCACGTTATTTAAAAGCAAGTAATAATCTACAGTCCTCATACTCCTGTAAGGCCGACACAGTATAGCAGATTATTTAAAAGTAAGTAATAATCTACAGTCCGCACGCACCTGTAAGGCTGACACAATATAGCACATTATTTAAAAGTAAGTAGTAATCTTATAGTCCTTATACTCCTACATACATCAGACTGAACATTATTGACACTGCTGGATCAAAAAGGAAAAATAAAATCCCAGAATAGTTAGGTGATCTTTTCTGGTAAATTTCATCCAAAATGGAGTTTCTGAGAATGTTATGAGGTATGACTGTGGAAGTATGTGGGTAGTTGTGGAGGTAGGGCAGTGTGAACGCTCAGAGAACAACTTTGGGCCAGTAGGTACCAGTGCATTTAGGTATGTGGTGGATATTTTAACAGATGTTTTCCACTGGGATGGTGCAGCTCTGTATTCCTCTGCCAAATCATCTCTTATGTTCTGGTTTGAGGAGGGCTGACAATGTATCTGAATATCTCCAGAGAAGTATAGGGAGACAGTGTAGCATTGTGGTACCCTTTAGTTGAAGTTCTACTTATGGCATCCTAACAAGCTGAAAAGACACAAAAGTACATGATTTGCTAGTTGGTACATGGTTTTCCATCTATATCATAATGTGAACCGTAAGTGTGTCCTGTTAATGCAAGCCTTCATCCTTCTTCCTCTCTAAAGCAGGTGTCAAGCAGGAAGAGAAACAACATGATCAGACTGGCAGGGCTGAATAACATTAAAGCCTGATATGAATTTGGCTGATAGGAATAATAGCTGAAAACTGGGAGAATGTTTTAGCTGTGTAATTTTGTTAAACTGCTCCATACTCTTGACTAACTGTCCAAATGAGTCCCATCATAGGCTTCATTCTTCCAATCAATGTGATCATGTACTAATATGACACACCAAGGTGTCTAAAGAAGGCTGAACTTTGTGATTTTATTTCTTTTTTTGAAAGTGCACCTGCCACTGCTTTTCCTCTTAGAAAACACCTGCCATGTCACGAGTGTATCCGTTCCAGTCCATTGTTGTTATTGTTGTTGTTGTGTCTTTCGGCTTATCCCGGTTAGGGGTCGCCACAGCGGAACTCCGGTCCGCTAATGTTTGGTAGTGGATTTTTACGTGCCAAGTTACCAGCCCTGACGCACAACCTTCAACGAAGGCACGCCCATTTACACATGCCTCCATGCAGAAGACGCTCTAACTGAGAATCGAACGCGACAACGTCTTGCTGTGAGGCGACAACGCTAACAGCTCTTAATTCATATTTTACCCCAGTATTCTATTTCATTCTTTTCAGTCATTTTGGTAGACCAAATCTTTTGAATCACCTTGCTGAAGCATGTCTTCTTGAATCCTTGCCCTAAAATAGTGATTATATGATCCAGTGTTGTCTGCTTTCATCTGATTCAACACATTAGGGTTACCACCTTTTCAAATGTTCAAAGTGGGACATTTTTTGTAGAAACATGAAATTTTGCAGGATAAAACATACCCACGGCAGGTTCAAAGGACAGAGCTTCACTTTTTTGCTAAAGTAAAAGCTTATTCTTGTAGCATTTGAGCTGCTTAGCTATTTCATATAACATTTAAGTGATTCAGAAAAAAAATAACTGTTTTATGCAACTATTAAAGAAAATTTATAAAAAATATTTTTTGTCCTAAATCTCAGGACATTTGCCATTTTTTAGTTTTTTTCACAGGACACAACTGCCCAAAAAGGGACTGTCCCTCGCAAAGAGGGACAGGTGGTAACCCTACAACACATGGGTTGTCAGATCTGACCTTAGCACTGAATTGGAAACTTATTTGGTTCTAGGGCTCGGACTTCTCTCCTACCCATAATTCCCTTTACTCCATCCTAATACTCCAGATCTTGTTTGCCACCAAAGATTTCAAACATATTCCTAAGAGTTCCTTTTTGCAGCATGTATACTTTTGGATTTCAAGCTCCCTCTCCTTCTCTACTGACAGTTATTTTTGAATCTCTAATTCTTCTTGCTAAACTGTTTGTTGTTTCATGTATCTTTAGACTTTTTCCGATAAACATAAGGTTAAGTAGTTGTAGGTTAGGTCTCTTATTATATAGTGTGTGTAGTAAATTTAGATAAATATTTTCATGTTTTTTTCTAGTCATAGTAGTAGGAGATGTTTCATTCAATATATAAACTTCTAGTATGCTGTTGTTATTATAGGACTAGATATATAATTAGGTATTTTGTGGTGAGGAATCCTTGCTTGTGACTTCAACATGTCAGGTTCTCAAGGGTTTAAGAAGTGAGCTCAGGTCAAGCACAAGCTGCCTCTTCAGGACTTCCATTTGCTCTGTGTTTATTGTTTAGAGCCTGCACACCTGGATTCAGATGGCCAGTCCCTCAGTCCTTCAGACTAGATGTGAAAAACTTAACATGAAACACTTACTCCCTCCACAAACAAGGGCTTCAACTTCTGTAGGTTCTTCTTCCGCCTCTGCTTCTCCATCTAAGAAAGCAGATAAGTCTAAATTGAAAGAGAAACCAAAGGATAAAGACAAAGATAAAGATAAGGAGAACAATAAGTCTGAGAGGATAGGGAAACCTTGGTCAGATTCAACTAGGAAATATTCTGTGGATCCAATGGTACCAGTCAAACTGGATCTGAAATCGACTTGGATGTTGAAATTGTCAGCTCTTGAGCTTTGTTCCTCTTGCCCCAGTTTTCGCTGGAGCAGGTAAGCCCGTGGCTCCAGTCTCCAATTCTTAAAGAAAGGAGATTCTAGACACCACCTTCCTTGGCCTCTTCCCTCCTGATTATCCCAAAGTCTTATGAAGCAGGATGTCAACAGGATAATGAGTAAGTTTCAAAAGGCTCAGTCCCAGCTTGGGGTTCTCACAGTACTGTCTACTGGAACCATGCAGAGTATTGGTCCAACTTACCCTTCTACACTGGAACCAGTCATGATGGTTCTGTACTACACTTAGGCACTTTCATCGGGGTCGACGGTCATGGTTACTTCAACCCCGATAGCATCTCTTTTGGTGTCATCCTCAAAGTGGTTGGATTAAGTAGAGTCTCTACTTGGATCTGAAGCATTGGTACCATGATTTTAGGGGAGGGATCACCACCTAGGCTATCAGAGCCCTTCATACCTCTTGGAGCCTCGACAACTTGGATCCAAGGTCAGCTTTGAGGTTGAGTAACATCTGCACTCAGGAATCTCCATTGTCCTTAGACAGGGGTAGGCCTTTGGGGCTGATGGTGTCCTCAGCCTTTGAGGTTTTTCACAGGGTCTTAGTTATGCCTAAGGAAAAGGCCACTTCAACCAGTTCGGCTGCACCCAACCCCCAACAGCAATCTGGATCTTCTTCCTCGTCTTACCCTGCCACATGGGCACAATTGGAACCATGAGCTTCTAAGATTCCATGCTATGTTAGCGCTCAGTCTGATTTTGAGTCTTCTGATCCCCCACCAGAAGTCATACATAAGCAGGCATGCAAGCAGAAACATACAGATTTATCCCCAGAGTCTCACAGAAGATATTTATTTGGAAGAAGGTGACGGGTCCCCCCACTGCCATTGAGAAGACATCACCTTTGGTGAAATCCTTGAATTGATGAAGCAGGGAGGGGATGGTCTACCCAAGATCCCTCGCCCATTGCATCAGTGTTCTTTGAATCTTTTGGCTCTGGCAGAATATCATCCTGGGTGGTACCACCCATTGACCCTCTCATCAGTCTTATGGCTCAATGGACTTGGAAGGACTCTAACATAGTGGAGTCCATCCCTAAGATAGCAGACAGAATTTTGGCAGCTCTGAAAGACCGAAAACATTGGAGTAAAGGTCCTCCAGTATATGCTATGGTTGTAGCAGCAGCCACAAAAAATAAATTACTTGAAGAAAGTTGCTCCTTTCATCCGCCTAACAGGGGATTCTAGGGTAATATACAGGTTTAGGAAATGGCCTTATGCCTCAGTGGCTTTTGCAGTCAGATTACTGAATTATTTGGCTCAAGTTGCTACGTTCCAGAGGGATTTGACTAAGGAATTCTCCAAATCCCTTTCAAATATCTTGTTTGCAGATGTTCAGAAGATGGTGGACTCTCAGCTATCTATCCTACGTCATCCTCCAAAGTAGCCATGCGACTGCGCTCCAATGCTGCTGATGGCATGGCTAGAGCAGCAGGCACCGGCATCATCATGTGCCTTCACACCTGGATGCACCTTTTGACTTTGCAGAAGGCTTTAAGACATCCTTTGTAAATGCCCCTATGATTGAGCCACACGTTTTGGAAACAAACTCAAAAACACATTTACCAGGAGTCAACAGGATAGCAAGACTCTTTCTGCAGTGGGAAGTAATTTCTTCACTGCTCAAAGGCACTTTTCTAGAAATCAGAGGACAGGAAGGAAAAGATTCAGAAAATCTCATAGCTCTTACCATGATTCTCCTGGGGGTAGGCCTTCTTGTGGCAGATATGGAGGTAACTCAAATGGATGTCACCCTAGGGGCAGAGGCCACAGAGACAGGGATTCTGCAGTCCTTTCTCAGAGAAGCCCTATCAACACCCCTGAACAGTTGCCTGACTGCTTCATTCTGAGGTAGTTGGGGGCACTTGTCTTTGCACCCACAAGCCTGGAAACACATAACCACAAATTCTTGGGTGCTAAAGATAATTTCCAGAGGCAACTCATTCCCTTTTCCCTTCCTCCTCAGAAAAAGAGGAACATCCCTGATATTCCACCCAGTCAGTGGGGACCAGCAACATTAGAAGTTTCAGAACTACTAGAAAAAAAGAGTCAGCCAATCAGTCCCACAAGACCTGCTAGAATTGGGAGTCTATTCAAGGTTCTTTTTAGTACCAAAGAAGACAAGGGACCTCACAGCAATTTTGGATCTATGTCACCTGAATCAGTTCATGAAGCAGACAAAATTCTGGATGGTCAAATGAGAAAGGAAGATTAAATGTACGGAATAGACCTCCAACACACTTACTATCATGTGAAGATAGAGAAGCACTCCAGGAGTTTCCTCCATTTCCATCTGGGAGCCAATCATTACCAATTTGGAGCCCTGCCTTTTGGTCTCACCACAGCCCCCAGGGTGTTCACCACGATAATGGTAGAGTGACAGCACACCTGCATCTATTAGGGATCTAGGTTTTCCCCTGTCTCGATGATTGGCTCATAACTGCTGCCTCCAAAAATCTACTGTTATACCATATGGATCTTGTGCTCCAATAGACGTGGCACTTAGGAATAACAGTAAAGTTTCCCAATTGCCATCTGACACCAATACAGCAAACAGAGTTCATAGGATGCCACCTCAATACCAACTTACAGATTGCTAACTTCCCCAAACATGAGTTTTATCTTTGCATCTAACAGCAATGCAAGTGCTTCATCATTCCTCCCTTCCAGTGAGACTGATCTAAAGTCTGTCGGGTCTAATAGCATCCATGATACTGTTGGTTCCACTAGCTAGATACCATATGAGATTACTTCAATGGACCTTAGCAGTACAATGGTCTTAAAGCATTCACTCATTACATACAAAGATTCTGCTCAACTATATCTGCAGATGGCACATTGCCTGGTAGATTACAGGTCGCCCTTTTCACATGGACTCACCAGTAGCAGGAGTAACCATGGACACCTCCCTTCTAGAGTGGAGGTTGCATTTCAAGGGAAGGATTGTCCAAGGTGTATGGTCACTCATAGAGGCCAATCTTCACATCCATGTCTTGGACTTAAGGGCAGTCCTCCCAGCACTGCAGGCTTTTCAGGATCGCCTGCTCAAGGGTTTGATTTCCACACAGGAAACACATCGGTGGTATGGTACATCAGCAAGCAAGGAGGAACCTGTACCTGCCTGCTGTGTCGAGAAGCCATGAGGGTCTGGCAATGGGTGATATCTTCACACCTCTTTCTGATAGCAGTGCACATCCCAGATTCATCCAGTGTCTTAACAGACAGACAGATTGAGCAGGATTATTGTTACACCTCACCAGTGGTTCCTCAATCCAACAATGGCAACCTTGATCTTCTGTTGCTGGGGCCAACATTGCTGTGATCTCTTTGCCTCTTCCCTCAACAGAAGTGCAGCAGTTACTTTGCCCTGATCCCTCCACAGGGTCAATCACCAATTGACCCCCGGGTTTCCTGTATACTTTTCCTCCCTTAAATCTAATGAACAAGTTTATCCAGAAAACCAGACAGAGCAAGGTCAAGGTGATCCTCATTACCTCATTCTGTCTGATAAACATGGTTCCCTTTCCTGTGGCCTTAACTAGTACATCTGCCATGAATGTTAGATCATTGTTGAGATCATCTGGCTCACCAGTCTGGATTGCCTACTCTGGACCAGATGTCATGAAACTAACTGTATGGTTTCTCCAGTTTTGACCATAGCCAGAGAAGCCAGGCTTCCAACTACAGTTGTCAAGATCATATTGGATTCTCAGAAGCTGACTACAAAAAAAGGTATACCATAGCAAATGGAGGAGAGTTTCTATTTGGACAGTCTGCAAAAGGATTGCACCCTTTCTCAGGCCCTTTTTATTCCATCTCAGAATTTTTGTCTGAAATCTTTGACAAAGGTTCCAACCTAGTAATTAATATCAACATTAGAAGTATTTCCAACAAACTCCAAGAACTGCATGCTTTTATTACTCACTACTCTCCTGATATTCTAAGGATTACTGTGTCCTGGCTAAAACCACATATCCCTAGTGAAGAAATCCTACCACCAGGTTATAACATCATAAGGCTAGATGGAACAAATAGGAAAGGTGGTTGAGTAGCAATACTTTTCAAAAATGAAATAAACCTAAAGCCATTCCATACCCCTCTATCTACATTTCCTAGTGCCGAAATCATAGCTTCTACCCTATCATTAAACAAGGATAAAACAATTAACATTCTGTGCTGCTATATCCCTCCCGGAAATAATTCACCAGTCATAAAAGAAATCCTTCAATGGCTTAATCTGAATTCCCCTCAAGAAACAATTTTATTAGGCGGCCTTAATACTGACTGGCTAGCCTGCAGCTCCAGCAACCCCACTAACCAAATAAACCTCTATGGCTTCACCCAACTAATTCTGGAACCCACCAGAATTGATAAAAGAAACCAAAAACAAATCATTATTGATTGGACACTAGTGAATAACCCTAAACACCTCTACCAGACTGGTTGTTTACCAGATACACTCAGTTACCATCTGCCCACTTTTCTCCTAAGGAAACGCACAACTAGCCAAAAAGTCATTACTTATAGACAAATCAGAGATGATCACAACTGTACCACAGACAACCTAATAGCATTCTAAAGCAATGTAACTGGCAGCCTCTAAAAACCCTTCACCTTGATCAGGCAGTAGACTACTTTAATAAGATATTTATCTCAGTTCTAAACTCCATTGCACCAGAGAGAAAGATCAAAACTAAAACTAACTATGCTCCCTGGTTAAGCAGGGAAACAAGAGCCCTACTAAAAACCAGAGACAAGGCCTGGAAGAAATGGAAACAAGAAAACACCTGTCAAATTAAACAAAACTATAACCAACTTAGGAAACTAGCTAAAAAAACATACTAAACTAGACAAACAAAACTACTTCTTTGATCTCCAAAACAAACACCCAAATAATCCCCAAACATTCTGGCATAGTATCAACTCCCTACTGAAACCTGGCACTATCGCTACCCCCACCTCTACCACCTCCAATGCAAACAATAATGATATAGCTTCCCAGTTTAACTGTCATTTCATAAACTCAATCCAAACTATGTCCAACCAAATACTTAACACTAACAACTTATCAGTCACAACTGCAGGAATCCCTCCCTGCAGCACTACTAATCTTCCATCTTTCTCTCTCTCACCTGCCCCTACATCAAAACTCAAACAACTCCTCCTCACCCTAAAACCTACTACTCTTGCAGTAGACAGAATACCTGCAAAATTCCTAAAAATCACAGCTGACTCCCTATCCTACCCAGTCTCAATCCTAATGAACAGGTCCATTCAAGAAGCCTGTGTACCTCAACTATGGAAAATATCTTACATTATAACTCTGCATAAAGGTGGAAAATCTTATGACTTTTCCAACTATTAGCCTATAGCTATACTATCCCCCTTACCCAAGCTCTTAGAGAAATGCATACATTTTCAAGCCATGCAATACTTGAAAACAATCTTCTCTCCTCCACCCAACATGGATTCCAGCCTCACCATAGTACAACTTCTGCCCTTCTCTCCTTTACCAATCAAGTTAACTATCATAGAAACAACAATAACTATGTATCTGCTATCTTTTTGGACCTGTCAAAGGCATTTGAAATGGTCTCACATCCAACAATTGGATGCTGTCCACTCACTATACTTTACTTCTCCTGCTATCTCCTGGTTCAAAAGTTACTTATCAGACAGAAAACAATCTGTGCAATGGCTAAATCAACTACCCCCCTCTCCCTAACTCTGTAGGGATACCACAAGGTTCAGTATTAGGCCCACTTCTCTTCTCTATTTTTACAAACAAATTATACACCGCCTCCAAACAAGCCTCACTAATACAGTACGCAGATGACTCTACGCTCATCTGTGCAGTCCCATCTGTCACCACCTTGCAAGAGCAAGCCCAAGAATCATTCTCTGCCATTGAAACTTGATCACAACCATCCAACTTATCCTAAACCCCAACAAAGCAAAACTTCTCTTGTTGACCCCTAACAAAACTAAAACTACTCCCGCTGATTTCTCTGTCTTATCTAAAAATGGAACTATCATTTCCCCATCCACCCACACAAAGCTTCTAGGGATAGAAATAGACAATAACCTATCCTGTGATCTACACATAGCTCAAACTATCCAGAAAGTTCATATAAAAATGGGAACCCTTTATACACACAAAAACTTCCTCACAGACAACGAAAGACTAACTCTTGCTGAAATTCACCTCTTATCAACACTTACCTACACTGCTCCAATCCTGACACATATTAAAAAATCACACCTGGACAAGCTAGAGTCATGCTATAATAAAATAGCCAAATTTACCAACAACTCCCCTTTCAGAACACATCACTGCCAAGTACTAAAACAATTACAATGGCTAGAATTCCCACACCTACTATCTTACCTACAGCTCACTTATGCCTTTCAGCATCATAAACTACCCAGAGAAAACTCCAGTCCTAAAACAACTACTAACCTCCTACTCTTCCAGTCGCCCTCTCTCCTCATCAAGCAAACCTCTCAGTATCACATCTGCAAACAACACTGCAGGCAAAGCCCTTTTCTCCCACATCATAGCTAAAAAAAATGGAACAACCTTCCCACTATTATACCATGATCCCCCCAAAACGTGCACGCTGATTGGCCAGCGTGCCCGTTGTAAATCGAGTTATACTAATGGAAAAAGGTCCGGTCGCCCGGACTTTTTTCCATTAGTATAACTCGTTTTTTTTAAACACTGTCTCGCTATGTTAAATGGGTTTAACATAGCGAGACAGCTTTAAAATAAGCAACGGAGATCTCCGTTGCTTATTTTAAAGCTGTCTCGCTATGTTAAACCCATTTAACATAGCGAACAGTGTTTAAACAACGGAGAAAGCAAGATCTCCGTTGCTTTTTAGTCTCGCTATGTTAAATGAGTTTAACATAGCGAGACAGTTTAAAATAAGCAACGGAGATGTCCGTTGCTTATTTTAAAACTGTCGCTATGTTAAACTCATTTAACATAGCGAGACATAAAAAGCAACGGAGATCTTGCTTTCTCCGTTGCTTTGCACAACTCTGATGTACTGCGCAGGCGCGGTACATCAGAACTGCCGGATGCCAGACATCTGCGGAAGGGCAGTAAACAGGCATTATACTATGCCATTATTTAAGAAAAGTAACAGTTTCTTTTCTTAAATAATGTCATGTATAATAGCAATAACACGCCTGGGTGTGGGTAATGCTAAATTTACCCACGGTTGGCTTTGTTTGGTCCCTCGGGCTTCGCCCTCGGGACCAAACCACGCCAACCGTGGGTAAATTTAGCATTACCCACACCCAGGCGTGGGTTATTGCTATAATATATCCTCTGCAACAACAACCTCTAACTTTAAAAGACTATTAAAACCACATCTCAATAAAAGCTGGATCTGTCCATGTATCACTTGAAAATGTGTATACCTTTTCTCCTCCTCCACAATACTCGATTATCTACACTTGTTCTTACACACTTACATATACTCACTTCCAATTAAGCCACACTGGCTTGCTATCTCTTTCAGTGTACACTCACTAGAAAATGTAAACAGTCATTTAAAATAGCAAATGTAGTCACTACCATTCTATTTTGTAAAATTTTGTCTACAGATATTTGTAAGATATTGTTATATTATGTAAATCCTATTTGAATTACTGTGATAGATTCTTGTACATGTCTACCTGTAAATATTATATTTGTGTTTCCCACTGTTTGTATTTTTTGTACTTATTCACATTGTATTGACTTGTTTCCTTCTTGTCAATCGTGGAGCTTTTCTCCCTGGGCATCCACTGAAAATGGACCTGGTCCACTTGGATTTTTCCCGGTTAACAAATGTAAAATAAAAAAATAAATAAAAATAAATTATTCCACCATCAAAGTTCAAATGACTCTCCATCTTCCACATACCTCATAATGATTCTTCAATTTCTTCTTTTAAGATCGCTAAATCCTTTTTGAATGGAACCTCTTTTAAGACCTCCCATCAGGATCCAGTTTCTCCATGGAATATTACTGTTATGCTACAGGCTCTAATACAACCACCCCTTGAATCTGCAGCCACAGTATAGCTTAAGTTTCTAACCTGTAGAAAATTTTTTTTCTGGTGGAAGTTATATCAGCTAGACAGATTTCTGAAATACAAGCACTTTCATGTAAACCTCCCTATCTGTTTTTTTTACAAGGCATAACGTGTCCTTTTTTCCTAAGGTGGTATCCAGAACACACTTGAATCAATCCATAAATTTGCCAGCATTTTTTCCCAAATACTCTAACAAGGGTGAATACATTTTACTTATGTCGGATGTTCATTTCCAATTCAGATTCTATCTTCACAGAACAAAGCAATTCAGAAAATCTGATCAGTTGGATATTGCCTTTTCAAAACAAAAACTGGGAAAAGCTGTTACTAAAGTTACCATTTCAAGATGGCTGTCAGGCTGCATTTCATTTGTCTATAACAAAAAGAAGTTGGCTCTGCAGTGACAATCTTCCACTAGAGCAATATGTACTTCAACAGCATTTTCCGGAAGTCTTCCCATTGACATTTGTGCTGCAGCAACATGGTCCACAATCCATACTTTTGTGTCTCACTATGAATTTGATGTACAATCTAGGTCACTTTCTTCTTTTAGCTCCACCATCCTCAAGAATGTCCTTTCCTTTACACCACCCAGATAGACAGCTTAGGAATCTGTCCCATGTGTTGAATCAGACAAAAATCTGTAACATTGGATATGAAAGTTATGTACTTAGCACAACGATAGATCCATGTTGTCTACTTTTCATCTGTTTCAACCTCCATCCCTTTTCCTAAATTGACATGTATGATTTCAGAATGACCGGGAGGGGGGGATCCTGCTCAACTCCCTGTCTGTGAACAGTCCTGTTTTGACCTTTTTCCATTTCTCCCTGTCTTTATCTTAATTGAAATTATTATCATATTCAGAATGTTTGCATGTTATTTGGTTCATAGGTAGGTACTAGGCTATCAGCCTAAGTAAGCCTAGCCAACAGGATTCCCTGGCTTATGCCACCCAATAAAGTTATATTCCTGTGCCCCTGTCGAGTAGAGCCACAGAAGTGATTCAGGGGTGTATTTCCTATTTCCCATCCACTCATCAAGATTTTTCTTGAAGAGTGCTAATGAGGAACTTTGCTTGACATAGATGGGTAGCTTGCTCCAGAGTATGGGAAGTCTCTGGGACAGGAATCTATCCCTCCAGCATGTCCTGTTTATTGTGGTGACCAGGTTTAGGTCCCTAGAGCGTGTAGCTTGGAGGGATTGTGATTTCTTTAGGTGTAGCATGTCCAACAGCTCTGGGTTTGACATAGCTTTATATGTTAGGCAGAGATCACCTTGGAGTAGGCGATATGCTATGGAGTAAAGCTGGAGCTTTTTGAGACAGTCAGTGTAGGGCATCTGTTTGAGGCCAGTAATCTTCTATGTGAGGTATTTATGTGGCCTTTCCAGCTGTTGCAGATGTATTGTGAGGTACATTCCAAAAGGGGGGCTGTACTCTATAATGGGTCTAATGAGTGTCGAGTAGAGGGGAACAATGACCTCTTTTTTCCTGGATGAGAACCCTTTTGTGATGAGGTGTGCCATGTAGAAGGATTTCCTGATTACTGTGGTGATGTGATTATCAAAGGAGAGACTACTATCCACCTGGGTCCCAAGGTCTCATATCACACATTCGGCGTTAAGTAGACTGCCGCCTATGTGGTAGTTCATGGGTACAGAGTTTTTACCAAAGGGGATGACAGTGCACTTTTTGGCATTGAGCTTGAGGCCATGGCTCTGACACCAGACATCTGTCTCAGTGCGGCCCTTCTGTAGGATGTCCACATCACTGGGGACTCAACTATGACTCCTAGTTTGCAGTCATCTGCAAACTTCGTTAGCCAAAGGCCTTCTGTGTTAGCCTGTACTTCAGAGAAGTAGATACCAAACAGGAGAGGTCCCAGGACTGAACCCTGTGGTACTCCACTTGTCACTGGTTTGAAGTCAAATTTGGAGTCTGCAACTTTTACAGTGTCGGTTCTGTCAGTGAGCCAGTTGGCAACACATCTTGTGACGTAGGTTAGATTGGCAAACCTGATCTGAGGTATTAGGGTGGAATACAGGGAATTATGGGTAGGGGAGTAGTCAGAGCTCTGTAACCAAAAAAAGTTTCAGAGTCAGTGCCAAGGTCAGATCCAACAACCCATGTGTTGAACTGGATAGGAATCGGGCAACATTGATCTGTAGAAGTGTGTGTGTGTCTTTCGGCTTTTCCCGGTTAGGGGTCGCCACAGCGGAACTCCGGTCCGCTAATGATTGGCAGTAGAGTTTTACATGCTGGCTTGCCGGGCCTAACGCACAACCTTCAACGAAGGAACGCCCATTCACGCATGTCGTCCACAGTAGACGCTTTAACTGAGAATCGAACGGACAACGTCTAACTGTGAGGCGACAACGCTACCGCAGCACCACCACCGCAGTTATTATTGATCTGTAGAAGTATATACATTTAATTTATCTGCATTTATCATGTATGGCCACCAGATGGCAGTAGTTGAAAAACTATAAGTAATTTAAAGGACCACTACAGGAAAAAAATTAAAAAAAACACTTGTTTTTTTTATCTTTTCTTGAATTTCTACACATAGCTAACTAGTATTCATCAGAAAGTAGTAGTCACTACTAATTTCATTGTGTTTTTAAGCCCCAGTATCCTTCTGGGGGCAGACATCCTGATCAGAGCTTGTTTTCTTCTAAAGCTAAATCTTTTCCATAGCCCACTGTGATGGCACAGTTGTTGAGATTATAATGCCCCTGGCTGGACTGTTGCATCTCATTTCCATTCACCTAGACTGAAAGAACAGAGACGCAGTGCTAATTCTGAGAAGGCTCGGTACTAGTATCACTTACTGTTCTGCAGTGCCTCTTACAAATGTTTTTCCATCCAGAAGTATCAACTCATCACTGAAAAAACAGATTTTTTGGGGAGATACTGCTTTTGTGTGCTTCAATTCCTTCTCAAATTACTCCTCCCATTTTTCCCTCCCTCAGTAAGCCACAGTATTACATTTCCTGCCCTGCAAGGTTTAGTTAGCGACCTATGCATTACAACAGACATCAAACAGAACTGTCAGCGTGGTGTGCCAGTAAAAGTGTTCCTTCATCTCTCTTATGCATATCATCTGAATAGTACTTTCACAGTAAATAATGTTACAAAATGCTTGTATCAGTCCTTAACGTGCAGGAGTTTTTAAGTTTTCCAGAAACTCTCCCCTGTTCTCTTTATTAGAATTCATATTGGCAAGCTGTTGACATGTCTGCAAGCAAGTGCTCTTATCATCCACCAAATAATAGTTTCATTTCTGACAGATCATTATGTAAAAAAGCAGTTGTCAATCTTGTTAACTGTCAGACAGGCCACTGATGTTACCTTCTACTTTTCCTTACTGTTGCTTTAGTTTGCACAGTCAGTAAAATTTCCATTGCACATTTTCTGATGTTACTCAATGTATTTCTCTGAAAGTGCAATATAATGCATACTATCACTGCCCCTAGCAATGTGCACACTTTTCTGTCCGAGGCATAGCTCTCAGTTGTCCCGAACTGCTTTGGAGCACCCGTTTTTAAGCTTAAATAAGCTTAGTTCCCCAACTGTCCAATTTGGGTGCTTATGCATCCATGAGTTGCGGTAAAGCAACCTCTATTCTAGCTGGAGATGTCTCAGCCAGAGTATTGCATCTATTTTGCATGCTGCTGGTTAGTTTCTTCCTTGTTTCATAACTTTTATTTACTATTTACATGTAGGAGTGGACCTGATGTGTTTTCCATCTTCAGTTAGTATTGCGAGTGGTGTTTGTTTTTGAGCTACAGAGCAAGAAGGAATACTATGCATCATGCAAGAAGATCATCTCTGAAGGCCGTTGTTCCTGTTATAACTCAAGGGGGACTGTGTTAGCTATGAAGAAAACTGGACTGGAGCAGAGAGAGCTTAGAGTCTGTGCAGTTGCCGATAGTTTGGTGGTTTGCAGATGGAGTTCCTACTGGCAGGAAGAATTATTCACAGGAGGTCTGAGGTTTTGTTTTCTGCTTCTGCTGGACTGGATTAAAATTCCCCATCCTGTAGTTAAATATAGGTGAGTAATTTATTTATTTGTTTTATTTATTTGCAGTTTGTTAACTGGGAAAGTCTATTGGGCCAAGATAAGCCCTTTTTCAATGGAGGCCCAGGGAGAAAAGCTCCACAGTATATATGTACAAAAATCAGCAGAAGTAATAACAAGATTTAATACAGTAATAGCTCAATCGTATGTACATACAAGAGATCTACAAGAGATACCAAGAGTTAATACAGTACAAACAAGCAGTACAATACATGATATAATACAACAGAGTTATGTTACATCAGTAGTACAGAACCCTAAAAAGAGAATATACATTTTATTTTTTGTGTCAGACAGAATGCATATCTGAGCTAGGGTAAGGCATTAGGAGTAGTAGGAGGAAGATTACGATAGGTAAGAGCAGGAGCATTCCCAAGTAGTGGAGAGATGAGACTGGAGCAAGGCCCTAAAAGAGGAAAGATTTTGTATAGTACGGATGTGGGAAGGAAGTGAGTTCCATTTTCGTGCAAGGGAGACTGATAGAAGTTGACCAGGGGTGTGTGATGGTTTGCTTACTTCAAGGAGGTTTTGACTATTAGATCTGAGGGTTCGGTCAGGAAGATACATAGTAAGGACAGGGAAGAGGGAAGGGCATTGAGAAGGGTTGAAAATGAGTTTATGGGCAGTGGAGAGTTGAATGTAGGCTAGATAGTTAGGGAGTTCTAGCCAGTTCAGGGAGTGTAAGGAGTCACAGTGGTGGGTTTGAGCTGATAGCAAATTTGGCGATTTTATTGTAACAGGATGCTAGTTTAGCTTTGATGGTTGCTTGCAGGTTGGTAAGGAGAGGAGCTCTGTATATGAGGGAGGGGAGGAGGTGTGTGGTAGAGAGAGTAAGCCTAGTTGTAGACGTGCGGTAGCGATTGTGCTGGTAAAGCTTTCCTAGGTTCTGGTGGGTTTTCTTAACGTTGGTTTGAAGGTGAAGGTCAAATTTTAACTGTTCATCAATAAGGACACATAGAAGCTTAGCTTGGTAGACTATTTCAATGGGAGTTTTATTTTGGCTAACTATAGAGAAGGCGTTTGTGTCTGTTTTGGTATTTTTAGAAGAGGTAAAGACCATGATTTTGGTTTTGGATGCATTAAGAGCTAAGTGATTTTTTGCATCCAAATCTCTGTGCTGTTGAAGGTGGCTTGTGTTATTTGTATGAGTTTAGGAATGGAATCCGCAGAGCAGATAATTGATCGCTAGCTAGCCATGTGGCCAAAATGAGCACACTTAAATGTCCAGATTTTTGGCTCCTATTTTTTCCTGGTAAAATTTGTTGTTTTCTGGCAGATCACTGAGGAGTGAAGTCATTAAATAATGGCATGCATTTTAATTTCAGATTTCAAACCCTTTAAAAACTACATGCTAAGACAAGTCTTATTATTTTAGCAATTTTCTAAGATTATAAAAGCAATATTTAAAATCTGGCCCTATTTTGGGACATTTATCTCCCCATAATTTTTGTTTTTGTCCAGGTTTCTTGCTCTAAGAGGGTGAGTAGTAGTCATGGCACATGTAAAAAAAAAAAAGTGTATATTCATACATATATGTATATGTATGCATGTATGTATATATATATATATATATATATATATATATGTGTGTGTGTATGTATGTGTGTATATATATATATATATATATATATATATATATATATATACATATATCTAGATGGAGAGATATATATATACACACACACACACACACACACACACACATTTTGTTCCCACTGGGATCAAGGAGTAGGTGTATGAGTGTGGGGTGGGGGCAATAAATGCTGCTTGTTTTACAGGAGCACCAGATGGAAAAATGTTTTTTGTACTGTAAACTTCTGAGGCACTGACATATTAAGAAACAGTGAAGAAAAGAAGTAAAATATACATAATATAAAGCAATAGAGGTCTACAACTGTATGTCAATGTCTATTAATGTTCTCATTCGAATAAGCATTTGTTATGCTAATTAGGTGTCCCTTATTGTCCCTGATTTTAAGATCCTTTGTCCCTGATTCTATCTTCTGAAGGTTTAGAGGTATGGTCCGAGTTAATGTCAGTACCGCTTTCCAGTATACAGTAAGGTTGCCAACTTTGAATCCTTCCATTTCCCGACAAATAAGCAATGCCCCCCTGCATGATGAAAACACAAGCCTTGCCTCAGAAAAGCAACATCCCTTTTAGCAAGCCACACGCAGAAGCACCAGTTTTTAAATACCCTATATAGTTGACTGTGTGGACAGCCTTACATGATGCGAATTCCTAGGTAAAGTGGTCCGTGGTAATCCCCACCACGCTGTCTAATGTCACCCGGGCATACAACCCAGTTCTTCCCTGCTTTCCTCCAATCCTTTCCTCCTCATACTATCCAGATTTTGTTTTGGTTTACTCACACTGCTTCGTACTTTTCAGCTTTTTCCTATATTCTTGCAACACATCCTAACTGGCCAGGACTGTACTGTAATAGCCATTGAGGAAAGAATTTAATTATGCTGGGGGTCTAGGGGCCACTAAGCCCTCAGAAGCTAAGGGGTTTTAAATGCTCTGAGTTCAATGATGTCCTGAAAAAAATACTAAGGAAAGAAACTGACATTCTTTTCTTTCAAGAAAGAAATATGTTACGTCCAAAGATTAATGTTAATGGCTGACAACACAGTAGTTACCACAAAAGTGAGTAGTCTTCATCCATTAACTGAGAATAAAATGCTTGTGTAGGAACAAATCATACTGGGAATGAATGCTTTCTTCCCACTCCATCCTCCAAAAAGATAGTGATTTTTAGTGTGTGCATATGGTTGTAAAACTGGGTTGAAAGTAAAAGGACAAATGAACATAGTCATATTTCTAGCTGCTGCTGTCATACACCTACACAGCATGCCTCCTTGGCCCTAACCCCAAATGCAGACACCTTCTGTGTACCCCTGTGAAGTCAAACTAGAATGAAAGTGAAAGAATCAATCAAGCACAACAACATATTTTAACCTATTGCTGTCAGCCGTACAAATGCAGTATAGCTCCCCCCCCCCCCCCGAAGATATCCACCTGCACAGACATCTGATTTAAATTGTGAAGAAAGTGAAAAGAAAACAGCACTTACAGTAATTCATTCCTCTTTGTTCCTACACCGTACACCGGCTCTAGATAAGCTATAGCAACAGTCCATACACACGAGCTGTGATTTTGAAGTTAATGAAATAACGACCTCACAGTCCCCAGCCACACACAAGGTATAGTGACATCTGCACATATCTCTGAAATTTGATTAAGACATAATGCCCACATTATCCCCAGCCCCAATGCAAACTATAGCAATCTCTGTGCCCACTTCTGACTAGGTTCAGTTTTAGACTAGGTGGGGCTCAAGGCTGAGGACCAGACTGAGTCACTTATACAACCAGAAATGATGGCTTCTAGAAGCTCTAAGGTTCTAGATGTTTTGTGATACATTTTATACCTCATTTTTCACTTCCTGGAGATTTTTGTATGCACCCATTTAATATTTTTACATACTTTTTTGCATTGTTCTTGACTAGCCAAATCTATCAATTGACACACACACACACACACACACACACACACACACACACACACACACACAGCATGCTTTCTACGCAAATGAAAAGATCATCAGTTCATCTATAGCATGTATTTTGGGTGTTGGTGAAATTGAGAACACCTGAATAATACCCACAGAGAGACAGGGAGGACATGCAGACTCTGCACAGATGGAGTCTCAGTCAAGACGTTGGACAGGAGGACAAGAACTGTCAGATGGCAACACTACTCACTGTACCACTATTGTGTACCTTTTCTACACATCATCTTACCCAGAACACCAAAAATATTCACTTATTGTCTGCTATGCTGATGTCTAACAGTGATGCAAAGTGGAAGAAATTATGACCAACTTGCTCTTGTATACACATCAACGACCCATCTACACACAGCAATGTGCTTTTACACTGCATTTGAATCCATCCAACACCTTTTTCCCTCGTTTTGCACATGGGGTGAGGGTGTCATATCAACATTGACCATTATCTAGGGACACTGTTCACATTGCCAGGTTGCTAGCCCTGCTGCAGTTGTTCTTCCATGCCACAGAGGCTGTGCTATAACCAAACAGGATACTTTAGACAGTCTAATCCACCTACTACATATCTTTGGTATGTGAGTGGAAAATGGTGCACCCAGAGAAAATGCACATTAACACAGAGAGAACATACAGACACTGCATAGAAGACACCCCAGTTAAAACTCAGATTTGAATGCAGATAGGAAATTCAAATGAAAAATTAAATACCCTGGGAATCATACTTCAAAAATGTATTGGCTCTCCGAATGATTCAAAGTACCTTTCAGGTATTCACTACAAATGGACTTCCTGACAGACATCCTGATTTCTGGATTTCCTGACAAAGATCTTGATTTTCTGACTGTCAGGAAAATTTCCTGACAGGTGGCAACCCTAGGTACACTGCTAAATCCTTTTCTGTTCACGCCTACTCAAGTATTTTGACAGTTCCTTGAGAAATAAAAAATAAGTGACTTGTCATAAGCTTTGTGTTTTATACCATAGTTATTTTTAAGCAATGTGCAGATGACCTAGCAACAGTTTCAGTGGATCTTTTTGCAATTCTGTTAATTTTTTCCACCTCAGTGAATGTTATGATTATTCCAATGTGCTCATAACTCTCCCACTCTAAGAGTTGTGCTCATTTTCAAATTATTGTTAACTACCATTTGTAAGTCAGACACAGTGGCCAATTCAGTTGTCAAGTTGTAACCGCATACACCTGTAACAGTAAAAAAATACTGCTGACCAGTTGGCAAACACACAGGCATCAGGTAGGTGTCCCTGTACCTGTGTTCCACACTTCTCTATTCCTTTCTGTTACAATTACTGCATGTGAGCGTGCGTGCACACACACACACACACACACACACACACACACACACACACACACACACTGTGATGTACTACCTTCTTCGAAATAAGTGTCTTCTGTTAGCCATTATGCATCTCTGTACAATCACAATTGCAATGTCCATGGACTGAACCATACACCTCAGGTTATGCCAACACACCATCCCAATGCACCATTAATTATGCTAATTAATTAAGACAGCACACACATGACATTAACAGTTCCCACACATTTATAAGACATTAAGTACACACACATACACAACATGCTGTATATAATTTTTATACATTACACTTGTAAGAAAATATACAAATGCAGATTCTGCAGCATATACTGCATTCCCACAGCCTTTTCCCACATACACCACCACTATCCACATATCATAAAGGTGAAAAGATATGCCATCTAGAGAGTGAAATAATATTTCTCACAGCAAGAGGTACTCCGGTTCGATTCTCGACTGGGGTGCCTTCTGTGTGGAGTTTGCATGTTCTCCCTGCGTTCGCGTGGGTTTCCTCCGGGTACTCCGGTTTCCTCCCACATTCTAAAGACATGCTTCTGGAGCGTTTCTCCCCGGGCCTCCGCTGAAAACAGGCTCTGTGGAACCTAGTCGGACTTTCCCGGTCAACAAATGTTAAATAAAAAAAAAAATAAAAAAATTGCATGATATGGACACTTTACAGCATATCAGCATGACATTATCAAACAAGTGATAGACTAGACATAAAGAAGGTACATTAACAAAACACATTCCTCCATTACATCTGTTACCTACCCAACATACCCACAGAGAGACAGATATACACATACTGTGCTAGGTAGCTGTGGGCCTTTGCCCACCTCTCCAAAAAAGCAATGCTTCAACTGCTAAAGGGGGCCATGGTTGTGTCAAACCTGCTGCACTGACATCAGAAGCTCCTCCACTGTGGTAGGTGTCATTCAATCTCTGCTCTATCACTGTCTGTTACACCATCCAAAGTAAAAGCACATAGACACACATACATACATATACTTTGTACTTCTGAGCCATGACAATTCCTCTGTATCTCCAACAATAATGATGCAACAGCTATGGGGGACTACAACTCCTTAGGATCTCAACTTAAGAGCATCCAACAGTTGCTGCAACAGGCCCACTGCACTGATGCTAGTAACTTTCATAACAATGTTATTAGTGCCCTAAAGCAGTTAAATATAATGAGGGTCAGTAAACCTGAAGGTTACCAAAAATGCATACACATGTGTACATAGGGAATGTTAGCTCAAGCACAGACATAACACTGCTGGGTTCAGTGCAAGTGTATAGGAAGATTTGGGACTGTAAGTCTTGGTCCGTTAGCATCTTGTAATTTATAGATATCTAGGGTAGAGTATGGTGACAGCACAATGGACTTGCTGCAACAATGGTGGGCTATCATGAGTTGAGGTCATCAACAGTTGGTCTCCCTGTAGCTGTTGTAGAAATTTGTAGAGACTTTAATGATGACTGACAGTTCATTAGTATACTGAGTGTGTTGCACATGTGTATTTCATGGAACAGTGTAATGGGGAAGTGTGAATCAGAGCTGCACGTGCAGATGCTGCCTACATTGTGTTGGAGATACTGGTGTGAGTGCAGTCTGCTTGATGAAATAACAGTGGATTTTCCACAGCTGAGATCATCGCCAGCTGTGCTAAGCCAAAGCAGTTGTTTTATCGTTAGGTGAGTAGTTGGGAAAAATACCATGATTCACTAGTACGTTTTGTGTGTGTGTGTGTGTGTGTGTGTGTGTGTGTGTGTGTGTGTGTGCGTGCGTGCGTGCGTGTGTGCGTGTGTGCGTGTGTGTGTGTGTGTGTGTGTGTGTGTGTGTGTGTGTGTGTGCATGTGCTTTTGTATGTCTGTGTCTGTGCATTTATTGTGGATGGTGTAACGCTGAACAATGGAGCGGAACAGGGCTGACACCTGCCCTGTTGGAAAAGCTTCTGTTGTCAGTAGAGTGGGTTCGCTACAGCAACTTTTGGGTGCCCTGAGCTGATATTTTTAGTAACTATGGTCTCCCCGAGCTGTTACACCATTGCTTTGTGGGAGGTAGGCAAAGCACCATGGTTCACTGGTAGTGTGTGTGTGTGTGTGTGTGTGTGTGTGTGTGTGTGTGTGTGTGTGTGTGTGTGTGTGTGTGTGTGTGTGTGTGTGCGTGTGTGTGTGTGCATCTGTGTGTGTGTGTGTGTGTGTGTTAAACCAGAGATTGATGGAGAAGAGCAGGACTGACACATGACATTATTAAAGCTTCTGGCATCAGTGCAATGGGCCTGCTGCAGCAACTGTTGTATGCTGTAAGTTGAGATCCTCAGCAGTTGTAGTCTCCCATAGCTGTTGCATCATTGCATTTTGGAGGTACAGAGGAATTTCTTTAGTTCACCAGTACAAATTATATGTATGTGTGCCTGTGTGTTTTCACTTTGGGTGGTGTAACAGACAGTGATGTAGCAGAGATTGAATGACATCTACCACGGTGGAGGAGCTTCTGATGTCAGTGCAGCAGGTTTGACACAACCGTGGCCCCCTTTAGCAGTTGAAACATTGCTTTTTTGGAGAGGTGGGCAAAGGCCCACGGCTACCTGGCACAGTATGTGTATAGTTGTCTCTCTGTGGGTATGTTGGGTAGGTAACAGATGTAATGGAGGAATGTGTTTTGTTAATGTACCTTTTTTATGTCTAGAATATCAATTGTTTGATAATGTCATGCTGATATGCTGTAAAATGTCCATATCATACAAATATTATTTCACTCTCTAGATGGCATATCTTTTCACCTTTATGATATGGGGATAGTGGTGGTGTATGTGGGAAAGGGCTGTGGGAATACAGTGTATGCTGCAGAATGTACATTTGTATATTTACTTACGATTGTAATGCATCAAAGTTATATACAGCATGTGGTGTGTGTGCACTTATATCTTATATGTGTGTGGGTGCTATGTGTGTGCTGTTATTTTTAATTTGCATGGTTAATGGTGTATTGGGATTGTACAGAGATGCATAATAGCTAATTTTGGGTGGTACACTATAGTGCCTGTGTGTGTGTGTGTGTGTGTGTGTGTGTGTGTGTGTGTGTGTGTGTGTGTGTACATGCAGTAATTGTTGTAACAGAAAAAAACAGAGAAGTGTGAAACACAGGTGCAGGGACACCTATCTGATGCCTATGTGTTTGCCAACTGATGTCAGCAGTGTGTTTTTACAGCTACAGTTTTGTAGTTATAGCTTGATAACTGAATTGCCCACTGTGTCTGATTTTCAAATGGTAACTAATCAAAATTTGAAAATGAGCACAGTTCTGAGTGGGGAGAATTATGAGCACTTTGGAATAATCATAATATTCATTGAGGAAAAAAGTTAATATAATTGAAATAAGATCCACTAAAACTGTTACTAGGTCATCTGCAGATTTCTTAAAAATAATTGTGGTATAAAATGTAAAGCTTATGACAAATCACTTATTTTTTTATTTCTCAAGGAACTGTCAGACTTCTTGGGTATGAATGAATAGAAAAGGATGTAGCAGTGTAGATTGGAAAGTTGTATTGTATTGACATTAACTTGGGCAGAAAAGTGTGCTCGTTGCTAGGGGCAGTGATAGTATGCATTATATTGTGCTTGCAGAGAAATACAGTGAGCAACATCGGAAAATGTGCAATGGAAATTCCACTGACTGTGCATACTAAAGCAACAGTAAGGAAAAGTGGAAGGTAACACTAGTGGCCTGTCTGAGAGGTAACAAGGTTAACGTTTGCATTATTATATAATGATCTATCTAAAATAAGACTATTATTTGGTGGATGATAAGAGCATTTTTTTGCAGACATATCAACAGCTGTTAGTAGCCAGTATGAATTCTAATAAACAGACATTTTTGCAGCCATGGAGACCTGGTTAAAGGCTGTGGAGAGCACCCCAGAAATACCGGGTTACACTTCCTTCCATATGTTTGATTTTCATTAAAGATAAATACTCCTCCAGACTGGTCAAACAGCATGATTCCCTGGAGATACTTCAGATGCAATTAACTGTTGGTAGGACACCTAATCAAGTAATTTCCAGCTACAGGACCCCCTCTATGAATCAGGACACCCATTCTGCCTATTTGGATCTACTTGTGTCTATCAAGATACATCCAAACACCATGTTTTTGGGTGACTTTAACGACCCATCCACTGACTGGGTAAATTACTTGTGCTGAAACTCACTTGCCCAAAGGTTCCTCAACTTTGTTATCTCCAATGCCCTGGACCAGCTGATTGACACCTCCACAAGGGGTGCCAACATCCTGGATCTGGTGCTTACCAATATGGGGCACCACTTTAGTCCCCCCACTGTGAGGTCTTCCCTGGTGAGATCTGACCACAAATCAGTTTCATTTGAAGTAACTATCACACCTGACCCCCCCTCCCCCTGCAGCAGCAACTTCTCCAAAGCAGATTATAACCTCTTACAGGATGGTATAAATAGCTTCTTTGCACCCCTCCATCAGATGGAATTGGCAACTATGACAAGTTCTACACCAGTGCTTTATGCAAACACCTATATAACTGCATTGACTCGGCCGTACCTGATAGGACCAAAACAAGCTCCTCAAGGAAGAGCCAACCTGCCTGGTGGACAACTGCCATTAACAGGCTTTACAATAAGAGGAAGAAATTGCTATCTAAGAGTAAGCGGAAGCGAGCCCTAAACTGGAAACACTCTCTCATCAGATTAAACAAGTGAATAATACTTCTTGTGAAGTCCTCCAAAGTAAATTAGCTTCCTCAACTAAAGACAACCATAAGGCATTTTTTAGTCACATCCATAACCTAAAAGGAAAGCCCCAGATTTGTGCAGAACTGATAGTTAGTGATACCACATTTACTGAGCCTGTGGATATAGGCTAATCTGCTGGCTGACAAGTTCTGTGAAAACTTCACTTCCTGTCCCCGCCACACGTACTCCATGACATCCCTACCTTCTATCTCTAAAGAGCAGCTCATTAACACCCTGTCTAAGGCTAGGAACACAGCATCTGTGGGAGCTGATAACATCCCAGGCTGTGTCCTACATGGGCTCCAACAAGAATTAGCAACACCATTGGGTACTGCTTTTCAATCATAGTCTAACAGGCTTTGTCCCAACTGAATGTGAAAATGGGCACCATTATTTCCTTGCACAAAGGTGGTGCTTCCACTGACCCCGGGAACTATAAACCTATTAGACTGACTAGCCTTATCTGCAAGGTCATGGAGTGAATCATCATGGACCTTATCAACAAAGATATATGTGATCTCCAAACACTTGACCCTACTCAGTCTGGATATGTCAAAGGGAGATTATGCCTCTTAAACTTGGTGTACTTTGAGACAGTCATCAAGGCCCTGGATGAGGGGAAATATGTACATATAGCCTACCTAGACCTAGCCAAGTCATTTGACACTATCCTGCAATCAGGCATCATTGACAAATTCACCCAGTTAGGTATCATTAGGATGCGTTACCAATACATGTAACCTCATATGAAGTGTAGAAGGAGTAATTAATGGGCACATTGTGGGTGCTGCAAAAAGCACTTCTGGCTGACATCAATGACTGAAACAATACTAATTTCATGAACTTTAATAGTACTTCAACTTAGGAATGTGGTCCATTCCCATCATGGTATTAGAAACCCAAAAGACTTGGAGAAATTAAAAAAAAAATGTACGTATTAACGCTTATATCATTAGATGCATCGTTAGCTGGCTCACTGATAGAACCCATATAGTCAGAATGGGGACTCCACCTCCAACAGAAGACCTGTAACCAGTGTTCCACAGGGATCAGTCCTGGGACATCTACTGGTTGGAATCCATTTCTCCGAAGTACAAGCAAAAACTAAAGGTCTGTGGCTGACAAAGTTTGCTGATGACTGCAAACTGGGAGCGGTCATGGAATCTCCAAATGATGTCAACATCTACAAGAGGGTCTTACACAAACAGATGACTGGTGCCAAAATCATGGCCTTAAACTCAATGCAAAAATGTATTATCATCCCTTTCAGTAAGGGCAATGTTCCTGCTAATTACCACATCAATGGCAACACCTTAAGTATGCACTCAGTGGTGATAGACCTGGGCACACAGGTTGACAGTAACATTACCTTTGACCACCATGTCTCTAAAATGGTAAGAAGGCCATTCTATAGTGCTTATTTCATAAATAAGGACATTACCTCCAGAAAAAAAGAAGTTGTAACCTCCCTGTACTCTTCCCTCATCATGCCAATAATTGAGTACAATGCCCCTTTTGGTATGTACCTTTCCAAGCACCTGCAGCAATTGGAGAGACCACAACGGTTCCTTACAAGGAATATTTTAGGTCTGCAGCATCTGTCCTATGTGGATTGTCTGAAATCACTGTTACTTTAATCTGTTTCATACAGACTACTCAGAGGTGATCTCTGCTTTGCATACAAGGCAATCTCTGAGCTTGCTTTAGTGAAAATACTGCATCTCCGTAAGTCAAATGGTACATGGGTTACTCTCTCTAAACACCTTAACCTTGTATGTGACATTAACAGAACCTGCTTGAGGGACAGATTTGTCTCCCAGAGGTTGCCACACTTTGGAACAGACTCCTACTTCATGTCAAACAGAACACCTCATTGGCACTCTTAAAACGCAATCTGGACGATTGGATGGGTAACCTTAAATTCACCTGGGGGTTCTACCTGTGTCACTCCTGGACAGGGGCAATATGTTCTGGTCGTGAAAATAAGGGTAGAACTTGGCTAGGCTTGTAAGGGCCCTATGGCCATTAGCCTAGTAACTTCCTAAGATCCTATGAACAGAACAAGGGCACAGTTTCTGGAATACTTAAATTCCTGCATTTTAATGATTGATACAAGCATTTTGTAACATTATTTACTGTGAAATGTTAAATATTGCTTTTATAAAAATTAGAAAGTTGCTTAAATAACAAGATTTGTATTAGCGTGAATTTTCTGAAGGAAATATAGTCTGTAACTCAAATGTATGCCATTGTACAGTGACTTCAATCCCCAATGACTGGCAGCAAATCAAACATTTTTGCAGTAAGGGGCCAAAACATGAAGTACATATATGGGTATTTTTTTAACATGGTATATTTTAGATGTAAAATACTTCTTTCAAGATCATATAAATACACTACAGCAAGTACAGTATTGTATACTATACTTGCTCTAGTGTATTTATATGCTCTTGAAAGAAGTATAGTAAAGTATTGTACACTGTGATTTGTTTTCATTGCAGTGTTTTACTTGTATAATCTGCTTTTAACTGTATATTAAAACTTGAAAAGAGACCATAGCTCTGTCTCTTGTGAGTCAGGCAAAAGTTTTTCCCACCCTTCCACATTGTTATTGTTGTGTTCTTAAACACCACTGTCTTTCTAGTTGCCTGCCCCTTATGTTAATTTGACCATATATCTTGTTTCCTCTCTGCTTTTACTGGCTGGTGGGAGTAAGCACAAAATTATCATTTTGTGAAATCACTCCCCTTCAACTATATAAATTTATTGGTCATCCTACTGTATTCCATAGTACCAGAATACAAAAGTGCCCAGCACCTTTCAATCTTTTTCCTCTTTTAAAAATAGTGTCTCCACTAAAACTTAACTTTTTAGAGAAGTTACCCACTTTCATATCTAACTGATTAGTGCACACTGCAGTGTTTAGGATAAACCATTTTTTTCATCTTACCTTTAAACATCTATTGCAAGACCACCAGTTATTGTAGAGCCCACATTCTGCCTCTCAGTAGTCATCTTGGGATTAGTGCTTCTGTTTTCTCCTTGTGAGAGAAGGAGTACAGTGACATTATTTCCTGGAGACTGCTGATCACCAGAAAGCCTAATTGCTTTATAGGTGACAGCTTGGAATCTGTGCTTATATTCTGATCCTGGTGAGAGTAGGAGCAGAGTGCATTGATTCCTGACTCTTTCTGGTTGGAGTGTGTGTGTCTGTGCTTAACATGCCAGATTGGCCTGGCTGCTGTTCAAGGCATCTACCAGAAAAAAGTGACAAGCCTACAAACCCTTGCATCATCTGGGAGAAGTCTTGATCGCCAAACAGGCTGCGGCCTGCTTCTCTTCTTGGGATTGGTGCTAACATTGTGCTTCTAGTGAGAGAAGAAGCAAAGGAGTATTGTATCCCAACAGAGTGGAGCTGTGGTCAGACTAGCTTTAGTAGTAGCCAGGCAGTAGCCATTCATGCGACTCCCCTTGTTTCATCATTCTTGACAAGCTAATTGCTTTCAGTAAGTACTGCTTGATTTCTTTCTAACTTCAGAATATCTGCCTAAATACTTCATCCTTAAATTTTCAGGGTCTATGTATTAGTTTGCCCTCAAGTGTTTGGAACTGCTCTATACAGACATGAAACCTTGAGTGACATTTTTCCTGTAAAAGCGCAATTTAAATTTCTCCAATATCTAGTTGCACACAGCACAACTAGTTTGCAGTGACAAGTACTGTCCACATAGTTGCAAACTGGATACTCCTGACAGTGATTGATATTCTCATTCCAACAGGCTAATCAATAAAAAAGGGTCTGTTGCCATGGATATGAACTTTCCTACTGTCTTCGTTACTGGCTTGGTGGATATGGGCATCCTGAAGTAATGTAGAAATTGCCTCATGTTTACTGACAACCAGTTAATTTTCAAACAAATTGATAGTGTATGTGACAGATGTATTTACACAACATCACTAGAGGCAAAGCTCTCATATAAAACTACTCCTAATGTCTTTAAGGTTGTCAGTAGTAATCATGCTATGTTGCACAACTTATAAACAAAGGTATGGCATCTAATTCCAAGGAATTCATTGTTCCACTGTATTCTGCATTCATCAGACCTATCATTGAGTTCAGTGCTCCCTTTGGTATGTACCTGACAAGGCATACCCAACAACTGGAATGTCCACAGAGGTTCCTCACTAAAAGAATACAGGACATAAGTAATATGTCCCATGCAGACCACCTCAAGGCCCTATCCCTGTATTCTGTCTCCCACAGGCTTTTGAGGGGATATCTATGCCTGGCATACAGGGCATTGTCAGACCTCACTCTGATGGACCTCCTGCATATCCACAAAACAAGCAGTACCAGAGTTAACCTTTCTAAAGACTTAAACTTTGCCTGTGATATAAATATGACCTGCTGGAGAGATAGGCATGTATCTCAGAGACTACCCCGTCTATGGAACAGGCTCCCCATCCATGTGAAGCAGAGTTCCTCCCTAATCCAATTCAAGTACAACTTGGACATTTGGCTGGGAAAATGGAAATTCATCCCTGGTTTGGTACCTATGTCTCTGATGCAAACAGGTAACCTGTAAATGGTTAATCTCCCAGGCCTATGCTTACACTTATCAAGGGTATCAGAACCCGACAGAGGTTTGGGATGCATGGCTAGGCTTAGAAAGGCCCTTGTGGTCATTAGCCTAGTAAAAACCTATGTACATATGAAAGTGCTACTCAGATGACATGAATAAGAAGAGAGATGAAGGAACACTTACTGGCACACCATGCTGATGGTAATGCATAGGTGACTAACCTTCAGAGCAGGAAGTGTGATACTGTGGAAGGGAAAATGGGAGGAGTAACTTGAAAGGAAATGAAGCACAGAAAAGCAGTATTTCCCCCAAAAAGTCAGTTATCTCAGCAATGAGTTGATATTTCTGGATGCTTTTTACATATAATGCATAACACATCAGCAAAAAAAACATTTGTAAGAAGCACTGCAGAACAGTAAGTGATGCTAGTACCAAGGCCTCTCAAAATTAGCACTGCTTCTCTGTTCCTCCATTCTAAGTGAATGGAACTGAGATGTGACAATCCAGCCGCGGGCCATTATAATCAACAACTGTGCCATCACAGTGCACTATGGGGAAGATATAGCTTTTAGAAGAAAGTACACTGTGGGGAAGATATAGCTTTTAGAAGAAAGCAAGCTCTGATCAGGATGTCTGCCCCCAGAAGGACACTGGGGGTTACAAACACAAGAAAATTGGTAGTGACTACTGCTTTCTGATGAATACAGGTTAGCAAGTGTTTTTTAATTTTTTCACCATAGTGGTCCTTTAAGCTGTCTGAATGATCTCAGTTTTAGGTCAGTGCTTAGGTATTTTACCAGATATTGTTTCTCTCATTTTATTTTTATTTTAGCAGATGTTTGTTTCTGTTATTTAATTTTCCTGCAAGTGGATAAATATATATATTTTTTGATAATACTGTGCATGCTGGTGTACTGATGAGCTACATCTGCATACACATACTGCATACACATGGTTATAAGACTGACAGCCAGATCATCTGTCAGCCAAATCCATGTGCTTGCAGATTTCCTCTGAACTGGTGTGAACTTGGAAGTGACTGACTACATTTTGTAATGGGATAAGGGGTATATGAGGGGCTTGTACCAATGTCACCCAAGGCTGTCTTTTTTGTTTTTGTTTTTTTAAGTTTTGTGCTATTGCATTCGTGGCTAGGAAATGCTGATAAATCTGTTCCATAATCTCACAACCTATATTCATGAAAATGTATCATGGAGCCTTTACTTAAAGGACTCAGAGTCTCTGACTTCAAAGTTACCACTTCAGACTCCTACTTGTGTTTTTCTTTCTCTTAAAAGAAACAGGGTTGGCTGAAGTTTCATCTATTAGTGATATATTTGATGAGGCTGCTGCCTTGAGTAAATTGCTTCTGTTTTTGAAACAGTGTATTACAAAATCTTATTTATTTATTTCATTTTATTTTATTTTATTTTATTTGACATTTGGTTACCTGGAATGTCAGACTGAACACAAGTCCTTTTTCAGCTGACACCCGGGGAGAAAAGCTTCACATTTAAGACATATTACATGGTACAATAAATCTGACAAATTTGTTTATACATTACTTAACACAGTATAATACAGGTTACATGATCATGAAGCCACATCACCATGTGCAAATTAAAGACATTATTTTAAGAGAAATATCTGTAGCAGAACAGAAGCACTGAGAAGTTGTTCCTTTCGAGATAGAGGGTCTGTTCCAAGTAGTTAGAATACTATAGCAATCATAGTAAAAGTTCATATGAAGATAGCTATCATCGTAAGTATGGAAGTTTGCAATATAGTATTGAAGGAGAGGTGGATATTGGCCTAGGATGGACTGGCACTGTTACAGAGCCATGTTCATGCAAGGTATGTTTTTAGCAGTTTTTTTTTAAGTGTACTAAGGAGGTATTAGATGATATGTCAAGGGATAGCATATTCCATTTTTTGCAATGTAATAAAAGAAGAGGGATGCCCCTGCTGTATTGCTGACTTTAGTTACTTTAAGAAAGGGTTTGTTATAAGATCAAAGTACTCTGTTCCTGGTGTAGGGCTGTAATAGATTTTGTAGTGATGGAGTTTTTCCTGGGTGGTAAAGAATTTTATGGGCTAAAATAAGTTGGTTGTAAAGGAGCAGCTGAGGAAGTTCTAGCCAGTGGAGCTGTTTTAGGGCTAGGCAGTAGTGCATTCTGTAGGGATTATTATTTATTTATTTATTTATTTTACATTTGTTGATCGTGATAGTCTGACTGGATGCATGTCTATTTTCAGCGGTGGCCCGGGGATAAAAGCTCCAGACATACACACAAAAATAAAATAGAATAGTTCAAATATACATATAATGAACAGTTAGTCTCAGGTTCAGACAGCAATATTATTCATACAATCATGCATAATAATTTGAAGTAGTTGATTAACAAGATAGAACACAACTAAGACTGCAGGAAAGAAATGTTAGCACACATTGATAGAGAAGAAGTTAGTCAGGACTGGAACAAGGACATGACCATTGTGTTGTTAGATACTGTTTAAGGCTCTTTTTAAACAGGGTCAGGGAGGATTCTAGTGTAGGGTTAGCAGGACGTGAGTTCCAAATTTTACCAACAGAGATGGCAAACAGAGTTTCCAGCTGAGTTGTTGGTTGTAGATATTTGGACCAGAAGTTTATTAGATGAACAAAGTGGCCTAGGATTACTATAGGGGTTGATAATGTTTTTGAGTGAAGGAGTATTTTCGAGATGGTTTAGAACTTTGTGTGCCACTATTAGTTGATTGTACTGAAGTAGGCTATGCACTTCAAGCCAGCCAAGATGTTTCAGGTTAAGACAGTGGTGTGTTCTATAGGGCATTCCGGTGGCAAATCTAGCAATGTGGTTATAGTAGCTAGACAGCTTATTAATTTCAGCTTTATTCAGTTTAGTGTACAATGGGGAGGCATAAAGAAGAGTAGAGAGTAGGTGAGAGTGGGCAATAGCAGTTCTAGCATGTGGTGTTAGGAAAGGTTTAATCTTGTATAATGAGCCAAGTTTTTTATTAATGAATTTAATAGTTTGGTTAACATGCAAATCAAATTTGAGGTTGTTGTCTATGATTACACCTAAAAGTTTTGTGTAGGCCTCAGGTGAAATAATAGTACCATTATTGGATTTTATGGAAAAGGATAGCGGAGCGGATTTACACGTAGGGGAGAAGAGTAGAAGCTTTGTTTTGTTAGGGTTTAGGATAAGATGTCGATCTGCGAGCCAATTTTCAACTGTTGAAAGTGTTCTGGGTTAAGGTCAGTAAGTTTGTCTGGTTGGTGGCTGAGCAAATTAACATGGAGTTGTCTGCATATTGAATACAGGTTGCATCTGGGATAACAGTATGGAGGTCGTTAATAAAAATGGAAAATAGGAGGGGTCCTAGTATGGAGTCCAGGGGAACTCCTAGAGTGTTAGGTAGAAGGCTAGATAGTTTGCCCTGCCAAAGGACAGCCTGTTGTCTACCACTCAAATAAGATTTGAACCAATGTAGGGCAAGGTTATTTAAGGAAATGGTTTTCAGTGTTTGGATGAGAAGTTGGTGGTTAACCATGCCAAAGGCCGTGAAGAGATCTAGAAAGAGGGCTGAGGAACATTTATTGTTATTTCAGTTCTGATTTATGGCATTGGAGAAAGAAAGGAGGGTTGAGGTGGTACTATGATAAGGCCTGAAGCCATGTTGAGTGTTCACCAGCAGATTGTTCTGCATAAGATGGTGCAACTGTTGTTTGTGGATACACTTCTCCATTATTTTCACCAAGGGTGAAAGAATAGCTATGGGTCTGTAATTGGACAGTTCAGTGGAACTACCACTTTTATGAAGTGGGATGACATGGGATATTTTCCAGATGGAGGGGATGGTGGCTTCTATTTTGGTTCTATTGATTAAGATGGAAATGGGGTAGGGTATGGCATCTGCCAATTTTTGCAGGTATTCTGCAGGGAGAAGATCAGCAGATAGGGTAGCTGGTTTTAGATTTTTGAGTAGGCCATGGATAAATGAAGTGGAAACTGGTAGGAAGCTGAAGGATAGCTGGGAACTGGACATGGCTATGTTTGAGTTAGAGCAACTAGGGGTTAGTTGACTAGCTAGAGCGTGGATAGTTTCAGTAAAGAAACTATTAAAGGCATTAGCAGTGTCCTCCGGGGGTTTATGAATTAAAGCTGAGGAGGTTGGAGTAGTAGTTTGTCCTGGGTGGAGTAGTTTATTTATGCCTGCCCAGAACTTTTGAGGGTTGTTCTGATTTTTCTGTTGAAGATGACAGTAAAAGTTTTTTTTATGAGATATAATAGATTTTTTTGGTCTTGTTCCTTAACTGCCGGTATTTAATTTGATCTAGAGGGGATTTTGTATTATGCCATATGGCCCAAGTCTTGTTCCTGAGTATGATTTTTGATTTGGTATCTTTTGAAAGCCACTGTGCTATTTTTGTTTTAGCTCTAGTTGTTCGTACAGAAGCATGAGAGTCAAGGATGGCAAGGAATTTAGAGTTAAAGTAAGCAACAGCTTCTTCCAGAGGCATTTGTTTTAGGACTGACCAGTTACAGAGTTTGAGTTCATTTTGAAAACTGATGGGGTTGACATTTTTACTATTTCTTACTGTTTTGTAGGAGGGCTGGTGGGGATTGCTGATCAGTGGCAAACCTGGCAATTTTGCTGTAGCATGACTCCAGTTTTGTTATATCTGTCTTTCTAAAATTTATTAGGAGTGGGGAGGTGTAAAGGAGTTTTGAGACAAGGTGTGTACATGCTATTGTGGCCTTAGTGTTTTTTATGAGAAAATGTTTATTTCTATAGAGAATGCCCAAGTTTTTGTGAGCCTTCTTTACAGTCAGGGAGATGTGAATATAAAATTTCATGTTATAGTCAATATCCACCCCAGTAGTTTGGTGTGAGTAACAGGAGAGATAGTAGTTTTATATTGTGCCATGGTGTTGCAGTGGTTAGTATTGTCACCTCACAGTAAGAGGCTTTCTGGTTTGATTCTTGGCTGGGAAACCTTCTGTGTGGAGTCTGTATGTCCTCCTTGCAGTCACTTGGGTTTTCTCCGGATGCTCCACTTTCCTCCCGCACTCCAAAGACATGCAGTAGGTGGATTGGACACTCTAAATTGACCATATGTGTGAGTGAGTGGTATGGATGAACTACCGAGGCAGGCCTAGCCACCCGGTGGTGTAAACCTTGGCTCAAGATGATTGCCACTGTTGAACTGACAACCCAACCCCATGAGCAAAATGGGAAAAGGGGTTGAGGATGGATAGATGATATTAAATGAGGGAATACCTGATGTGTGTCATGTAGGCTGGAAGATCATGAGTTGTGCTTTATTAGGGTTCAGTATTAGTTGTGTGTCTGTGAGCCATTTTTCAACAGAAAGAAAGGTGTTTTCGGTTAATGACTGAAGTTCCTGGAGGGAGGATGTAGCACAGATTAATGTGGAATCATCTGAGTATTGTATGACTGAGGCATGTTGTGTAAAAGTGTGGAGATTGTTTGTGAAAATGGAGAACAGTAAAGGTCCAAGGATGGAGCCTTGAGGAACCCCAAGTGTGACTGGCAGTAGAGAGGAGAGATCCTGTTGCTATTGAACTGCTTGCTGACAGCTTGTTAAGTAACTTTGGAACCAGCTTATGGTGTTATTACTAAGATTTAGTTTGGTAAGAGCAGTAATAAGCTTACTGTGATCTACCATGTTGAAGGTCTTAGTGAAGTCGAGGAAGATTGCAGATACATATTTCCCTTTATTTCTATGGATGTCCTTCTATTCATATGTTGCAGTATTCATAACATGAGGGCTTCTCAGAAACAGTCCTTTCAGGTGAAGCCAGGTAGTGTGTATGACTACCTGCCTAATGGCACCCAAACTCCTCTTTCCCTTTGCCTTTCCCTGCCTCTCTATTCTTGTAAACAAATCACTCAGGACTCTTTGGTCCTATCCATCATCCTTCAGGGACACTTTTTGGTGCGGAAAACCACTCCTTCCTTCAGGGGTATTCAACAACCTCCAAGGAACAACTGGAACTCTTTCCCCAAGTCATTTCCACTAATATCTCTCAAGGCACCATTCAGGGGGTGCTGCCTTCCCAAGTAGGAAAAGGGTTCTACTCCAGGATGTTCCTGTTCCCCAGGAAGGATGGACCTTGGAGACCCATTCTAGACCTATTCAATCTAAACACTTTCCTGAAGGTTCCCACTTTTTGCATGTTAACTTTGCCCACTCTTCTTCCTCCTCTCATCCTTTATCAGGGCTTTATGATGTCCTTGGTCATCAAGGATGCTTCTCTTCATACTCCCATCCTTTCTTGGTTCAGGCAATATCTTCACTTTGCTATTGCTTCCTCACATTTTCAATTATTTGCCTTGCCCTTTGGATTGTCTATGGCCTTAAGGGTCTTCACAAAATGCTTCGCTCCTGTCATAACCTTCTGCAGGCTACAGGGAATACAAATTTTCCCATACCTGGATGATCTTCTTCTCTAGGCTCAGAATCCAGACACCCTTTAGAAGAATCTTTTCTTCATGGTGTCACTGCTGGAGGGTCTAGGAGTCACTATTAGCTACCAAAAATCAACCCTGGTCCCTTCATTTTTCCTTGGATGCAGGATCCAAACAGGCAGGATGCTGGCTTTCTTACCACCAGAAAAAATCCTGTCTCTCACTTCCTACTTCCAGGCCCTCTTGCCCCTGCATTCCCTGACTGCCAGGGAGTTTCTTTGCCTCTTGGGGTTCCTCACATCCACTATTCCTATGCTACCACTAGCCAAGTTACACATGAGGAAATTCCAGTGGTTCCTGATAACAGTATGGGTACAGCACTCCCATCCTCTGGAGTTTGTTATTCCCCTCCTATCCTGCCTGAAAAAGGAGCTACACTGGTGGATTTAGCAGGTTTCAAGGAATACAGGCTTACCCTTGCAACCACCTCTTTCCACTCAGGAGCTGTACACGGATGCTTCAGATCTGGGATGGGGAGCAGCTCTAGCCTCATGGAGGATCAGAGCTGTGTGGTCTCCCTCTCAGAAGAGGGAGCACATCAACATAAAGGAGATGAGGGCCCTGATTTTTGCTCTAGAAATCTTCAAACCCTTTCTTCTCCCAGGGGCCTTAAAATGGTTTACAGACAATACCACAGTCCTCTGGTATGTCAACAAACAGATAGGGACAAAGTCCTGTCTCCTGTGCAGACTGGATCTCCAAGCCTGGGAGTTAGCTTCCTAGAGCCAGCTCACCCTCCAGGCGGTTTACATACCTTCGGCTCAAAATGTTGTGGCAGTCACCTTGAGCAGGTCCATGACACAGTCGCATGAATGGATGTTACATAGGGATGTGTTTCTGGACATGATCCAATGATGGGGTATACCTCAGGTAGATCTGTTTGCCTCCCCATGAACAGATAACTTCCCAAGTTTTATGCCAGGGTTCCCGATCCCCTGGCTTGGAAGGTGGACGCCCTGTCCTTCTCTTGGAAGGGGATGTTTCTGTATGCATTCCCCCCTTCCCACTTCTCCAAAAGATCCTGTTAAAGATTCAACAGGAGCAACCAAAAATCTTGCTGGTGTCTCCCTTTTGGCAAAGACAGCATAGGTTCCCCCTTCTTCTGCATTTAGCCAAGGACAACCACCACAAGTTACTCCGCTGAATGGACCTACTCACACAGGACAAAGAAACTCTAACACATCCACAGATGTGGCTGATAGGGTTTTGATTCCCTTCAGACACCTTTTCTCTGAGGACGTGCTGCAAGTTCTGCAGGAGGCCAGAAAACCCAATACTAGGAAGTCCTATATCTCCAAATGGAAAAGGTTTTCCACCTGGTGTCTTTCTAAGGATTTGCAACCACTGTTAGTGGATGTTCCAGTGGTTCTGTCCTATCTGTGTGAATTACTGAAGAGTATACTGTCATACTGTTCAGTAAAAGTTCATCTTTCTGCTATTTCAGCATGTCTGCCTATGTCTCCCCCTTTAGCTTCCAGGCTGGAAGTTAAACTTTTCTTAAAACACATCCTTCATGTTAGACCACTAAGGTAACCAGTCCCTCCTCCTTGGGATCTTAATTTTGTCCTAGAAAAACTTACTCTGGCCCCTTTTGAGCCAGCAAGTTCTTCTTCTCTGCAACACTGCACCTGGAAAACAATTCTCATGGCCATTACTTCTGCTAGAAGGGTTTCTGAATTACAGGCTGTGATGTCTTCTTCTCTCTTCATGGTTTTCCACAAGGATAGGTTCTTTTTATGCACTAATCCCTCCTTTATGTCTAAGATGGTAAATGAACTTTCACTCAACCAGTCCATTAATCTTTCCACCTTCTTCCCTTCAGTCCTGTAGTGAGAGGGTTTTACACACCTTAGATGTGCACAAACAACTCAGATATTACTTGAATAAAACCAAACCAATTAGGAAATCTGACCGTCTTCTTGTCTTTCATCACCCAAGGGCCCTGGGCAGGCTTGTTTCCAAGCAGACTATTTCCACTTGGATTTCCAGAACCATTTCTTTCTGTTATGTGTCTCATGGGAAGCATGTTGTCTGTTTGGATCCTGCATCCAAGGAAAATGTGGTTTTGAGAAGGGACCAGAGTCGATTTTTGGTAGTTGATAGTGAATCCTAGACCCTCCAGCAGTGACACCATGAAGAAAAGATTCTTCTAAAGGGTGTTTGAGCCTGGAGAATAAGATCATCCAGGTATGGAAAAATTTGTATGCCCTGTAGCCTGCAGAAGGCTATGACAGGAGCTAAGCATTTTGTGAAGACCCTTGGGGCCATAGACAATCCAAAGGGCAAGGCAGAGAATTGAAAGTGTGAGGAACGAATAGAAAAGTGAAGATACTTCCTGAACCAAGGATGGATGGGAATATGAAGATAAGCATCTTTGATGTCGAAGGACACCATAAAGCCCTGAGGAAGGATAAGAGGAAGAAGAGTGTGCAAATGTAACATGTGAAAAGTGGGAACCTTCAGGAAAGTGTTTAGATGGGATAGGTCTAGAATGGGTCTCCAAGGTTCATCCTTCCTGGGAACCAGAAACATCCTGGAGTAGAACCCTTTTCCTACTTGGGAATGCAGTACCTCCTGAATGGTGCCTTGAGGGAGAAACATGGAAATGACTTGGGGAAAGAGTTCTAGTTGTTCCCTTGGAGGTTGTGAAATACCCCTGAAAGAAGGAGGGGTCTTCCACACCATAAAGTATCCCTGAAGGATGATGGATAGGACCCAAGTGTCCTGAATGATCTGTTTCCAAGCAAAGAGAGACAGGGAAAGGTGAAGAAAAAGGAGTCTGGGTGCCAGGAGGCAGGTAGTCACAGACTACCTGGCTTCGCCTGAAAGGGCTGTTTCTGAGAAGCCTTCATGTTATGAATACTGCAATATATAGAAGAGAAGGGCATCTATGGTTATGGTAAGATTTTACGCAACTGTTCTTTATTTACTGTATGAGTGAATGATGTAAGAGCAGTGGTACTGCTATGAAAAGTCAGGAACCCATGTTGTGTGTTTGTTAGACGATTGTGAGTATTTAGGTAATCTGAGTATGTATAAACCTCTCTAGGTTTTTGGATAGAGGGGAAAGTATAGCAGTAGGGTGATAATTGGTCAGTTCTTTTGAGATACCTCCCTTATGGAGTGGAATGACGCGTGAAATTTTCCAGGTGTCTGGGGCTAGTTTTTTGGATGTGGACCAGTTAATGAGGATGGCAACTGGGTAAGCTATTATGTCAGCAGTAATTTTCAGAAATTCTGAAGGAAGCTTATCTGCAGCTAACGTAATGGGTTTTGATGTTTTTAGCAGTTTTTAATGATATCTATGTAGACAGGTTTTAGGTTAAAGGTGTCTTCATTTTTTGAAGCTCATTGTATAGAGGATTGGGATAAACAAGAATTAGGTAGTGCTAGGATGGATTCTGTAAATAATTTATTGAATTTATTGGCTATGTTTTCAGAAGAATTGGTAGTGGTTGGGGAATGGATAGTGACTTTACCTGGAAGGAGAATGTTATTAATGGCTGACCAGAACTTGTGAGGGTTGTTTAGGTGTTTAGTTTGTATATTATGGTAATAGTTGATTTTATCTTGTTTCACCATTTTTTTTGGATGTGTTTCTTAGTTCTAGGTATATTTGCTTCGAAGCATGGGATCTAGTTTTTTTTGCCATTGAGCCCAAGCTTTGTCTCTAGTTTTCAAGGGGGATCTAGTCTCTTTGCTCAGCCAAGGAGCAGAGTTCTATTTGATTCTGATGGTTATGGGAGGTGCATGGGAGTTGAGGATGTCTAGAAAGGTTGTGTTGAAATATGTAACTGCATTCTCAATTAGCTTGAGAGGGTTCCAGTTACATTTTTCCAGAGTTGTTATAAAGTTAGCAGGATTAAAGCTTCCTTTATCTGTTATTAGCTGGAGCATAGTGGATTTAGCCAGGCATGTATGTTGTCTTATCAAAAAAGTTGGTAAGTGGTCACTCAAGCTGTTTGGGAGGCACCCCGAGTGATATGTCTGGGCTGGTCTATTTGTCATTATCCAGTCGAGGACTGACTGCTTGCTGGTAGTTTTATCAGTTCTTGTGGGAGATTTAATGGTTTGAGAGAATGCATGGAGGTGGATATAATTTGTGGGATTCCATGAATTGCATGTTAGCCACTCTATGTTAAAGTCCCTCATGAAATATTTCATGAGGGAGTGCCTCGGAGGCCCAGCCGAGCAGATTCTTAAGGTCGGTTATGTTATTACTGGGTTGTATATAACATCCAATGATATTAATGAGTTTTTTGGAGTTAATTTTTTAGTCTAGTAATAATAATTTCAGCATTTCTTAAGGCAGGGCAAGGAAGCTCCACAGTTTCAACTGTAAGGTGATTTTTAAATAGTATTGCGACGCCATCTCCCTTTTTTGATTGCAGTCAATGCATAGTATATTATAGTCTGGTGCTAGGATTTCATTATTAGTGGTGTCAGGTGTGAAGGCTGCCAGACCAGCTAGCTGGAATTTTGTAAATAATTCAATGTCATTTGTGAAAAGTAATATGATTTGTATGCTTGTCTTACAAATGTAAGAAAACTATATGTTATGTGTGTATTAAACTACTGGTGCAGAATTGTGTGTGGAACAGTATATTCTGTACTGAGCTTCAAGAATGTAACCACAGTGTACCCTGCTAGAAAAAGAGCAGAAATGTGTATAAACTATATGCCTATGCAAATGTATGCTTTGATGGTAAATGCTGGAACATACAGAGTTACCTTGCAAACCCTCAAGTAAAACAGAGTTTTATGATGGTATTTATCTCAGTTATGAGTTATTTCTATTGTCTGGAAATAGAAATAATTACTGGTTTCAAATGTAAAAGTGTTTAACTGTTTTATGACTTCCAGTTCTAGGCAAACTTTTGAGAGCTAAGTATTTTTGACACAGAGGTGTTATTTTTTTAAGTTTCTGTTAGCCTGGGAACTAAAGGCAGAGATGACAAAGAAGGAGGTAATCTCAGAGACAACCCAGCAGTACTGTTTGATAGTAATTTAAGAATTATCTTAGAGAGTGAGTCTGTGCATTTTGTATCTTGTCTTTGGACCTGAAACATCCATCTTCAGCACTTCTCATCTGCATTTGCTTTGCTGTGTAAGTAAGACTTAGATCATAGTATCTCTCTCAGAGATAGATAGGAGTATAGTAAGATTAGTTTATTTTCTGTATTTCTGTGAGACTATCCTGCAATGTAGTTTTTAAATATTTCCTATGATTTTGAACTGTTGTCACTGTGCTGAGTTATTTAGTATTGTCTTGTTCTTTTATTTATTAATAAATATATTTAAACCTTTTAATTGTGGTTGGTTTGTTTAGAGATATTTAAGCTCTTAGAGTAGTTGCATATGTATTTGGCGACACTGTGCAGGCCACTGTTAAATAGCCTTAAAAGTCCTAATATAATCATATGATCTAACATTATGTTAAAAAAACAGGAACAAATTAAAGGTCTGACTTTAACTGTAAAATAATCTGGTTCAACATTAAGTTCCCACCACCCACCTTTTAAAGATTTTTGCACTACTACAAGTATGCCAAATCTAAATATTCTAAAACCATGGCATTTGGTGGAATGCATGTATAAATCTGTGACACCCATGCCCTGGCCCAGCAATACACAGATATTACAGTCAGTCTGGAGCTGGTTGCTCCCTTGTTCTCCAGGTCCCCAATAAGACTCCCCACTGGCACAGCTATAGGGTCCTGATCTCATCCTAGCTGACAAGCTAACCTCCAGTACCCTCCCTGTCCAACCAGTGCTTCGTGTCCCTGCCCAAGTAGCTGACACACTTTGAGATAAGTATTTATACAACTTCACAGACACTCTTGGGAAAGGCTGACACAGATTCTCCAGCTGTGCCCCTTTACCCAGACTATACAGTAGTAATTACTGCCACCACCAGCTAATATTTATCAGCTACTAAAAGGCCCTTAAAAGGGTGTCCAATTATTACTGTGCAATATTATTATCCAATTGGTAAGTGTGACTAAGCAATCTAAGGCTTATTAGAGTGGCCTTGTACAATAAACTCTATAAATATGCAATGTAAACTAGAGCTTAACTTGTCTCTACACAAACCAGCCACAGGTAAAAGGTTTTTAAAATATTTAATAATAAATAATTAAAACACAAGATAATACTACTACACCACAGTGCCTTTCAAGAGTTCAGAGATCACACAGAAACTTAAAATAAATCAGTAGTACAGTTCTGACATAACAGAAAAACACTTTGGGACAGATTTACGAAAGCTTGCACGGAGTGCAAGAATAGTGTAGGAGCTCACGCTGGCAATGTCTGCCGTGCGATCCAGGTACAGCCAGCAGGGGCGTGCACGAGAGCTGCTAATGCTACTCTTGCACGGACAGCATCATGGTATGCAAATTACCTCATTTGCTGGTGAAAGCCATGCAAATGAGGTAAATTTGTGATCCAGGAAACACTAACCTGTCCGTGGAAGATTAGTGTTAGCTGCAGAAATGTACTCCGTTGGTAACGTAGTACATTTCTGCAAATAGCTAAATGGAGCTATGACAGCTCCAAATAAAGGATGCATATAGTTGAGGAAGCATGCCAATGGCCAAATATAAGGCCATTGGCATTTTAAAATGCTTAAAAATATAAAAATTTAACTTTTTTTCGCAATCTCCGATGTTTAAGCATAGCGCAGCACCGCGCAAATGTGCAGCGCTTAAAAAACAAGAAAATAATTTTAAAAAAGCCAAAAATAGGCATTTTCACTAAAAAGCTTATTCTGCCATGCAGGAAAATGGCAGGCTGAAGACAACATGGCCACTGAGTAGTGGTTGCTAAGGGAGGGAAGCTCAGTGTGTGAGATGTAACCATGCATTACTAGGCAATCCTATGCAAATGAGGATAAGGATAGTGAATCCCAATATCCCCCAGCATGTGAGGCATGTCCCAAGAGTGTAAGAGTAGGAGTAGGTGAGTAGAAGAGCAGAATATAGGTGACATCATGAGGGAGTGTGTCAGACAGGCTGTAAGCCAATTGGAGCACAGTGGCTTGTGTTTGCCCTGAGTTGCTCAGGATTGCAAGAGGCATGCCTACAGTTGTCCTATTTGAAAACCTCAAACCAAAGGTGTACACTGTTAAAAGATAGAAAACTCCTTGCAAACATGCACACAGTGTGTGCTCGCGTTTGCACTCATTTGCACTTCCCCCCGGGCGGAAACAGAAAGGTAAAATGAAGGAAAAGAAGTAGTAGGAAGTTAAGCAAGGAGAACTAGCAGAGCTGCCAGTTGAAATATATCAGAATCAGCCAATTACACAGGCAGCAGACTAGCCCAGCCCAGCCCAGCACTTTAAACTCTGCAAACACCATTCTCCCCTGTTTTTTCTCAAGAACTCTGCAACACTGCAGTATACAAAGAGGGAAAGCTTAAAAAGCTTAAGTCAGGCAAAATGTTAGGGGCTGCTCTTGCTATCATAAACCAACATGTGCAAAGTGCTGAGGGTGGTGATGTTGTGAATGCTGCTGAGCAACCCACAGTGAGGAGACGGAGAAGAGTGTACAGACCCAGGGTAACCTACCAGGGGCTACATGAGCTGGAGATAGTGGAGCACTATAGGGTGGACAGAGACCTCCTACAGCAAATTGTTGAGCTTTGCTGGCCATGCCTCACACACAGAAACAACAGAGGGGAACCCATCCAGGTGGATACCAAGGTATGTGTCGGCCTAAGAATACTGGCTACAGGTACCTTCCAAAGACCAACTGGTGATATGATGGGGATTTCACAGGCATCAGCATCCAGGGTACTCCACCAGTTCCTGGATGCCATGTCAGCACATGTCGGTGACCATGTATATTTCCCCAATTCCCATAAGGCATTGGCCAGCAATATGCATCTTTTCCACCAAATAGCAGAATACCCTGAGGTAGTGGGTGCAATAGACTGCACGCACATATGCATCTAAGCACCACCCAGTGAGTGGGGTAGGGTCTACATCAACCACAAGGGCTTCCCCTCCATCAACTGCCAGTTTGTGTGCAATGCCCAGGGCATAATAATGAATGCATGTGCTGGATGCCCTGAAAGCTATCACGATTCCCACATCTGGCATCTGACCCAGCTGTACCAGATATTTGCCATTGGGGACATCCCTGAGGGTCACCTATTAGGGGATGCTGGATATGCACTGAAGCCGTGGCTGATGACACCCATCAGAAATGCACACACACACTGGAACAAGAACTCCATAATGAGGCACACGCACAAACAAGAAACATAATTGAGCATGTGTTTGGGATGCTCAAGTCATGGTTCCGGTGCCTGGACACATCTGGTGGAGCCTTGCAGTACTCACCAACTACATGTACCCAAATTGTTATGGTATGTGCCATGCTACACAATATGATCCTGTGGAAACAGCTGCAGCAGGAACAGCATGGGACAGGGCCAAACAGCCCCCCACCATTGCCAAGGCCTGCACAGGCACAGCGTGACTTGGAGGAGGAACAACCTGAGCCTGCTCCAGTAGGCAGAAGGAGGAGTGCCCAGTATGCCCTAGCCTTGGCAAAGAGGCAACACATAGCACATACACTGACATAGTAGGAACCCTGGAAATGACACCTCTCTCTGACTCGCACATACGGTAAAAGGGATGCCTAACTTGACACTACCTGTTTTCAAACATGTATAGGGAGTGTACTATGTGCATCTGACATAGGTAGCCCTGCAGCACCACCTGAGGTATGAGTGCCCTATTTTAAGCAATATAAAGCACTGCTAAGCACATTTTACCAGTATTGAGCATATTTAAATACAACTGAGCGTAGCTGCGCACCGCGCTAAACAGTGCAATGTCGGGCAAAGTTGGGCAACGTTGGGCAAAGTAGAGCAAAGTCAGGTAAATATGCTCACACCTGCTTTACTGTTCCTTAACCAGTCAGGTCTGCCCAGCAGGAAAATAAAAAGCAGTGACAGGGCTCGAACTCAGGATACTGTGCACTATAGTCAAAGTACTGAACCCCTAAGCCATGACAGCATTTCACTGGCACAGACACAACTTAAGTCACTCACACATACCAGTTTGGGGAGGGGGCACATACCTAACAGTCACAGCCAGCAGAACAATTGTAGACAAACGCGAACACAAACAAATGCTGTATCATGCCCTCTGAAGAGGCATATGAGTAACCTCCCCCCAGGCCTATGCAGACAGATAACAGCAGGCCAGGCAGTGTGATGTGGGTTGGGTAGGCTATGAAGTCACAAACTAATATGCGTGTAATTGGAAGCTAAGGTCTGTAGTACAGTGGTATGCCTCAAGCCAGTATGATAGGCAACAGTACAGACTGAAATGGAGTACCTGACATAGCAGTGCAGGCCTAGCAAATGTGTATAAGTGTCAGGTGTACACCTCATCCTATGTATACCCACAGAAACAATCAGGTGTGCCCCCCCCCGGGTAGAAATGTACAAATAATAGCTGTCCCCCCGTATGTAGAAATGTTGATAAGTCTATGCAAATTGACTCATGGAAGCCCTGCAAGCGCAGCCTGCTTCCTGTCGATGTACAACACAAAGGTGAGCCCTGAAGTAAAAACCAACTTAAATTTTCGCACACATATATAGTATATATATATGCCCATAGTGGGCATGCTCACACACTTAAACAAATTTAGCAAATGTCAGTCAACAACATACTGAAAGGTCATACTGAGCATGCTCACACACTTAGGCCGTGTCTGAGTACAGCGGTGGGCCACACATATCTGGCAGTTGCAGTTCTTACTCCAGACACATGTCACTATTCACCACTCCTGCCTTGCACACACAGTGATATGAAAACAGACCCATATAATATATTGGACCCCTGTCATAATCAAACTATGTAAAACAAGTACTTAAGTTGTTCAAAGAAAGTGAAAATCCAAAGAAGATCAATAAATCTCCAATCAGTATCATCAAGAAACAATGAGCATTCCTAACATTATCCAAGCCATGTTCTGGAAAAAATATTGCCAAAGAGTCCATAGAGAACCATGAAGCTTTTTTTAGCTATGTCATAAATATCAATGTAAACTCATATATGTTCTGAGTCAGTGCAAAGTGTAAATGAATACATGTACATGACTGACATTGCCAACATCTTGTCAGACAGGTTCATACATATTTACCCCCCCTCTCACTGACAAAACGACCCATTACCATACCTGGAGATTGTGAAAAGCCAGAAATCACATATACAATGGTTAAACAGCTCTATCCAAACCTAAAAAACGGTATCTATGGGATGACAAGGTGTCTCTGGCTGTGTCATATGTGAACTCCAAAACAAACAGACCCTGCACCTGAACAGTCTGTTGAGACTCACCCTCTGTTGAATGGGTTAAAGCAATGTGTGGCACACTCCACAGGTGTTGGTGCACAACAGACCATGGGAACTATTGTCTTATGACCCTAATAAGCCTGATCTACAAGGCCATGGAGTCCATCATTATGGAACTCATAAACAGAGCTATTGGGAGCCTACAAACACCCATCCCTACCCATTTTGGTTTGGTCAAGGGCAGATCATGTTCCCTAAACCTGCTAGACAGTTTTCAAGGCAGTTATCCAGGACATACATCAATGAAATGAGCTCTATGCGGCCTACATAGACCTTGAAAAGCCCTTTTCCAACATCCCACACACATGTTGTATCCACAAAATCAACAACCTGTGCATAAACACGTATGTCATCTGATGGATTGCCAACTGGGGCACAGATAGATCCCACAAGGTAAGAATTGTGGTCTCCCTGTTGGACTGTAAGCTGGTAACAACTGCTGTCCCCCATGGCTCAGTCCTGGGACCTCTCCTGTCTGGTGTATACTTTTCAGAAGTACAGTCAAACACAAGAGGGCTATGGTTAGCAAAGTTTGTGGATGACTGCAAAAAGGTTGTCATAATCGATGTTTGGGACAACAGAGACAGCCTTAAAAAGGGTCTCAGTCAGACAGATGTGGTGTCAAAATTATGGCCTCAAGCTACAGTCATACAAATACCACATAGGTGCCAACACCCTAAATATGGAGGTAATAAGGGATCTATGGACACATGTGGATAGTCATCTCTACTTTCAGAACACATTCACAAAGTGGTTAGAAAATCATGCTATGTGTTCCCACAAATTGTCCAAGTCTTTGCATGTAGGTCAAAGGAGGTTCCCTCTACTCATCAGTCATCAGACCCATCAGAGAGTACCACAACACACCTGCGATGAATCTGACTAGGCACCTTCAGCATCTGGAAAGACCACTGAAGTACCTCAAGAAGAGAATTACTGGCCTCAAACAGTTGCCCTATGCGACAAGACTGAAGTAACTCAATCTGTACTCTATTGCATACTGTCTACTCAGGCGATCTCTGCCCAACAGACAGGTCTATGTCCAATGCAGAACTGATGTACATGCTCTATCTGAAGTAAACTCAAGCTCACTGTGCCACATGCTCTAAAGATATAATCATCACAACAATAAATATAACATGTTGGAGGGATACATTACTAACTCACAGACTTCCCTTGCTTTGGAACAGGCTCCCAACCTACATTAAGTTGAGTCCCTCACTGACACTCTTCCAGAGGAGCCCTGATGAGTGTATGTGAAACTGAACTGTCACACCATGGATCACTTCATCAGCTCTACTACACAGAGGCATAGGGAACTAACCCCATGTGTGATGATAGCTGCACACTCTGGCCATACTAATATATGCCTTCAGGCAGATAGCCTATTACCTACCTATGTACCTATATATGTAGGGGGAACACAGTATAATAAGCCAAAGATGAATGGGCAGAGATGTGTGTAAGAGGGTGACCATGACAGGGAGCCATCCAGGACTGTCCCACCCAGCACACATCCCAATGGCACAAATGACATGAGGTGCACATCTCACCCACTGTACATAATAGCCACCAGTATCTGTAAGCATTACAGTGTATGTGGTGCATGTGCCTGCTGTACAACACGACTGTACAATGAAGTACACATCTACTATCTGTAGACATGTACCTGTCACATAGGTTCATAGGTATGTAGTAGACTGTCTTCACGAAGGCATATATTAGCCTAGGCAAGTTGTGCAGCTTTCACCACCCCATTGGTTAGTCTTCTAAGCCCTAGTTCTAATAGTTAGTACCCTAAGCTCCTTTCTAGTGGGGCTGCTTATGTGGTGCCTGGTGTGAACTGTCTGTTTCCCATCCATTCATCATGGTTCCTATTGAAGAGTGTCAGCAAGGGGCTCTGTCTGATGTGCATTGGGACTCTGTTCCACAGTAAAGCAAGTCTCTGGAATGGTATTTTATCCCACCAGCATGTTGTATTCATTGTTGTGATGAGGTTCATATCCCTGGAGTGTGTAGTGTGACTCAATTTTATTATCCTTAGATGGAGCATGTTCAACAGTTATATGTTGGACATGGCTCTGTATGTTAGGCAGAGTGTGCCTCTGAGTAGGCAGTACACAGCGGAGAACAGATTTAGTTTTACCAGTTGTGTTGCATAACACAACTGTTTGAGGCCAGTAATCCTCTTGGTGAGGTACCTCTGTGGGCTCTCCAGCTGCTGGATATGTTTAGTCAAGTACATCCAAAATGGTGCATTGTACTCGATGGGTCTGATGACTTAAGAGTAGAGGGCCACCACTACCTCTTTTGATCCTGATGCAAACCCTTTGTTGATTAGGTGGGCCACATAGGATTTCCTAATCACTTTGGCATCATGGTTGTCAAAGGAAAGATGACTGTCTATTTGTGTCCCCAGATCACTTATTACCTTGTCAGCTTTTAGGGGGTAACACCTATGTGGTAGTTTGTGGGTACTTTGTTTTCCCCAAAGGGGATTACTATGCATTCTTTCACACTGAGCTTGGGGCCATGATTCTGACAATACACATCTGTCTCATAGAGTCCCTTCTGGAGAATATTTGTGTCATCCGGGGAATCTATTATGGCAAACACTTTACAGTTCCCAGCAAACTTAGTCAACCACAACCCTCCTGTGTTGGCATGTACTTCTGAGAAGTGTATACCAAACAGGAGGGGCCCCAGGACTGAACCCTGGGGGACACGAGTTGTTACCGGTTTAGAGTCTGACATGTAGCCAGCAACTCTTAATTTGTGGGATCTATCTGTGAGCCAGTTTGCAATCCATCTTGTGATGTATGGATTTATGCCCAGGTTGGTGAGTTCATCTATGATACCTGACTGGGGAATGGTGTCAAAGTCCTTAGCGAGGTACAGGTAGGCTGTGTGGAGCTCCTTTCAATCATTTGTAGCCTGGGTAACTATCTCAAAGAAGTCCACCCAGTTCAGGAGGCATGATCTGCATTTGATGAAGCCAAACTGGGTGTGCTCAACTGTGTGAAGGTTCCCAATGTCTTTATTGTTGACTTCCATTATGATTGGCTCCATTGCCTTGCAGATCAGACTCGTCAGGCTCATAGAGTGGGAATGCCAAGGATCTTTTGTGGCCCCACCCCTGTGGAGCTGAAAGAATGTTGCTGTGCAACATTCTATGGGTACATATCCTGTAGAGAGGATGTAGAGAGAGGTGTAGGTATCCTTGATGAATATGGATACATCCCCACCCTATGTGCTATGATCCAGGTTCTAATGCTGGAAGGTATGGAATGAGTAGTATCCTGGTAGTGCTGGTGTGCTCTCTGGAGCCTTGAACTAGGTTTCTGTTACTGCACAGATATTAATATTCTCCATACTGAGAAGTGCCTCAAGTGTGTGCATTGGAGGCTGAGACTTCTGGCAATGAGTAGCATTTAGCTCACTTTGTGGTTATTTGTGTTGGTTACGGGGTTTGATTTGTCCTGAGTGACCGGTTTTCCACACCTGAAGTCAACGCCTCAGTGGTCTGATCCAACCATAAGCTAATTACCCTACATATCCACATTCTGCCCCCACCCCCATTAAGGAAACCATGTTAAAAAATTTCTCCAAAGCCAACTTCATGCTTCTTAAGACAGAAGTGGTGAACTTTGTGACACCCATGCAGATGGACAATACAGTTACGACTACTGAATCCTACACAATTGCACTTTATAAGCACTTACATTAGTGCATGGATCGTGCTATCCCAAACAGAACCAAGACACTATCCTCCAAAAAAAGGAAGCCAATCTGGTGGTCCCCTGCCATAGAAAAACTGTACAACAGAAGGAAGAAACTGTTGTAAAAGAGTAAAATCGCATGAGTGGAGGAGCTCCCTGGTCAGCCTCAGTAAGAAGCTGTGATCCCTGATAAAATACTCCAAAGCTAGTTATGAAAACAAAATTGCCACTGATTCTAAATACAACCACAAAGCATTCTATAGCTATGTCAAGAATCTCAATGGCAACACTCAAATCTGCTCTGAGTTACAGTACAATGGCACTAAATATACAGACCCAACTGATATTGCCAACATCCTGGCAGATAGGTTCAGTGCTAACTTTACCCCCCTCTCACCCATTAAAGAGCCCATCTCTGTACCGGAAGAATGGAAAGTTCCTATAATCACGGCTGCACAGGTAAAAACCACACTCTCCAAAGCCAAGAACACAGCATCCATGGGACCAGACAACATCCCAGGCTCGTTCTACATGAACTACAGAATGAACTGGCACCACACCTAAGTACCATGTTCAGTCATAGCCTCACCTCAGGCTTTGTGCCTGCTGAATGGCGCACATGGACGGTTATCCCACTACACAAGGGGGGAGCTACCACGGACCCCGGGAACTAGCGCTCCATTAGCCTGATGAGCCTGGTCTGCAAGGCCATGAAACGTATCATCATGGAACTTATAAACAAAGACATTGGTAATCTCCAAACTCTGGACCCCAACCAGTTCGGGTTTGTAAAAGGCAGATCATGTCTTCTAAACCTGATAGATTTCTTTGAAGCAGTCACCAAAACCGTAGACAAGGGTAAGGTGGTTTGCACAGCCTATCTAGATCTTCCAAGGCTTTCGACACCATCCCCCACTCTGGAATTATAGATAAACTCACTAAACTAGGTATAAATCCCTATGTCACAAGATGGGTTGCCAACTGGCTCACTGATAGAATCCACACTGTGAAAGTAGCAGACTCCAAATCTGACTTCAGACCAGTGACAAGTGGAGTACCACAGGGTTCAGTCCTGGGTCCTGTCCTGTTTGGTATCTACTTCTCTGAAGTACAGACTAACACAGAAGGTCTTTAGCTAATGAAGTTCGCAGATGACTGCAAACTAGGAGCCATAATTGAAACTACTAACGATGTGGACATCCTACAAAAGGGCCTCACTGAGACAGATGGCTGGTGTCAAAGCTATGGCCTCAAGGTCAATGCCAAAAAGTGCATTGTCATCCCCTTTGGTAAAAACTCAGTACCCATGAACTGCAACATAGGCGGTAGTATACTTAACACTGAAAGTGTGATAAGAGACCTTGGGACACAGGTGGACAGTAGTCTCTCCTTTGATAATCACATCACCACAGTAGTCAGGAAATCCTTCTACATGGCACACCTCATCACAAAAGGTTTCTCATGCAGAAAAAAAGAGGTCATTGTTCCCCTTTACTCATCACTCATTAGAGCCATTATAGAGTACAACGCCCCTTTTGGTATGTACCTCACAAGACATCTACAACAACTGGAAAGGCCGCAGAAATATTTCACAAAGAGGATTACCAGCCTCAAGCACATGCCCTATACAGACCATCTCAAAAAACTCCAGCTTTACTCCGTCGCATATCACCTACTCAGAGGTGATCTCTGCCTAACATACAAAGCTATGTCAAACCCAGAGCTGTTGGACATGCTCCACTTAAAGAAATCCCAATCCCTCCGAGCCACACGCTCTAGAGACTTAAACCTTGTCACCACAATAATCAGAACATGCCAGAGGGATAGATTCCTGTCCCAGAGACTTCCCATACTCCAGAATAAACTACCTATCTATATCAAACAAAGCTCCTCATTAGCACTCTTCAAGAAAAATCTTGATGATTGGATGGGAAATAGGAAATTCACCCCGGGGATCACTTCTGTGTCTCTGCTCGACAGTGGCACAGGAAAATAAATTTCTTGGGTGGCAAAGGCCAGGGCTTTTTTTTGGCTGGGCTTGACTAGACCCCAAGGCCAATAGCCTAGTACCTACCTATGAACCTATGAACCTTTGAGCCTTACCTAAAAAAGGTAATATGGTGACAGCAAGAGCCTTGGCCAGTATTCAGAAGCATAGGGGTGACAGGTGCTAACCATCTCTAGTGAAGCAACGAGGCTTGTCTATCATGTCATCACAGGTAGACAGAGATTAGATCCCCTTTGAATGACACCAGAAGCTCAGCCAATTGTTGAAGTTTATCATCTTTCTGTTATATTGCAGTATCATGTAGGTGAAGGTAAGATGCTACTTAAGGTCAGGGTCATACAAGCCTGGGCTACATGATCATAGAACTACTATATATCTCTTGTCATGTTGCCCTGGGAGGTATGTCTCAGATCATTCACACTGACATGTACAAACAACATGTCATATATGTACCTGTTCTGTAGTGATGTATGTTCTTGTTTTATGTGGCGGATCATAGCACCTGACAGACAATTGACAGTAACCTTCCCCTTGTCCAGCCGAGTGAGTGGAACATCTGTGGGCCTGACTATGCAGTCACCTATTACTAGTGTGTTGGGTATGTTGTTTTGCCTTAGGGCCTGTTGTGAGGCACACTGCTTTGGTGTATTATGTGTTTTCTGGCGTGTGCTTGGAGGTGCACGTTGCTTACATGTCTGCTCAGGAGGACACTCTCTCTTTTTCAGATTAATATTTGTATTCTCCGAGTATGGTAATGTGTATTTATGTGTGTGTTTTGCTTGGGCTTATATTGTAGGTCTGTGTGAGACTGTTGGTGTTGTGGTTGTATGACCCTACTCCTCTTGACTGTATTGTCCAGTATTGGGTTGACAGAGCTTAGCCACTGGTTTGACCCTGTGTGTGCAAGCATGTGGTGCATCATCCCATATATGATATGGTTATGACCTATGCATACAATGCACTCACAATACACCTAGTATGATAAGCCTGCTGAGGTTAGCAAATGTGAAAAAAACCTTTGGGCAAACTGTCAGCAAGTAATGTCTGTATTTCACCCTGTAACTCCATATTGCTTGCTGAAGTGTAAAGACGCACTTAGTTTGGATTAAGAACCCTACACTTGCCAACTGTGTGTGCGCGTGTGTCTGTCTCTCCCTCTGGAGAGAGAGCAACCTTTTTGGAGACTACTCACACCCCTTAAAAGTGGTATATTCATCTTTGTCAAGTCTGATGATGTCACCATCCTACAAATATACCTGTGGAAAGGTGAAATCCCAGTAATGTGTATAGTGCATCGTGTAAATGCGTACTGCTCTAGTATCATAATGCAGTTAGGTAGGAGTTTGAATCCTGCACTTACCAACTGTGTGTGTGCCCCTTTGGGAGGAGCAACCTTTTTGGAGACTACTCACACCCCTTAAAAGTGGTATACTCATCTTTGTCAAGTCTGATGATGTCACCACCCTACAAATATACCTGTGGAAAGGTGAAATCCCAGTAATGTGTATAGCGTGTCGTGTAAATGTGTATTGCTGTAGTATCATAATGTAGTTAGGTAGGGGTGTGATTCCTGCACTTGCCAACTGTGTGTGTGTGTGTCTCCCTGGGGAGGAGCAACCTTTTTGGAGATTACTCACACCCCTTAAAAGTGGTATACTCATCTTTGTCAAGTCTGATGATGGCACCATCCTACAAATATACCTGTGGAAAGGTGAAATCCCAGTAATGTGTATAGTGCGTTGTGTAAATGTGTACTGGTCTAGTATCATAATGTAGTTAGGTAGGAGTTTGAATCCCACACTTGTTAACTGTGTGTGTGTTCTAGGTGTGTGAGAGTGTGTGACACTGTTGGTCAATGTGGAGTGGGCTTTGATTTTTCTAGTGTGTGACATATCACAATGACAACTGTATGTGCATAACACATGTAAGGTAGCTGTGGGGCAAAGCTATATACATACATGTGACCTCAAGTATTTAATAGGTGGGTACTCTGCTTTCTCCATGAAAACATCTGTTATCTTTGCCAGAGCGTGCTGGCGCTTTCCAGACCTTAGGTCACTTCTGTATGCTTGTGACAAGCTTAGCCACTGCAGTGATCACTGGGCTACATCTTCTGTTTCACATCCACTCATCATGGTTTCTGTTGAAGAGTGTGAGTGAGGGTTTATGCTTGAGGTATATTTGAATCCTGTTCCAAAGCAAGCAAAGTCTGGCAAAGATGACTAATTATTGTAGGTGTGCAACAACCTCTGTGGATTTGCATGCAAACCCTTTATTGCTTATGTGCTCCACAGAGGGATCTCCAAAACCCTTTGGTAATGTGATTATCAAAGGAGAGATGACTAAACACATGGCTCTATGTATACATTAGTACCTGTTTCACATTTTGGGGACTACTACCTATGTGGTACTCTGGGGATACTTTGTTTTCTAAAAGTGGATAACTATGATTTCTTTGGCTTATAGCTTTACAGCATGAGTTTGACACCAGGTATCTGTCTGTATGATACCCTTTTGGAGGCTGTGTGTGCCATCTGGAGAATAAAGCATAGCCCACAGTATGCATTTTCATCAAATGTGGGCAGACATATCCCTACTGTGTTTGCTTGTACCTAAGAAAGCTATATGCCAAAATGGAGTGGTCTCAGGACTGGTGAATACCACTTGTTACTGGCATAGAATTGTACATGGAGGCTGCAAATGTTACTGTGTGTCCTACATCTGTGTGTCAGTTGTCAAGCCATCATCTAACAATCGTTTATGGTCAGTCTGTTGAGGTTATGTATAATACCAGAATGTGGGATGGGTATGAATTGCTGGTGAGCTATAGCTTGGCTGTGTGGACCTCCCCTCCCTCACCTATAGCCTTGTTAACTGGCTTGAAGTCTACTAGGTGTAGGAACCATGATCTGGCCTTTAGAGAACCTAAGTTGGTATGGTGCAGTGTTTGCAGGTTCATAATGTCTCTGTTAATGAGTTCCATAATGCTGTGCTCCATAGCCTTCCAGATAACATTTGTCTGGCAGGGTGAGAGTTTCCAGGATCTGTTGTATTTCTACCCTTAATCAATTTATGTTAACATTTGCACTGGGTGTGACGAGGGTGGACAGGATTAGGAATAAGTATATTAGAGGGTCAGCCCAGGTTTGAAGGTTAGTAGACAATGCGTGTAGTACAATGCATACTGGCCACCAATAGAAACACTGGCCAATACAGGGCATGTCACCCTGCCCATGTGTCCAATATGCATGTACATGCAGACAGTGGACCTCCACAATGTTCACAAATGGACACCTGCAAATGTGTGTTGCACACACCCTACACTTACTGTTCACTGTATAATGCATGCTGACACAACTACACACATCAGCCAAGTGGCACATGGGCAAACAAAACACAACTGGAATAAACACTGGTGAAAACAATACAACATTGCTAATTACAGCTTTAATGCATCATGCCTGCTCAGCTACACCTTCAAGGATATCATTACACTTTACTGCTGGCAACATGCTACACATCCAACCATTGCTATACTTTATTAAAGTCACCCTGTGCATCAGAACCGTGTTAGCCTGTTCCTGCATCAATGTTACAGATGTCAGGAAGTGGCACAGGTTTCATCATATGCACAGGGTTTGTTGTTGGTTTACCAGAGGCCTACACTGAGCCATACAATCGACATGTGTGCACGAGTGTGCGTGTGAGGGGCATGAGTACTGTTATGGGCCATTGTTGATGTCATGTGTGCGGGTATGTGTTTGCCTTAGGTTTCTGGTTTATGTGTGTGTGTCTGCATGCACACAGTTCCACCATGTGGCTGCCATATATGGGGATTTGTGAGACAGCTACAGACTGTACCCGGCAGGCTTTACAGATCATCATCTCTGGCCATGGATACAGAGCCTGTGCCTGGCAGGGGTGCTACAGACAGTATCAGGTACTAATCCAGATTGGGTACTATCCGAAGAGGTTGACAAATGTCCACTGGACCCAGGTCCCTGCTGGGACTGGCCAGAGCCACGTGCATGTGGTCTGCTAGGACGGTCTATGGACAGCCCCCCAACATTACTGGGGCTGGTACTGGCACTATGGGAGCAGCTGTGACTTGCTGGATGTCCACGGTGACCTCCAGCTGGTGATGTTGCTGGCATACATCCACGTCGATGTCTCAACCATCCCGCACTGTCCTGACACATGGACATGACATTGTGGAGGACATCCAATGTCTCACCCCAATGTCTATCAATGACCTCAGTGCAGTTACGTATGGCACCTGCTAGGTCACAGGTACTGTCATTTACAGAGGTGTAATGAGCCCTCTGTACCCTTAGCCCCTGTCTGGTGTACCTCTCCATTCATGTCTGTGCCTCCATGACAGCCTGGAACATGCATGTGGTAGAAAGAGGTGTGGCACGTCTGCCAGGGGCATGATGACCAGTGGTGCTCTGATGAGAACCCCTGGGCATCTGCCTATGTGGTACCGTTCCAGACATCTAGCTATGGCTGCTGTGTCCTGATACATGTGCCATAGATAACACACTGTCCTGGCCAGTGCCAACCGTACACTGTCCCTCAGCTAAGGGCAGTGGTGATGATGGATGTACAGGCAGTATGACTGTGTGCATGGATGGAGTGGAGACTTGTGTACTGTCAATTGGTGGCCCAACAACAGACCCTGAGAAACCTGCCTGTGCCTCAACACAACTATCCTCATGATCACTGTCTGTCTCAGTGACATCAGGTTCCCTGCTGTACTGAACCAGCCCCACCTCACCACCTGTGAAAGGAAAACAGGAAACACACTTTAAGACCTGAACATGACTTCAGACCACTTGCACTCATGCGCTCATGCACACATGCGCTCATGCACATATGCACACATGCGCACATGCGCACATGCACACATGCACACACACAAAACTACACTCCTCCCGAAAGCAGACACACACAACACCAGCAATCACAGAACATACACAATAGCAGGTAATGGTGGGGTACAGTATCACAAGCAAAACAGTCATATCACACATGTCAGCATGCAGGACATGTGTTGCTCAACAGCATGCAGTGCAAGTGTAGTCAGTCCTTGTTACTAACAGTATACATGGCTTTGATGTGGTGTTTTGTTATTAGGTGATCCCCCCTGGAACACAGTGCATACATGGACACAACATTGCTGTGCAGGTATTCATAACCCTGTGATGCACTGTGCATCATAACTCACAGGTGTATATACCGTTGCTGGATGTGTATCTGTGTGTCAGATAGGTATCCAATGCTGATTACAGCCTCTGTGTCTTTAGAAAATAATTGTGGACACATTTTTAGCACATGCATGATGAGTATTCTCACATCATCAGTGGTGCATGGATAATTGATGGAATACCATTCGGCCACATACCCAATGTACAGTACTTATGGTGAGTGTAGATCATATTGTGGACATGCCAGTCTCATCCATGACATGGCATGCTAAAACACAACTGCATATTTAAACACTACACATACCCAATATGTGTCATATGACCTAGCCACTCAATAGCATCACAAGACATATATGTGTCAGTTGTGCAAATGGTGATTGGTATGCATACTGTTTAGAGGTGCACATACGCATCATTATGGTGTGTAGCAATGATAGCTATGTGTAGTACTGTGGTTACAATAACTGGATGGGGATAGTACCATAGGCCATCATCATGAAGCATCAGGTAGTCACTCAAGGCTACAAATGTTTCACAAACCAGCACTAATCATGCTGTGCTGGAACTGTACTACCTTGGCTAAATTCACCATTTCACAACCAGTTGTTACGTGAGTTTGTAAGGAGGCCAATAAGGAGCATTCCCTGACATGAATGTGTAGTGTGTTGCAGAGTGTTTAAATGCCCCAGGATAGGCCTCTACCCCTCAGGTATATTATATGTAATGTGTGGATAAGATTTTGGATACTGGAGTGTGTCTTTACAGAGGGTTTGGGAATCCTTTATGTGTAGCATGTTAAAATGCTCTGTGTATGACATAGATGTGTATGTTATGTGCATGTTGAGTATCAACTGTGTCTATCCAATGGTCACTACAGTCTAGCCACATTTGTTTGAGATGGTCTGGGTATTGCATGTATTTGAGGCAGCTAATCACATTAGTGAGATGTGCGTGCTCTTACATCAAACATGCACAGCATGCATTATGGGTAGGTGTGTTACATGTGTACATGGCCTACACCTTAACTATGACATGCACTTTTTATTTACAATAATAAATGTAGAACACACTCACCAACATCTGTCCACTGCCTTGATGTCACCCCAGAGGTACCTACATAGGGATGAGACAGTCTGTCAGTGGCCACAACTGTGGCATTGCTACTGTGTGTTTGCAGTCTTACAGTACAACAACAGTTTACATTCACAGGGCTACAGATTATGTTCCAAATGATCAGTATTGCACAACAACAGTCTCCACATCTTTGAACGACACACTCCACATCTCACATATGCATGATCTACCAATACAGATAACAGTAGTCTACAGATATGCCATGCTACCTGCATGCTCCATGTGTGCTTGCTGGGTGGCTGCAACCTCCATCATGGTGTATATCTGCTGCTGTTGTTGTTGTGCAGGTGCCACCAGGCTCATGAGATGCTCCTTCACTCTGGTGAGGGGGGGGTGGATATTAACACCACCCCCTGTTGCAAGCTGTTGTCTACTCACATCAGTGGCACACTGATGGACATGTCTGAGAAGATCACTGCAGTGGTAGTAATACCTGCTCATATGTCTGGTTATGCAGGCCTACCTCATTGACCCTGTGGACAACATCTTGCCACATTGCAGTACGCTCCTGCTTGTCCTGGCTGGTTCGTGAAAACAAGAGACGGTAGTGCTGAATCATACTGCTAGTAATGATATCATCTTCAGCACTACTGTAACTCAGGTTCCTGTGGTGGACCATGATCCCTGGAAGACATAAATACAAAAATATTTCTGAGCAAGTCATATGGCACATTTAACATTATACAGTACAGATATCACTGAACTGCCATATATAGCAACCTATAAGCTAACCAAGAGTGAAACACTGTAACTGCCACTGATCACTGCTCAACCCACAACTGCTTGAAAGTGCTTTGCTCACTATCTAATGAACCATGTTCTGCACAGCAACAAAATGAAATCACTATATAAGACTATACAAGAGTACCTGGCACACTGTATGCAACACGATGCACCACCTAGCCACAGCAGATATACATCAAGCTGATGTGTAAAGAAATATATCATCCATCACAATCAGTGTAAGGTCCAGTAAATGTATTACTATTATACCACACAACTTGTTAATGCCAAACCCGTGGCCAAATATGTGCACAATTGGGAATATAGGTCACATATTGCTGTAGTACACTATGAATGTTGTTAGATACGCAGTTATATGTATTACCACACATATGACAAAGTACATGTTACAGACATACACACACATCAGACATAATTACAGGACACAAAGGTATAACAACCCAGATAAGCTTTCAGTGTGTACTATACAGTACTGTGTGTCAGTACTTACACAACCTTAATCTAGAGAAATGTAATCTGTGATGAATACAGGGACCACACAACACAGTGGATGCAAGTAATGTGGACATACACCATACTTTGCTGTACAGGCCCACAGCTTCAGTTAGTACTACAGTACACACAGGATTTGCATTCAACATTGGTACCAATCAATAATCATAGATGTAGTGCTTTAGCCTCCAATGACACACCCTAGTTAAAACCAAGGGACTTAATCACACTGTATGCAATATCACTTGTTCTGCCTAGCAACAGAATACACAGCTTTTGCTAGGATCAAAGCAAGGACCCATAATATAAACAGTTTCCCACTAAGCTATCCCACAGATACATATATTTGACGTATTCACATACATATTGACCATCACAGTCAGTCAACAGTACAGATAATCTATTGCAACAAGTAGATGTAGGTGTGTATGAGTATATATAAATATATATATATATATATATATATATATATATATATATATATATATATATATACACATCCATTTGTCTACATATACATATATATGTAGGCACATATACATTTCACCTTTCATAGTGAGAATATCAATTATACAAAGGATGTAAGGTGTACAGTAATGTAATAAAATTGCACAGTCTTGGGATAAATGTATTGAAGGTGTTCACAGCCCAGGTAGCTTTAGCAGGCCTTACTGGCTTCAACATTGCAAACTGATCAAACCACCCACAGTGTTTAACCACCACATCTCATATACCAGCACTGTATGCTGTCTTGTTTGCCACACACTAAAACCTACATACAAATGTGCGCATACTAACCTTCACCAACATATATATCTCCCCCCTTCGCAAACAGTTGCAATATGTCCCCTGCTCTATGCATGTATACAGATGTGAATATATATGACACATATATATTTCTCTGTATGTGTGTGGCATACACACACATGGTCCACACTGTTGTAAGTCCCTGGACCTCACAGCTGAACTGTTAGGCCTTGCTGCAACACAAACAGGTGTCACTTATGAACACAGACTAACATTAGGGGGGTATATATGGCAACAGATGGTAGATAAGCATACTAGACTGCTACAGCAGTTGCCAATGCTAAGCTACACTTTAATATGACTATCATGCATGTGTTGTTCTGTCACACCCATGTTTATATAATGTCAGCGCTAATCCACCCAACAGCCATTGGCCAGACTACTGTACAGAACACAGATAACATGAATCAGATCTTTGACATTTAATGCTGAGCTACACATTTCACAGGTATGTCCCACTGCCCACAGGTACACACAGTATTGTCCATAGCAGTAGTTAAGCAGAACATCTGTGCATAAAGAAGTATTGCTGCCACATATGAAGGTTTTACATTATGTAGACTATTCTTCAATAACATCTATTACATACCAGTAAATACATATGTGTCACATACCTTTCCTTTGTATAATTTGGTAATATTTCTTTTGCCTTTTCTCTCCCTCTCTCTCTCTCTCTCTGTCAGTCTCTGCAATAGAGTGATTGAGTTTGTTGGCAGAGATTGCAGCCTGCTTTTGTAGGAATTTGCACATGAGCATGTGATGGCCTCTGCACCAGTTAGTGGCCACCATTTGCTAACTGCATGCAGCCTGCTGTGTAGTAATTGCAGTAATCACTGTCATAGCAACCCAGTACTATAAATTGCTGACTCATGTAGGCATGGCCCTTTCAGCTTTCCAAGATGGAGATCATCCTTCTTTGGTGTGGACATCATTGTTTAAGACAGAAGGTTGGTATAGTTCTTATATCAGAAGCCAGGGGTGTAGACAGAGATTTACATTTTGTACTCAGACCTAATGTTGCTGCTTCCAGTACCCACTTGTCAGTGTAGAAATGTACTCACCCCTCAAAATACTACCCCAAGATACATGGAAAGATGTACTTTCTTTTCAACTGTTACAATTAACTGCCATACAAAGCTAGTTATAGAGATGTATTCCTTTGGCACAAGAATTGTTTGTGAACTGCTATACTGTGAATATTCATTTACTCAGTTCTAAACAGTGTGTGCTTTTTTAGTGTTGACATTAGCACGAGCTGCTCAGAAAAACTGGGCACATTTCAGTACTGTGAGTATGCTTACCTACATCCTTGGTAGACCCTGCACATACAGGTATATTCTACATTTGGGTAGGGTTGCAGAAGTACAGAGAGCATAAGTAGTATTGTGTGGATTTTATCTTGCTGGACTTACAGGGTTGCTGTGTACATGTTAGTTTATCAAGGCAAGTAGTCTGTCTGCATAACTCCCAACTGTGGACCTATCCACATGATAGCCAGAGAATAGCCTGTTATTTTGTTGTCTGTGCACCACACAGGTCTTTTCAGCAATAGAGCAATGGCATTCTTACAGTTGGTTGCTACCAGTACATGGCTACATCCATTTGTATTTCAGTGTTGTATTCCTACATAAGGGTATGCTTCTGTAACTCCTTCCAAAGCTATTTGCACAGTGTGTAACAGCAGAAAGGCTGATATGCCTCTGTGTTTTTGCCTCTGCCAGACCTCTCAACCAATCAGGTACATATCTGAACAGTCTCAGGGAAAAGTCAAGAAAAAGTCAGGGACAATCAGGGACACCTTTAAAATATTAGTGCCATTAAGTTGAAACATTAAGAGAATCAGAGCATATGAATTAATACACCTTTTCTGAAGTAAAAGAAGTGTCTAACTCTTAATTATTGTCATTATTCATTGAGTGTAATTCACCACCTTTCTGCCCAAAGTCAGTAGTTTTAGGAGGGATTCAGAGGACAGAGCTAAAATTTGTGTCAAAATCAGGGACATCCCTGAAATTTAGGAACAGTTGAGAGGTATGACCTCTGCCCTAAACAGATATGCCAGTGTTTGTCCTGCTGTGATACTGTGTGGGGTTGTAAAGTGATGGCGTAACATTATTTCCTGCTAGAATGGCTGCTTCTCTTATCACAGTCATGTAATGTAATCCCACAACAACTGTTGGTCAACATCCACAGAACAAGTTGTGTGGTATGGTATTCCTAATTTTCCTTTACATTCACTCATTCTGATGCATGATATAATTATTTAAGTACCAACTTAATGTACATCTACTGTGGCTTAGTGGTACTTCATGTTGTGTAGTGTGTGCAAGGTCTGGGGTTTGAGACTTACAGAGGTGTTTTATTTTTCTCCTGAGCAGAACAAGGGTCCTCACATACAGAGTGACTAAGGCACTTTTAAGCAGTTGTATGCAGATTTGCGCGGGTTTGCGCATTGCTTAGCCAAGCACAAACAAGCGCAAACCCGTGCAAACCTGCTCACTACTGCTTAATAGTTCTTACTCCCGCCCACCCCCGCGCTAATTTCTTTGAAAGAAAAGAAAAGAAAAATGGGGAGATAGGAAAGTGGTGAAAAAGGGGCACAAAGAGGGAAAGACAGTATGGAAAATAGCTCGGGATGTGCAGGACAGGTGTAGGGAAGGTTCATAGCTGCCCATTTCTTCAACAGCAACAGCTGTGCATATGCAATAAATTTGGAGGCAGATATGAACCCTTCAACCCCTGAGAGAGGGGTAAGGACAACAAAGTACGTTGTAATGCCAATGAAATAACATTTCATGTGTCCAGTGGACATGTGTGCAAAATGGGCAGCTATGTATGGGGCCTAATTTTTTTTTTTGGTAGCAGATTGCCCTTTTTTTTTCAGGTGAGAGTGGAATGTGGGGTAGGGGAAGTAGGTATATTTTGGGAGGTAGGTTGGGGAGGTAAACAGACAAGACAAACAAGATGCATACAGGGACGGTTTATGACACATGTAGTGAGTGAACACCTTTGACAGGGAGAGATGTTTGGAAATCGCAAGCCTATGAGCCTCCAGACGGAAACAGTAGGACTGAGGTCCCACCCATGGGCAGTCACCACTGCACCTTCATGGCCCAGAGGATGGATGTGCTGGGGGCTGTGTAGGAGGGGCAGGCTGACCCAGGAGTTGCATCACTTGGGCCTCAAGCTGGCATAGAGGTTCTGCAACAGAACGTTCAATCTCTCTACGCACCACAGCCTGGACCATTCAAAGGGTGATAGGTGCCCCTCCGCCCACGCTTGCACGGGGGGCAACCCCCATCCCCTGCAACGCTTCCACCTGAAGGTGGCACAGGGCCAATGGAGGAGGAGGTACCAGGCTGGGCACCAGATTTGCTGGTGTCGGGTGCCATGGCCAGCTCTGGTGGGACAGGTGGGTCCGCTGGGACCGGCCTTCCCATACAAACTATGTTTTGGAGAGTTTAATAAAGATATGGGTTAGTAACAGTCAACAGCATTCCCAATTAGTTATAACAGCATGCAGAAGTATTCCCATTAAACCAACACACCAGATTTTCAACAGTTGAAAAGCAAGCATAACACATGCATATATAGAACAATAGTGGACATTACAACAGCATGCAGATTGAATTGATGGCGACAGGCCACCAATACTGTGGTATTTTAACAGGGCACATGCATAGAAATAAATGCAAATATTTATAAACCAATAGGATATATGTCCCAACAAATGTTTTGAGATTAGACATACCGACTGAGGTGTGGAATTGCATTTTTTTATGCACATACAGTAGGGTGGGAAAAGATAGCTCAGTTAACAACTTATATATCCTTCTAGTTTTCACTACATTCCGATTAACTGCAGTTATATGTCCCTTATATGTATTATTACACTACCCATTGTCCTTATATTGTGCAATTGGATTTTGCTAGATCATTATATATATCTTACATACAAACTGTCCAAGATGCAGATGTTACTGCAACATATTTTGAGAGTTGCTCACACACACTACTGCTAAGATGGTACACTGACAGCTCTACTTTCATATAATTATCTAGATATGTTCAGGTGAAAGTATCAGTTATATGTTAACAGCTCCCTACATATCTGGAAGCACACTGACATTTCTGGGGAACACAATACCAAGCTACTCATGTGCCAGATTAACCTGTACATGCTGGCCATGAACCAACAGTTGAGGGCTGTACATATGCATACAAGCTACTGGCACTCCCTTCATCCACGTTATATGGGCCTACCCAAGTGTGGGTTGACACTGCTTAATACAACACTACTATTTATAGAATGCAACAGTACAACAACATATCAAAGAAAATGACACAGATGCACTCCATGAATCATACATCTATTAAAGGATTATTACACCTTTATTTATTGGGTTAAAACACTTTTTGAAGGCTCTCTCATTTATTTTATATAACAGTACATGCAGAATAATTACTAACCTGACTCATGATGCAGCCTTTGCAGCCTATCTTCATGGGCTTGCTGGTTCATAGCCCGGTCACCTGTAGCTGTGAAGTAAATGCAGTGATAGTGAGACATAACTATCCATAGTATAGACAAGCATAGCAATTCTTAACTACTTAATACAATGGCTACTTACTCACTACTGGGGCATTACACATTGTACGGGATTCCTGGATCCACTGGTCCAGTTGATCCTCCCTACATCGCTTCAGGTCAGAATAATGGTGCCTGACCTGCTCACCAGTCCGAGGAACACCAGTGGCACTGGTGAGATCATGGGCAAGACTGTTCCAGGCCTCCATTTTATGTTGGGTACCCTGGTACTGTCCCCGCAGGAGTCTTTTCTCATGATTGTGGACAAGGAGTCAAACCATAATTTTGGACTCCTGGATGCCCCAGCGTTGCACTCTAAATCGAGTGCCTTCAACAACACCAGCCATGCTGACTGCAGAAGGAAGCTACAACCAGTTATAGCAAGTATTCCCGCCTGTGGAGCTTAAATATGTCTCATTTCCCTCACTTATTTGTGATTGGCCAGTTTTGGAAAAACTCAGCTGTAGACACGCCTGCTTAGCTGATGTTGGCAATGTTTAAAATTCCTTTGATAGATATGTGTCTGTTGAAAGTGCATGTTTGTGAAATGCCGTCATGGCTTAGTGGTTCAGTACTGTGACTATAGTGCACAGTATCCTGAGTTCGAGCCCTGTCACTGCTTTTTATTTTCCTGCTGGGCAGACCTGACTTGTTAAGGAACAGTAAAGCAGGTGTGAGAGTGTTTAACCAACTTTGCTCAACTTTGCCTGACTTTGCTTGACGTTGCCCAATGTTGCTCAACATTGCTTGACGTTGCTCGACGTTGCCCTATGTTGCCCAACGTTGTGCTGGTTAGCGCAGTGCGCTGTTATGCGCAAATATGTTGCGGTTGCGCTGGTTAGCGCGATGTGCAGCTACGTGCAATTGTATTTAAATATGCTCAATAATGGTAAAATGTGCTTAGCAGTGCTTTATATTGCTTAAAATAGGGTACTCATGCCTCAGAATGCATAACCATTTCACCTTTATATATATATACATATATATATATATATATATATATATATAATTCGTTCACTACTACATTTAACATGTCAATGCTTTTTACAAAACTTATACATAAAAAATGTCAGGAAATATTTTTGTATACAGATTTCCCACAGAAAATGGAATGTGCAGTAGTGGGACTCGAACCAGAAATGCCTCCTCTGTGTGCGAAGGCTCTAACCACTACGCTATCACTATGTTGCTTAATTTGCATATATTTTTCTTATTATCCTCTTCTGGAGTCTAAGCTGCTAACTGTAGCTAAGCAATGGGCAAGTCCGTGCAAACCCGTGCAACTACGGGCAGCTATATCGGAAGAAAAAAAAATATTTTTATTTTTAATTTTGTAAGTTGTTTAACTTATGGGGGAGTGTAGTGTTACATTGTACATATGTGAGCGGACTCGCTCATGTAACTCGAAATTGCAGCATTTCTTCTTTGCAGGAGCGTGGATTTTTGGACTGCTCAGCACTCTGATATGCCCCCTACACTCGTCCATGCTCCATGTAAGCTTTAGAGTTGAGGCAGCGCACCCTCATTAATATGCATGGCACACTGCCATCATACTCTTACACTGGCGCTTCCGTGTAAGACTCATCTAGTCTTCCACAGAAGACTAGTAAATCCGGGAATTTGTCTAAATTTCTTCTAATTTCCTAGCTATTACTACAAGAAAACATACTTCTAAAATAACTTACATAGAGCAAGGCAGTGCTGAGTTGAATAATCAGATCAAAATGCTTAATAATCTCTGGTTCTCACTGTTTAAATTGAAACTGCAGTTCTGATAAAACATTACATCATTTGTTTACACTTTCCTTGTTCCCAGGCTACAGAAACTACATTTACATTCTTTTACACTTAGAGCAATAAAGGACATTCCACATGTAAATTCTGGTCATTAACTTTAGCCTTAAAATAATAGGCAGGATGCTTACTCCAGACTCAACAACTCCAAATTCTAACTTCAAAGGACGTACAAAACATAATTTTAATTTCAAAGAACATTTGAAATGCTTGACTTAGTTTTCCTTACAGAAGATGGCAATGTTGCTACAATCTTGAAGTTCACATTTTACAGTGTTTTCTTTCATTTAAGAAACAAGCCTGTATTTTATATTTATATTTACAAATGCCAGAATTATGTATCAGATTCTATTTTACTAGGCTGGCAGCCTTCACTCCTTTTCTACCAGTCTTCACAAAAGCATTATTAACATTTTTTGAGAGGTGGCATACATGTGTTCGTAAATACGTTTTCTCAACTGCCTTACAGTTTTCCTGACATAAAAATGTTGAACTATGTGAATTAAATTGGCAATTTTTACTGAATTGTATGTTTGAACCTGGTTTGAATGAAACTCTTTCCTTAGCACCAGTTTTAAAGTGGAGAGCATTGACCAAATGATTTTACAGTTAAAGTCAGACCTTTATTTGTTCCTGTTTTTTAACAAAATGTTAGCTCATATGATTAATTATTTAATTATACAATTAAGCATGGTATTTATGTGGGGATTTTTGTTGTTTAATTATTCTGGTGAAGTCTTGGGACTGGCTGAGACAAAAGCACTTAATTAAAGTTTTTGGTGGTAAAGAACTGAGTTGCATTTTTTTTAACATCTTTCAATTTTTGGACTTTTTTGGCTTTGTCACAGTTCATCCTGTTACCTAGTATGAGTTTCAAAGTTTCAGGACTGAATTTTTTGCCTAATTTTTGGATGAGTGTTTTGGTGGGCGAATTCTGGGACTTTAAGCCAAACTACTACTGGGATTGACTTGCCACAGTGGAATCTATTTGGATTTCAACATGCAAGGTTCAGGCTGTAATGTGCAAGGGGATCGTGGATCATCAACCGATTGTGTTGAGACCTTAAGGAGTAATTCTTCCGTTACTGAAGTGAGTTTAACACAACGTATCTTGCCTCTCACTCAGCAAACTGATAACATGAATAAATTAATGCAGAAACTACAAGAACCAGCATCCTTTTCATTGAGAGACCCACTGAACTCTGAGCAGGTGACGATGAACGTACGTAATCAGGGCAAATTCTCTGAACCAGGAAACAGGATTACCAATGTGAACACCATAAGAGACAAACCTCAGAGTACTGAACAAATGAATTCCAGGGTTAACTTTAACAAATGGATTAACAAAGACATTGCTTTATTTGAAACCGACACTTCGGCAAGTACAACAGAGCAACAGCCCAGGACTTTTAACAAGAAGCTTTTGGACTTAGAGCAAAAACTTACAAAAGTGAGAGACCTTCAATGTGATAACTCCTATTTAATGGAATATATAAAACTTAAGCAAGTGCCTAAGGGCCTACGCCTTTTTAAATTTCTGACAGGCATTAGTTTTATTGATAATGACAAATCTGAGCTAACAACAATGTTTGACCGTTTTGGTTTGGAATTAGTGCATTTTATTGTTGGTTTAAACAACAGATGTATGCAAGATCTTTTAGAGAATGTTGCTGTTTTAAATAGATTACTGATGATTTATTATTTGAATTGAATATTGATAGGTACGACAACATGTATAGCAGAACTGAAAAACAGGTGGGTTTAAATATGCAAATAAAAAGGAAGAAGTTAATCAGGGATAATGAGGAATATAGGAAGGGTATAGCTTACCCAGTGCCCAAAGCATACAACAATGTCACAGAGCCATTTGAGAGTGGGAAGCAAGCACATGTTGATGAGGGGGTAAGAACTACAGCTATACAGGAAAATTTTGAAACAGAGGTACAGCATGCTGACGAAGACTTCCAGTCCAGTTACCCTCCACTCAGAAGATCTGAGAGGACAGGTAATCAGAATAAACAAAGAAATGTTAATAATAATAATCACAGTTATTCTTTTCAGTATACCCGAGCACCCCAGGGCACTTGGAACAACCCCAGGTGACAGCGTTGGGGGAGAAACAGGAATTGATAACTGAAATAGCGTATCTGTTAGGAGAGAAGTTGAAGGAGGAAATGAAGAACTCAGGATATCCAATTAAGGGAAGGTTTTTAACTTACAAGGGTTTAATATTTTTAATTATACCATGATCCCCCCAAAACGTGCACGCTGATTGGCCAGCGTGCCCGTTGTAAATCGAGTTATACTAATGGAAAAAGGTCCGGTCGCCCGGACTTTTTTCCATTAGTATAACTCGGTTTTTTAAAACACTGTCTCGCTATGTTAAATGGGTTTAACATAGCGAGACAGCTTTAAAATAAGCAACGGAGATCTCCGTTGCTTATTTTAAAGCTGTCTCGCTATGTTAAACCCATTTAACATAGCGAGACAGTGTTACAAAAGCAACGGAGAAAGCAAGATCTCCGTTGCTTTTATGTCTCGCTATGTTAAATGAGTTTAACATAGCGAGACAGTTTTAAAATAAGCAACGGAGATGTCCGTTGCTTATTTTAACTGTCTCGCTATGTTAAACTCATTTAACATAGCGAGACATAAAAAGCAACGGAGATCTTGCTTTCTCCGTTGCTTTACAAGCTCTGATGTACTGCGCAGACGCGCAGTACATCAGAACTGCCGGATGCCAGACATCTGCGGAAGGGCAGTAAACAGGCATTATACTATGCCATTATTTAAGAAAAGTAATAGTTTCTTTTCTTAAATAATGTCATAGATAATAGCAATAACACGCCTGGGTGTGGGTAATAAATTACCCACGGTTGGCTTTGTTTGGTCCCTTGGGCTTCGCCCTCGGGACCAAACCACGCCAACCGTGGGTAAATTTAGCATTACCCACACCCAGGCGTGGGTTATTGCTATATTACACCCATTTAGATATTAGCAAAAAACACTTTTCCCTTTTTAACAAATTTTTTAATTTATACCAGGTTCAAGAATCAATGTGCAAGAGACCATGACAGAAATTAAACTATTCACAAGGAAATTAGGTTTACAGTTGATGTTTCAGGACAAAACACCAGGTTATTCTGAGGTAAACAATATACCTGATTTGTTTAGACTTAAGAGCACTTTTAATTCCCCACCCACCCCATTATTTCTACTTGTGAAAGTTTATGTCTTAAAGACACTTACACTATGCTATCTTCCTATAGGAGAAGATTTTTCAATTTAAACAGACATGAAATTGAATTGTTGAAAGAAATAAGATCAGATGAGACTATCAGAGTCATGAAACCTGATAAAGGGGGAGGGATGGTTCTAGTATAAAATTTTGATTACAGCTCCAAAATGCTGGATATTTTTTATGACACAAGTACATGGAAGCGTCATTTAATGAAGTGATGATTGCACATAAGAAGGTACAACTTTTCCTAGAAGATTCCCTTCTTCGGGGAATAATTTCTGAAGATTTATTAAATTTTCTCAGAACGGAACTTACTACCATTCCATAAGCTTTTGGAATCCCAAAAGTACTCAAGGATGTTCTGAATCCCCCCTACTATTATTACAGCACAAGGTAGCACTACCTATCCATTGGGAGTCTTTATTGACAGACTTTTTAAATCAACTGTTTTTTCAATTCGCTACATACTACAGGATCCTTGGGATTTTGTATCTAAATTTAAACAAGAATCATTCACTCCAGAAGTTTCATTTTTACAATGGATGTCGTAGATTTATTCACATCCATCCCACTTAAGGAAGGTCTTGAACTTTTTCTTGAAGCAGTTTTGGATTTAACTGATTTAAGTAGTACCATGATTAATTCATAGTCAGTGTCATGGAAATGATTTTGGACAACAACTACTTTATGTTTGAGGGTAGTTACTTTAAGCAGATCAAGGGTATAGCAAGAGTGGCCAGTTGTGCCCCCATTTATGTGAATTTGATTATGTACGCCTGGGAACAGAAATACTTGATGTGAAGTTGTTAAATCTCGCCGTTTATTCTCACTGATGGGTTCGGAGCCGATCCTCGGCTCTGACACGGCCGATAGCAAAGCTCAAGGTTTGCCAGTAGCTCGAGACCAAGCCCCTTATCCCACAATGCACTGCTGGAATTACCTCAGATCTAGTTTGTCACGGCAAGAGAGATCCCGATGATCCAGCTAGCTCGGACCATTTGTGATAGAAAAAAACAGCAAGTTCTTATAAAAAAATCTTTCTTTTTGTTTTAGAGGATAGTTGTGTATTAGTTTTTTTAAAAATTTAATAATAGTTTCTATAGTTTTGGATAGATAGTGCCCAGTTGGCTAGTTGTTTTGTGTGGGCCTTTAGCCCTATTTAGACTTATTAATCTTTCTTATAGTCAGGGTTTTTCTCTATGGGCTTCTTTAGCCCTGTATTTGTAAACTATAGTTGTTATAGATAGTGCACGGATTGGGCTTAGTTATTTTGTGGGTGTTTACAAGTAAAGTAAAGATTTTACTGTTTTAAGTTTTTGCAGTATACTAGTTTGTTTTACCTTAACTATGTCGGATGACAAGGAAAAATCCCATTCTAAATCGGGATTCAAGAAATGCCCGGATTGTGGGCAGAAAATGTCCATCACTGACGGACACATTCAATGTCTCAACTGTCTGGGGGCTAAACACCTCCAAGACACTTGCAGCATTTGCCATTCCTTCTCTTCAAGAGTCCTCTTGGAGAGAAGGAGGAAGCTAATAGACAGGGGATTGCTACAGCAATCCTTTTCTGAGGTGTTGAGTAGCCATGAGGGTACTAGCACGTTCTCCAAATCCTCAAAATCCAAATCTTCAGACAAAGTTGCAAAAATTTCAGAAGGAGGGTCATTGGTTCCACAGACCTCGGAACCAAGTGTACCTTTGATTTGGAGCCAGCTCTCAGTATTGGAGCCGGTCTCTGAAGTTCCTTCTTCTTCTCTGCTCCAGTCAGCACTTTTGGTGCATTCTGCTATGTCCTCAGTCAGCCTTTCAGATTTGGACATGGATCAGCTAGTGCAGAAGCTTTTACAGGCACCAGGACTTGCCAAATTGTTGTCGGCCCCGACCAGCTCATCGGTGCCGAAGACCATGGAACCGGATTTATCTACTCCTCCTCCGAGCCGTACTGGACTCTCAGAGCCAAAGCAAACTGAACCGATGATTGTCGAACCCTTGGAGCCAATACCCGCACTGGTGTTATCAGCTCCATCTACTCGCATGTCCTCGGCGCCGACTGAGGACTCTAGGAGCCGACGCTCTCCCATCGGGTCCGGGGAGGATAGTCGAACCGATTTGTCGGTGCCGACTCTTCCTCTCGGGGCTTCGGCTCAGATGTGCTTGGCTCCTACCTCGGGCTCGGAGCCCAGAGTTTCGGTGCGGGAGGATCGGACGGTACTCTAGGGTCCGTCCACTCCTTCTCATCGGAGCCATGGTTCCTTTGATGCTATGAGGAGAGTTTCGTCTCCAAAGACAACGTCAGCACCAGTTCAGCCTTCCCTCTCCCCTCAAGCTCCTGTGTCTGCTTCTTCATCTACCGTTCCCTCTAAGCGTAGAGACCCCGAGCCTCAAGTACCCCCATAGGGTGTCCCCTGCTCTTCTGAGTAGGGGACACCCTATGGGGTGTCCCCTGCTCTTCTGAGACCTCCCCAGATCCCCCCACTGAGGAGGTGCCCAGGAAGAGACTGTGCAAGAGGAGGCACTTAGACTCCCCACAGGAGTCTTTGACATCTGATACAGACTTGGATAAGTCAGAAGGGTCCCCTCGATCCCCCTCTGAGGATATCTCCTTTACAGAGATACTAGAGATCCTTAGTCAGAGGGGCGATTGGCAGTCCAAGACCCCTACTCAGGATAAGTCTGTGCTCTTGAAGGCTTTTGGGTCTCAACCTTCCACTTCTTGGGTGTCTCCACCTTACGACGAGCTCATGGAACTGATTTCTCGTAAGGCGTGGGAGTCACCGGAGGCCATGGAACCTGTTCCTTGTAAGCCCAATAAATTCATGTCTGCCCCAGTGGACAAGCCATTTTTGACGAAGGGAGTGCCTGTTGATGCCATGGTGGTAGCTGCAGCCACCAAAAAGGAAGTGTCTGAGACATCCACATCTATCCATCCTCTTAACAGAGATTCTAGGGTCATGGATAGATATGGGAAACACATGTTTAGTTCAGCGACTTTTTCTCTGCGATCACTGAACTACTTAACCCACTTTACCAGACTACAAAGAGATCTCCTGAAAGAGCTAGGAGATACTCTCCAGGGTACGGTAGCTGCAGGGGTGGCCAACAAAGTCAACTCCCAGCTCACTACCCTAAACTCAGTGGCAAACTCATCCATGCATCTCATATCCTATGCAGCTGATGGTTCGAGTAGAGCCGCTAGTTTGGGCATTGCTCTTCGAAGACAAGCCTGGATGCATCTCAGTTCCTTTGCAGAACCCTTTAAGTCTTTTTTTATTAATACCCCATTCGATGGCTCATCACTGTTTGGGCCCAAAGTAAAGGAAACTTTAACCAGGTGTGAGCAGGAAGGCAAGACCTTATCTGCCGTTGGAGTCCATTTTTCTACCGCTACTTGGCCCTACCCCAAGGGCCCTAGGGGAGGGAAAATGTGGTTCCGAAAAGCACAGGGAGCCTTTCAGGACACACGTGGAGAAACCCCCTCTAGAGGCAGAGGAAGGGGTTATAATGGAAGACCCCGCCCCCATGGCAGAGGGGTCTGCAGCAACAGGGTGACAGGGGTCAGTTCTCTGGTCAACCCTACCAGCGCCCCTGAAAGTGGGCCCGACTGTTCGGCTCTGGAGGCAGTTGGGGGTCGCTTGTCTTTGTACCCAGAAGCCTGACTAAACATAACATCAGATATATGGGTACAAAGCATCATTTCCAGAGGATATTTCATACCGTTCTCTTCCCCTCCCATTCCTGTAAACAGAATCCCAGATATTCCACCCAATCTCAGGGAACAAGTAATCGTAGAGATCCACAGATTGCTAGAAAAAAGAGTCATCCAACCAGTCCCAGCAGACCAAGTTGGATTCAGAACTTACTCAAGATTCTTTTTGGTACCAAACTCAACCAGTTCGTAAAGAAAGAGAAGTTCTGAATGGTCACGCTTCAGTCCATTCTTCCCTTCCTAGGGCAAGGTGATTGGATGTGCTCCATAGATCTCAAGGACGCATACTATCACATAAAGATGAACAGATGCTCCAGAGATCATCTGCATCTCCGGCTGGGAGCCAATCATTACCAGTTTCGAGCCCTGCTCTTTGGTCTCACTACAGCCCCCAGAGTGTTCACCAAATAGATAGCAGTGGTCACGGCTCAACTGAGACGTCTAGGATTCCAAGTGTTTCCATACCTAGACGATTGGCTCCTCACCGCTACCACCAAGCATCAATTGACTCAGGCAACACAATACACTCTGACACTGCCATCAATTAGACATTACAATCAACTGTGAAAAGTCTGCCTTATCGTCATTGCAGCATACCGTTTTTTATAGGAGCAGAGTTAGATACCTCAACTACCACTCTACGTCTTCCTGTCGAAAGAGTCTCACTTCTCCACCAACACATCAGCTCACTGGTGTCAAAGGACAAAGCTACAGCAGCAGAGGTATTGAAGGTGCTAGGTTTGATGGCGACAGCAATACTGGCTATACCACTCGCAAGGATGCATATGCAAATTCTTCAATGGCTCCTCTTTGCTCAGTGGTTGTACCAGAAACTACCTATGCACCACATGATTCTCATTATGGATTCTTGCAAAAGAGACCTTTGGTGGTGGTTGACATCTCTTCATGTCACAATCGGAAGACCCTTTGTTCTCCCCCCCCGTAGCCACTGTGACCACAGACGCTTCCCTGATAGGGTGGGGGTGGGGGGGGGCATTTTCAGGGAAAGACTGCCCAAGGCACATGGACAGATCAAGAATCACATCTGCACATCAATGTTCTAGAGTTGAGAGCAGTACTTCTGGTCTTGCAGTACTTTCAGGACTCTCTCCCTTTCAGACGGACAACATGTACTGGTACTTGAACAAGCAAGGCGAAACCAAGTCTTACCCCCTTTGTTGAGAAGCCCTCAGGGTCTGGCAATTGGCTGTGTCATCCCAGCATTTTCTGTTAGCAACGCACATCCTGGGGAAATCCAACGTGATAGCGGACAAGCTAAACAGGGCGATATTGCTCCCTCACGAGTGGTCTCTAAAACAACAGGTTGTGGAGTTGATTTTCCACAAATGGGGCCAGCCTTGCTGCGACCTCTTTGCCAGCCACATCAATTCAAAATGCAGAAGCTACTTTGCCCTAATACCACCTTCCGGTCATCCCCTGAGAGATGCACTTTTACACGATTGGCCTCCGGGTCTGCTTTATGCATTTCCACCCTTGATACCCAGATTTTTTACAGAAAGCAAAATCACTGAGAAGGACTGTTATTCTCATAGCCCCCTACTGGCTTCAACAGATTTGGTTCATGTTTCTCCACCATCATCTATTGGAAGATCCATGGATCCTGGACCCAGTTCCGGACCTTCTAATGCACCCATCAGGGACCTCCATCCTTCACTGCAGTCCCTGAAACTGACTGCTTGGCTAATCCACTTCCCCTAATTGCCAGGCTTCATTCAATTTCAGAATATACAAGATAAATTCTCTTGCCTTCTCACAAGCCATCTACCAGGAAATTATATGGCAGTAAATGGAAAAGGTTCTCAATTTGGGCCAACAAGCAGAAAATTGACCCTTTCCAAGCTCCACTGTCATCTATTTTAGAATTCTTGACAAAGATTTTTAAGGAAGGGGCAGCAGCTGCTACAGTTCGAGTCCAGTTAGCTGCCATCTCAAAATTTCACCTTGGGTTTGGTGGCTCAAATGTTATGGGCCATAAATTATCTAAGACTTTTCTTAAAGGAGTTCTTCACATGAGACCTCCTATCAAAATTCCTTATTCTCCCTGGAATTTAAACTTTATGCTGTCTTAAATTATTCTTCCCCCTTTTGAACCAGCATCTTCTTGTGATCTCAAATATTTATCCTGGAAAACTATTTTTCTTGTGGCCATTACTTCTGCCCGCAGAGTGTCAGAACTTCAAGCATTATCTATCAGACCACCTTACATGATTTTCCATGCTGATAGAGTAGCTCTCAGAACAAACCCCTCATTTTTACCTAAAGTCTGTTCTGAATCAAATATCAATCAGGTCATTGAGCTGCCAGTCTTTTTTCCCAGCCACTCTAGCAAATTGGAATAAGACAGCTCAGATTTTATCTTGACAGAACTAAGGATATTAGAAAATCAGATCAACTTTTTGTATCCTTCTCAGAAGCCAGAAAAGGCAATCCAGTGGCTAAAACAACCTTATCTAAATGATTATCCGATTGTATATCCTTTGTTTATGAGAATGCGAGCAAGCCATTAACACACAAACCTAAGGCTCATTTTACCAGAGCTGTCTCTACATCTTCTGCTTTTCAAGCTAAATTGCCCCTTGACAATATTTGCGCTGCAGCCACTTGGTCTAAGCCTCATACCTTTATCACGCATTACAAAGTAGATAAGGCTTCAAGGGACAGGTCTTCCTTTGGTTCCACAGTACTGAAGAACATACTTCCATGAGCCACTCAAGATTGAGGGTGCTAGGGACGCTACCCATCAGTGAGTATAAATGGTGAGATTTAACAACTTCACATATAGAAGTTATGTACTTACCATAATGTTCCATGTGAGTTGTTTATCTCGCCTTTATTCTCACATCCCTCCCTCCTTCCCCCTCCTGGCTGACTGTTGACTTAGAGGCTAGTACCATCCTGGTTATTAAATATTTCTTCTTCCCCTTCGGGAAGTGTTCTTGCTAGAAATAAATAAAAGGGTATATATATATATATATATATATATATATATATATATATATATATATACTGTTACTCGCAGCAAACAAGATCTGAGGTAATTCCAGCAGTGCATTGTGGGATAAGGGGCATGGTCTCGAGCTACTGGCAAACCTTGAGCTTTGCTATCGGCCGTGTCCGAGCCGAGGTTCGGCTCCGAACCCATCAGTGAGAATAAAGGCGAGATAAACAACTCACGTGGAACGTTATGGTAAGTACATAACTTCTATTTTTCAACAGATTATAAGGAAATATGGGTATTATACCTTCATTATTTGGATGATATTTTCATCCTGTGGAAATAACACACACTAGTGGAAACAGGACTTGTTCATTACTTGAACCATCTGCCCTCTTTTTTGAAGTTTACTAGTAAAAATTCTAGCACTAGTATTTAATTTTTGGACATTAAGATAAGTAAGGATGTGAACAGGATGATTTTTTGTTCAACTATTTATAGAAAGGAGACATTCTCAAATAGCTATTTAGATTACAATTGCCAGCACCCATTTAACACCAGGAAGAATATCCTTAAGGGACAGTTAGTGAGAGCTACGAGAATGTGTTCAGATTGGAATCTTTTTAGAAGTGAAGTGTTAGTTATTATCAATTTATTTTTCTAGAGTGGATACCCTAGAAATCTTATTTTGAATGTGAGTTATGATGTTATTTAAGCTTGGGGCTCCAAGTTCAAACCCCTTATAGGTATTGGAAGATCTAATATAGATTTTAAAACCTTTACACAGGTACAAAAATGTCATGGTAGTATGGTTTTACCATTTGGTGAAGGGTTTTTAGAAGTGAAAGAAATAATGAAGAAATATTGGGTGCTGTTTAAGACAAATAGTGAATGCACACAAATTTTAGGGGACAAACCCAAATTTGTTTTTAAGATGGGCAAGAATTTGAAATACATGTTACACAATACATTAGTTACTAGACCTTCAGACAAAGGAACTGTTAAATGTGGTTGCTGTTCCTCTTGTAGATATATTCTAGAAAACAAATGTGTAAGTTTACCCAATAGGATGAAATCAGTAATTTTCAAACAAGGAAATTGTGTAACAAAAGGTTTGATATACCTTGCAGTGTGTGATTTTTGCAAATATTTTTATGTCGGGAAAACTGTAAGTCAATTGAGAAAACATATTTACGAACACATGTATGCCATCTCTCAAAAAAATGTTAATAATGCTTTATACAGGCATTCCACCAAATGCCTTGGTTTTAGAAGATTTAGATTTGGCATACTTGAAGTAGTGCAAAAATCATTAAGAGGTTGGTGGTGGGAATTTAATGTTGAACTATGTGAATTAAAATGGCAATTTTTACTGAATTCTTTGTTTGAACCTGGTTTGAATGAAACTCTTTCCTTACCACCAATTTTAAAGTGGAGAGCATTGACCAGATGACCATTCATTTGTTCTGTTTTTTTAACAACATGTTAGATCATATGATTAATTATTTAATTATACAATTAGGCATGGTATTTATGTGGGAATTGTTGTTGTTTAATTATTCTGATGAAGTCTTGGGACTGGCCGAGACGAAAGCGCTTAATTAAAGTTTTTGGTGGTGAAGAACTGAGTTGCATTTTTTTAACATCGTTCAGTTTTTGGACCTTTTTTTGGCTTTGTCACAGTTCATCCTGATACCTAGTATGAGTTTCAAAGTTTCAGGACTGAATTTTTTGCCTAATTTTTTGGATGAGTTTTATGATGGTGTTTATCTCAGCTAGGAGTTCTTTCTATTGCCTGGAAAGAGAAATAATTACAGGTTTTAAATGTAAAAGTGTTTAACTGTTTTACAACTTCCAGTTCTAGGCAAACTTCTGAGAGATAAGTATTTTTGACACACAGGTGCTAAATTTTTAAGTTTCTGTTAGTCTGGGAACTGAAGGCAGAGGTGACAAAGAATTATGTAATCTGAGATAACCCAGCAGTAATGTTTGATAGTAATTTAAGAACTATTTCAGAGAGTGAGTCTGTGCATTTTGTATTGTCTTTGGACCTGAAACATCCATCTTCAGCACTTCTCATCTGCATTTGCTTTGCCCTGTAAGACTTTGATAATAGTCTCCCAATTAGAGATAGATAGGAATATAATAAGATTAGTTTAGATTTTTTTCTTTATTTCTGTGAGTCTGTCCTGCAATGTTGTTTTAAAATATTTCCTGTGATTCTAAACCCTGTTGTCACCATGCTAAGTTATTGAGTATTATCTTGTTCTTTTATTTATTATTAAATATATTTAAATCTTTTTATTTCTGGCTAGTTTATTTAGAGATATCAAGCTCTGAGAGTAGTTGCATATGTATTTGGTGACACTGTACAGGCCACTCTTAAATAACCTTAAAAGTCCTGGTCACACTTACCATTTGGATTACAGTAACATTAGACAGTAGAATTGGTCACCCTTTGGGAAGGGCCTTAAAGTAGATGATAAGTAAGATTGGTTGGTGGCAGCTGGTACTACCGTATGGTCTGGGCAGAAGGCAACATAGCTAGTGAAGCCATGCCAGCCTTCCCCAGAAGTGTCTGTGTGTTTGTATACAAATCAAATCTCAAAGTGTGTGTGTGTGTGTGTGTGTGTGTGTGTGTGTGTGTGTGTGTGTGTGTGTGTGTGTGTGTGTGTGTGTGTGTGTGTGTGTGTGTGTGTGTGTGTCTCAGCTACTTGGGAAGGGACACAAAGCACTGGTTGGACAGAGAGGGTGCTGGAGGTTTTGGCTTGACCACTCGGCTGAGATCTTAACCCTATAGCTGTGCCAGTGGGGATCTTATTGGGGATCTGGGAGAGAGGGAGAAACCAGTCCCAGACTGACTGTGATCAATGTGTGCTTTTAAGGGAAATTGTACTTTACTGTGTGTGTACTTGTTATCCTACCAGTGTACACATCCCTCACTGGTGCTAGTGGTGAGGATTGAGGCTCCTTGATTACTGGGCCAGTGCAGGGGCATCACATCATGTTTTAACCATGTTTCTCTAAGTAGAACTATATCAAGAGAGTATATTGAGAGAGTTGCATGAAATTTGTGTATCTTATTTGAGATGCTTTGCATATTAATGTTAAGTAGCATCAGATCGGAGGTTTTTCTAGGGAATCTAAATATGGCATGAGAGTGGTTTTGGATAGCCTCCTTTGGAAATGATTCACCAGGCTTAAAAAACACTGTTTCCTTGTTATATTTAGAATTTCATATATGTATTTCATGTTAAAGCTTATTATTTTGATCTGTATGCAGTTTATGTAGAGTTTCTGTTTTGCATTTCCCCCCCTACTATTTGGATTACACAGTTGGCAAAGTTAGAAGTGCAGGACAAAATATTTATACAAATTTTCTTCTACTTAAAATCTGCAGGAGGAGTAACTAACATGGGCTCATGAACAGAAAGAGTTATCAGTCAAACTTGATTAATTCATATGGCTGTATTACAAATGAAAGTGGCAGCAGGAAGAGTCAGTAGATGTGGTCTGCATGGACTTCAGCCTTTCACTTGGACCCAGCATTGTAGATGGATAAACCAGCACATTGTGCCAGTCCCACAAACCAGTGCCTCATGCTATTCATGTGAAGAGCAAAAAAAAAAAAAAGACTTCTGCAGAACTTGCAGGATGTTTCCTGCAGACATGATCATGCAGATAGTATTCAGTCCACTCCACCCCTCTAATCTCTTCAAGTAAAAAGAAAAAAAAAGTATATTCTTCTTATTGGCACACCAATCAGGTGACCAGATACAGGACACACACACACACACACACACACACACACACACACACACACACACACACACACACACACACACACTACCAGTGAACCATGGTGCTTTGCCTACCTCCCACAAAGCAATGGTGTAACAGCCCTGCCCTCAACCATCTTTTTTTACATTACAGTAAAAAAATAAATAAATCACTAAATGAATAATAAAAGGAAAACTTCTCTTTTAAATTGTAGCAAACTATTTAATACAAATGTAGCAAGCAGTTGCTGCAGTTTATATCCTGCGCTGAGCACTACAGTGCTCAGGTTTTAGAGAAAAAAATGTTTTTTGTTTGTTTATATTGAAACTGTAGCAAACTGCTTGCTACAGTTTAGACAACACACAGAGTGTTACAGTGCTCAAGTTTGACTGCAAATGCAATACTGGCTTTTAAAAGCCGGTATTGCAGTAAGAGCAATCAGGATTGTAGATCAGAGTGTATGCTGTACCTTTAAGAACCATTCCAGTCAGTGGGCCCATGCATATAAGTATTGAGCACGTGAGTGCCATTTTGAGTGAAGGGCCAGATTGAAAGCATGTATGTGTGCAGCAGTCAGTCAGTTAGTTTGTTTAGGTTTAATGTTCCAGTCATCCATCCTGATGTGTTTGTGTTTAATAAACTACTTAAATTAACACCTAAGCCTCATCGTCTTATTTGAATACACACACCTAAGCCTCATCATCTTATTTGACTACACAAGACGAGCGACATGGTGTCAGAATGGGATCTAAAGTCAAAACCATGAGGCGCACAGTCAGTAATGGAGGAATATACATGAGTGGATCATCTGAAGCTCAAACAACTCACAAACAGGTCAGAAAGATAATTCCAGGTACAAAAACTCACTTAAATGATATATAAAATGAAGCATTGAAAAATGTTCAAAACAAATTTCTAATTAAACAAAATGTTCGAAACTGTGACATATTGATGAAAGTACTTGAAATGTTTACAAAACTGCTTAAATAACTTCTGAATCACATAAAATGTATAAAAAGGGAAAATGACCATTTTTTTACATATACTACTTTTTCGCATAAACTAAAGCTATTCAAAATATCTGAAGTGTGCACAGTTGTTGGACTAGTGTGTGCAGTATTACAGTACAATTATTTCGCAAAGTACAGTTATTTCAAAGAGATTGTTGAGCATTTGAATATTATTACAAGTACCTGGTGTGTGTATGTTTGAACATAATTACAAGGACCAGGTTTGCACTGTGTCTAAAAGTAATTTCTTGGCATGGCAGAAGGATTTCACAGATGACTCCACTTGTGTTTGATAATAATGTTACAGAAAATAGGAGAGTGCTTGAGCAAGAGTATGATATTTTCATATAAGGTGCCTTCTCTGAAAAAGCCACATGTACAAAAGCATTTATTCTGCTTAATCTAGCTGGTTCAGAAGCCATTGAAAGGGAGCGTTCATTTGTGTATGTACCTACTGTGTTTGCAGAGGAGGGGGAAGACCACCATATTTTGGTACTGGCTGAAACGAGGGAAGACCCTGAATGCTTAAAGTGTAAATTTAGACAAATGTGTAACCCCCAAACAAATATTACAATGGAAAACACTTATTTTACACAAGAGATCAAAAGCCTGGTGAAACTTCTGCAGCATATATAACCGACTTGAGAAATAAGGCAAAAAAGTGCAGATTTGGTGATCTAAGAGATGAGTTGATAAAAGAAAGGCTTGTGTGTGGTTTTAAAGATGATGCAGTGAGAAAGATTTTGCTTCAAGGCAGTGATTTAACTTTAAACAAGGCCATCGAGATTTGTCACATATATGAGCTCACAGAAAAGCACACAAATATGCTTACAAATTAGAAAAGTATGTCTGCAGTGCTTTCCAGTGCTAATGTTAATAGTATGCAGCATGAGGTTAAAAGATACAGGCCTATGGGTAGGACCATGCCCTGTGCCTCCCAAGCAAAACCTGTGGTTGCTTCAGCACAACCTAGAGCAGCTACAATACAATAAAGGGCACACTCAGTAAAGCAGAGGGGTGACTCAGCAAAACCTGTGACAAGGCTCATAGTCAGCTGTTGTAATTGTGGAGGTACTCATGAGCCCAAATGAGAAAAGTGATTAGCTTTTGGTCATCAGTGCCACACATGTAAAAAATGGAATTGTTTCAAAAGGCTTTATAAATCTAAACAGGCACATTTGTTTTATTAAAACAGAGCATTCAAAGAGGCAAGTCAATCAATTAGAAAGCTGCAACCCTACTTTTTATGTTGATGGTGTGTCTGTGCTTGGTGAAACAGTCAATGCAGTAGATTTGTGGGCAAAGAGTGAATATTTTGTACTTTTCGGATTAATGGGAGACCTATAGAGCTCAAAGTTGATACTGGTTCAAAGTGCAATGTTATGTCAGCACATGTATTTACTAAAGGAAAAACTTGTGAGAAACTTGATTTGGCAAAGTGTGCAAAGCTTGTCCTTACGGTGGTGAAGAGATTCAAACCAAAGGCTCAGTAGTACTTTCATGTTACTTTGCTGGGAACAGGTATGATGTGCAGTTTTACATAGTCAAGAGACACTTGCAGTCATTACTAGACCTCAAGGATAGTTTGAGAATGGGACTGTTCTCATTTAATAAAGAAGTCCACCATGTAAGCATGAATGATAACAGTTCAAATTTTTCCCAAACTATTTTTTCTGACTATGCTGATATTTTTGAAGACAAATTAGGCAAATTCCCAGTTGTGTACTCCATGAAATTAGACCATGAGGTAAAACCAGTTATCAGACCAGCATGGAAAGTTCCAGTAGCTATGGAGAACAGAGTCAAAGCTGAGCTAGACAGAATGGTGCAGCTAGGAGTAATTTGCCCAGTAGAACCAACTGAATGGGTATCTTCCATGGTAATAGCTCATAAGAAAAGCTCAGATGATATTAGAATATGTATTGATCCAAGAGGTTTGAACAAAGCACTAAAACAGCCTCATCATCCAATGTGTACAGTCGAAGAAGTTGCTGCCATTATGCCAAATGCCATTGTTTTTTCTGTCTTAAATGCAAATAGTTAATTTTGGCAAATTTTGCTTTATCAAAATTCTTCATTGATAACTACTTCCAGTACACCATTTGCAAGGTAGAGATTTTTGAGAATGCCGTTTGGAATAAATTCTGCCAGTGAAGTCTTTCAATGTGCGACGGAACAGATACTTTCTTGCTATCCATGTGCTATAATAGATGATATTCTTGTAGGAGGCAGTGGTGAAGCTGCACATGAAAGAAACCTCAGGATAGTTCTGGAATGTGCTCATGAAGTGAATCTTAAGCTGAATCCTCAGAAATGTAAATTCAGCCTGCAAGAAGTTACTTATGTGTGTTATTTGTGTACCAGTTCAGGCTTACGACCAGATCCTTCCAAGCAAACTGCAATTCTTGAGATGCCAGCTCCAGACAATGTCCAAGCCTTGCAATGTTTTCTTGGCATGGTCAATTATTTGGGCAAGTTCATTCCAGGTCTAAGTCAACTTTCAGCACTGCTAAGAGAGCTGACACACAGAGATGTAACTTAGTCTTGGGCAGAAGAACATCAAAGAATATTTGATGTCCTGAAACAGAAAATTGCCAGTTCACCCACTTTAAGATACTATGATGTTCACAAACCAATAACTCTTTCCTGTGATGCTTCTAAGTTTGGTCTTGGTGCAGTCATTCTTCAAGACGTTAGACCGGTAGCCTATGCATCGAGAACTCTTAGCCAAACTGAGATGCAATTTGCTCAAATATAAAAAGAGCTTTTGGCAATTGTGTTTGCATGTTCGAAGTTCCATTATATTTATGGCTGACCTATTCAAACTGAAACTGACCACCAACCTTTGGTCACTATTTTGAAAAAGCCAATACACACAATTCCTGTGAGATTGCAACGCATGATGTTAAAATTGCAAAAGTACAATTTCAATCTTGTTTACACAAAAGGCAAACTTCTTTAACTTGCTGATACTTTATCCTGATCATCCAGAAGAAACACTGAACAGCATGAAAATGAGTAACCTGATTTTGAAGTCATGAAAGTGAGAACCTTTTCTTCCACATGTCTTGATGAGCTTAGAACTCACACAGCTTCAGAGCCAATTCTCCAGAACTTCAAATGTTTTATCAGTCAAGGATGGCCATCAAAGCAATCTTGTTAACCAGTAGATGCGCAGCAGTGTTTTCCTTATAGAGAAGAGATTTTCATGGAAGATGGTATCATCATGAAAGGTCCAAAAGTGATTGTTCCAAAATCCTTGCAACAAGAGTATATTAAAATCTTGCATCATGGCCACCTAGGAACTGATTCTACCAAAAGAAGGGCAAGAGGACTAGTATTTTGGCCTTCTATGTCAAAAGATATTGAGAAGGAAATTTCTTCTTGTTCTGTTTGTAATAGTACTAAACCGCATCAACAAAAAGAACCACTTCAGTTAAGCCAGATTCCTGAACTACCTTGGTCGACAGTAGCTACAGATATTTTCGATCGGAATGGTCAATACTACTTGATATTAGTAGACTCTTATTCAAGATTGACCTACTTCCTAACCTAATGTCCGGTATTGTAATTATGAAGTTGAAGAGACATTTTTCAGTCCATGGTAGTCCATACAAAGTCATTTCTGACAATGGTGCACAGTTTACAAGTCAGCAGTATAAAAGATTTGCTGAAACTTGGGGCTTTATTAATGTTACTAGTAGTCTTGAATACCCACAATCAAATGGCTTGGCTGAACGTGCAGTTGAAAGTGCAAAACAGCTGTTAGAGAAATCCAAATGAGACCATACTGATGTTTTTTTCTAAATTTGCTTAATCTCAGAAACATTTCTTGTGATAATTTACTTGGTTCACCTACTCAGAGACTGATGTCGAGACAAATCAGAACCACACTACCAATCAGTAAGAATTTGTTGGCTCTATGTGATAAGAACAACAAAGCAGTAAAAGCTCAACTCCTAGAAAAGCGTTTGTCCCAAAAATGTCATAGTCAGGATGCAGACAGCAAAGGGATTCAATCAAATAGGATGTGTGAAACATTTGTGTGAAGAACTGAGATCGTACATCGTAGAATCACAAGGGATGGAATTCAGGCAGAATCGGAAACATTTAGTACCGGTGGCCGAGCTAGTGTTACAGCATCTTGTCTGTAATGGATACTCTATTTTTCATAGGTTCATAGGTGTGTACTAGGCTAGTGGCTCTGTGGCCTTTACAGGCCTGGCCCATAGGATTACCCTGGCATTGTGCCACCCGACCTTAGTTCCCAGTGCCTCTGTCGAGTAAAGCCACTGGAGTGATCCCTGGGGTGAATTTTCTATTTCTCATCCACTCGTCAAGATTTCTCTTGAAGAGTGCCAGTGAGGTGCTCTGCTTGACATGTATGGGAAGTCTATTCCATAGCATGGGCAGTCTCTGGGTTATGAACCTGTCCCTCCAGCGTGTTCTGTTGATTGTGGTAATGAGGTTGAGGTCTTTGGAGTGTGTGGTGCAGAGGGATTGGGATTTCTTTAGATGTAGGATTTCTAACAGAGCTAGGTCAGACATGACTTTGTAAATCAAGCAGAGATTGCCTCTAAGTAGGCAATATGAGAAAGAGAATAGTTGGAGTTTTTTGAGTCTGTCCATATAGGACAAATGTTTAAGGCCTATGATCCTCTTTGTGAGGTACTTTTGTGGCCTCTCCAGTTGTTGCAGGTGTTTAGTGAGGTACATGCCAAATGGGGCATTGTACTCGATGACTGGCCTAATGAGGGAAAAGTAGAGGGCGACAATGACCTCTTTCTTCCTGGATGCAAAACCCTTAGTAATGAGGTGTGTCACATAGAAGGACTTTCTGACCACAGTGGCAATGTGGTGGTCAAAAGAGAGGTTTCTGTTAACCTGTGTTCCCAGATCTCTTATAACACCTTCTGTGTTCAGTGGACTACCATCGATGTGGTAATTCATGGGAACCGAGCTTTTCCCAAAGGGGATGACAACACATTTTTTGGCATTAAGCTTAAGGCCATGGTTCTGACACCAGTCATTGGTCTCAGTGAGGCCTTTCTCTAGGATGTCAACATCACTTGGGGAGTTAGTAATAGCTCCCAACGTGCAATTGTCTGTGAACTTTGTCAGCCAGAGTCCCTTCGTGTTGGCCTGGACTTCAGAGAAGTAGATACCAAACAGGAGAGGACCCCGGACCGAACCTTGTGGGACTCCACTCGTGACTGGTCAGCAGTCTGACTTGGGAGTCAGCTACTTTCACACTGTGGGTTCTACCTGTGAGCCAGTTGCAACCCGCCTAGTGATACAGAGGTTGATGCCTAGCTTAGTGAGTTTTTCTATGATTCCTGAGTGGGGAATGATATCAAAGGACTTGGCCAGATCAAGGTAGGCTGTATGGACCACCTTGCCTTCATCCACAGTTCTGGTGACTGACTCAAAGAAGTTGACCAAGTTGAGCAGCCATGAGTTTGGAGATTCCCTATATCCTTGTTTATTAGGTCCATGATGATCCATTCCATAGCTTTGCAAATCAGACTCATCACGCTAATGGGGCAATAGTTCCCAGGGTCTGCAGTCGCTCCTTCTTTGTGGAGAGGAATGACTGTAAGCAGTGCACCATTTGGTAGGGACAAAGCCGGAGGTGAGGCTGTGATTGAACAGGGCACACAGGTGAGGTGCCAGTTCACTCTGTAGTTCATGTAGAATACAGCCAGGGATATTGTCAGGTCCCATAGAACCTGTATTCTTGGCCTTGGACAGTGCTGTTTTAACTGGTGCAGCAGTAATACTGGGTGCCTGGCACTCTACTGATATTGTGACTGGTCCCTTTGGGGGGGTAAAGTTGACACTGAATCTGTTGGCCAGTATATTGGTAATATCTGTTGGCTCGGTATAAGAGGTAGCATTGTGCAGTAGCTCAGAGCAAATCTGGGTATTGCTGTGGAGATTCTTTACATAACTATAGAAGGCCTTGTGGTTGTCTTTACTATCTGCTGCAATTCTGTTTTCATAGCTAGCTTTAGAGGATTTGATGAGGGATCTCAACATTTTGTTGAGGCTTATAAGGGAGTTTTTCCAGTCATGGGACTTTACCTTATTCCGCATCAGTTTCCTCCTGTTATACAGTTTGTTTATGGCAGAGGACCACCAGATTGGCTGCCTTTTTTTTGGAGGAGACCGTCTTGGTTCTGTTTGGTATGACGAGATCCATGCATTCGTGTATGTGTTCATACAGTGCATTGGTGTATGATTCAGTGGTGATGCAACTGATGTCCATTTGCATGGGTGCCATGAAGTTTGCCACCTCTGTTTTTAGGAGCCCAAAGTTAGCTTTGGAGAAATTTTTCATGGTGGTTACCTTTGCAGGGCTGGGGGTGAGGGTGAGAGAGATGTGGATTTCCAAGGTGATTAGTTTGTGGTCGGATCTAATCAGGGAGGAGTTGACTATTGGTGTAGAGCAACGGTCACCCATGTTAGTAATGACCAGGTCAAGGATGTTGCTACCTCTAGTGGGGGGTAAGAATGAGCTGGTCCAGAGCATTGGAATTAATGAATTCCAGGAAACGTTGGGCAAGTGTATTGGTACATGAGTAGCTTTCCCTGTTAATGGAGGGGTAGTTAAAGTCACCCAGTATGAGAGTGTTAGGTTGGACTCTAATATTCTCCAGGGTGATTAGGAACGTGGAGTGTGAGTCTTGGGACATGGTTGGGGACCTATAGCAGGCTACAACCTGAATCGCTGTCTTACCCAGTGTTAGCTGCACCTGAAGTATCTCAGATACGTTATGTTGGGCTACTAGTCTGGAGGTGTGTGCATCCTTTATGAATATGGAAACACTACTGCCTTTTGAGCTTCGGTCCAAGTTCTGGGGCAAAAAGGTGTGGAATGAGTTATAGCCCGGTAGTGCAGGGGTGCTTTCTGCTGCTTTGAACCAGGTTTCTGTTATGGCACAAATGTCAATGTTCTCCTTTTTAAGGAATGCTTCTTGCAAGTGCGTTTTGAGATTTAGATTTCTAGCGTTGAGCAGCATGACCCTCAGATTGCATTTTATTTGTAGCTGTTACATTGGTAATTTGGTCTTTGGAACACCACCCAAAAAAGGCACTATAGGGGTGGCAAGAGCCTTGGCCAGTATCTGGAAGCCCAGGAGTGACAGATGCAGGCCATCTCTGGCAAAGCATCGAGTCTGTCAATCATGTCATCCCAGGCAGATACTGGATCCCCTTAGAATGACACCAGAAACTTAGCCAATTGTTGAAATCAATAATTTTCTGCTTGTACTGTGGTATCATTCTGGGTGATGGTAGGATGCTGCTCAGGGCTAGGGTCATACCCACCTGGGCTACATAATCTGAGAGCTCCTCCATGTCTCTTTTCATGTAGTTCAGGGAGGTACGTCTCAGGTCATTCACACCCATATGTACAATGACAGAGTCATATTTGTACCTGTTGTTGAGGGACCTGAGTGCATGCGTTATGTGGCAGATCCTGGCACCTGACAGGCAGCTGACTGTTACTTTCTCCTTATTCAACCTAGTGAGTGGGACATCAGCGTGCCTTACTATCGAGTCAACTATGACTAGTGTGTTGGGTATGCTGTTTTGCCTTAGGGGCTTTGGTTGAGTGGCACACTGTTTAGGATAGTTATGTGTCTTGTGATTAGAGTTGTGTTGTGGTGGTGGAATGTGTTTCTGTCTTGAAAGTCTCTGCTGTTTGGGTAGATTTTTACTGAGTGCCTCCGCGAAGGTGGGTGTGCGGTTTGTGTTTTTATGTGAAGGTAGTGCTGGTGTGTGTTCTGGGGGGGGGGGCTATGTGTTACATGTGGTGTGGTGCAAGTGTTGACCTTCTCCTCTTGACCAGCTATTCCGGTCTTGGCTGGAGAGTGCTTGGCTTCCAATTTGGATATATAAGTGCATCTCTCTCAAGTCTGAGTGTTGGGAGGTAAGAGGAAAGGGTTGTCAGTGTACATGAGGCAGTTGCTACATTGCCTCAGGATTCCCAAGTTCACCAGGTTAATAGGAGAATGCACAGAGAACTGACCTTTAGACATGCCTGGAGGGGTGGACATTAATAATAAATACTGGAGCTGTTTCCTTGTAGAACGTTTAGTGCTATTCAAAGTGATTTGTCCAATGTTCCTATTCCAGAGAACATTTCATCATCTGTTCCTGTTCCTGAAAGTATCCCTGAAAATCCTGAAGTAGAACATTCCCCAGTGACTGTCCCTGTTTCTAAACCCAGTTATAATTATTACATTACGAGGTCAGGTCATATCTCAAGACCTAGTCCTAGATACACAACAACCTGGAGATTATTGTTCTTGTTTATATATGTCTGTATAATTTGCATGCCTATTCAATTGTCATTTTTTCACTGCATAACAGAATAGTCAAAGAAGGAGGATGTAGATCAGAGTGTGTGTTGTACCTTTAAGAACTGTTGCAGTTAGTGGGCACATGCATATAAGTACTGAGCATGTGTAAACAAGAGTGCCATTTTGAGTGAGCAGCCAGAGTGAAAGCATGTATGTATGTATGTAGCAGTCAGTCAGTTTGCTCGTTTGTTTAGGTTTAATGTTCCAGCCATCCATTCTGATGTGTTTGTGTGTAATAAACTACTTAAATGAATACCCAAGCCTCATCGTCTTATTTGAATACACAAGACAAGCAAAAAGGATGATGGATGTAAGATCGGATCACACCATCTAACACTATGAACCTGGGACTGTTGCTTCTTTCACCCTGCCCTATCTGCGCTACTGCTTGGTCCCACACAGGAGGCTAGGAAAGTTGGAGGGGATAGGGATGGGACCTAGACTGAGGAAATGGATAGATACTTATATGCTTGAATACAGGGAGTTGTGATGAGAGGGAAAATGTCAGGAATTAGGAGAGTGACTTGTGAAGTATCACAGGAGTCTGTTTTGGTCCAGAAGTCTTTAGTGTGTTTATCTCTGATACACATGGAATAGGGAAGGTAGAATGGTCTTTATGCTGATGAAGCAAAGATAGGTGCAGCAGTGGAGGACCGGGGAAGACGTAAGGGAAGGATTTGGAAAGGCTGAACAAGTAAGCAGAACGATGGCAGCTGATGTTCACTGCATACAATTGTGAAGTACTGAACTTAGGCCAAAACAACCCTGGCATGAAATATTGACTGGAGAGCTACAATGGTGACAAAAGAGCTAAAAGAGGATCTAGGGGTGCGGCTCACAATGGGCTGCACCAACAGGATCAGAGTGATAGGGCAGTGGCAAACCTAATGTTGCGGCTGTATGTTGAAGTCAGTTCCCTTCAACATACACCCTTAATGTTGGGGTGCATAATGAAGGGGACTGTCTCCAACAACAAACAGGTAAACTTCCACTCAGCAATGCTCTGTTTCATGCACACTGTGTATTTCATGCAGTTCTTTTGGCCATTCAAGGAAAGGGACATCAGACTGCTTGAAGGTACTCATAGAAAAGCCATGAGAAAGACCTGTAGAATAAAAAGGAAGGGATATGACTTGAAAGTAGAAGATCTAATTCTCTTCTCACTTGAGAAAAATAAGAGACAAGGTGGGGTATGATATTGGTGAATAGGATCATGACAGGGAGATGTGATAGGTAATCATGAACAAGATGTATAGAGGGGACACAGGTAACATCATTGGACTACAGCCTGGATATCCATAAATACATGATGAAGTCTCATAGATTCCACTAAGAATAGGTCGTGGAGAGGGAAACTGCATCAGTATTCAATGGGGCATAATATAGGATTAGAATGGGTAAAGTGAATGGTAAGGTAAAGTTGAAGGGGAGGAAAAATGCTAAATGGTCTTAAATGGCAAACTAAAGATGTTTATTTTCATTAATAATGAAATGTTTGAATGTAAAATGGCCGTCTTTTTCTGGTGGTGAATTGTTATTGTGCTTTATACTGTTTCTTAGACTGATATTCAGAGAAAAATTGTGATAAAGAATTGTCAGTCTTTTATTTGAATTTTCATTATATCCCCTCTTGTGTGGTGCCTGGAGATCACTGTCCACAACTTGCCTTTTTTAAAGTGTTGGCAATCTTGGGCAAATCAATTTTCATAACATAAAAAAAATGTTGTTTGGAGTTGCTAATCTTTCGGGCCGTGAGTTCTAAACTATTTTTTTCTTTAATGCAGCTGCTTGATATGGCTTCTGCTCTATCTGGCTATGAGGTTCCTGTTCAACATTTTTTTCTCCTGGCAGACATATAAGAGGTAGGGATGCTATTGATAAAATAATTCATCCTTCCTTTTCCATAGCTCTTAATTCCTGATATGCTTTGCTGTTTATGCTCATGTGAATATATTAAACAATCTTTTTCTGTGATTGAATATCCCAGCAAATTTATTGCTTGGGGCAGAGCTGTCAAGTTCTTATTTAATATTCATACCTTACCAATATTTTTTACCTCATAAAAGTGTTTTAAATAACAGGATCATACATTTAAACTGTTCAGCAGTCCTTATGGTTCATGTCTGAGTGGATTATTTTCTTGGAATGGTCAACATTCTGCTGGATCTATTGTCTTTCATGTCCCCAATCAACACTTCAAGTTTCCAGATGGGAAGAATTTACAGAACTGTCAGTTCATAATTTTGCTTTTTTTAATTTCAGAGTCCATCACAAAGCATTATGAAGAGAACACTGTTTTATAGTCTTTCAGAGTTAGTGTCACCATTTAGAAACCAAGCCAAAGGAGGGAGAAGCTGAAAAACAACAAAACAAGTAGTCCAAGCACAGCTTCGGGGATGTTGCCAATAGATATCCAAGAACCAAGTGGCAAGATACTGAGTAAAACTTCTTTATTAACGCTGGTAAATCCAACAAATACAACACGTTTTCGTTGCAACGAAAACGTGTTGTATTTGTTGGATTTACCAGCGTTAATAAAGAAGTTTTACTCAGTATCTTGCCACTTGGTTCTTGGATATCTATTGGCAACATCCCCGAAGCTGTGCTTGGACTACTTGTTTTGTCACCATTTAGAACTAACACGTCGAAAATATATACGCTAGAGGTTACTGTAAATCTGTTTTTGCAGTCCATAAGCATTTCAGCTGTTGAATGTTCTTTCGATTTTCAGATGACAAAGTGTTTTACATAAATCGTCTGGTGCTGATTTCCTAAATTTAGGAAAATAATTATGTTCTGAATACATTTTATCTTCTTGTTTTAAACACCTTTATTAAATTATCTTTCTGCCTTCTCTTAAGCCTTACTCCTATTCCTGAACATTATTCTACATGTTTTGTTCCCACAACTTTCATTTATTTATATGTAATTTGTTCCTTCCCTTTTCCTAAAGATCGCACTTCTAGTTCTTTTGTCTCCTTTCCAGTATTCAAGACTTCATTTACAGTTGGTTTAGATTCTGATTTTGATTTTCTAGTTATTGCTTTTTTGCAGCCAATAGCATTAAACAATGTAAAGGGTTACTATGTGCAGGCAATTCAGATCCTGTGTCCCAGCAAAAAAAGTAATAATAATAATAATAATAATACTTTCCTTAGTTACAGCCATTTGCTACCCCAACATTTCTGACAAACTGTCTGTAGGGAATTTGTAAAAATCTGCAAACCAGTTACAGTAGCAAAAAGATGTTCCCATTTACTTCTCTCTTTTCCAAGAAATCTCAAACATTTGCTATCTACCCGAGTAAAAATACCCTGAAGTGTACTTCTGGTATAAAAATGCCTATGCAAACACTTTTAAGCAAAACTCGTAAAGCTTACGGATTTTGTCACATACTGGGGAGCCATGTGGATGCCCTTCCCACTGTTCCTTTGTAAATTGTCTTTCCAGTCCCTTTTCTCAAAATTTTCTTACCTCCTATTGTAACTGTAGATGCCTTCTTCTTGACTTAATGTTGCAATAACATTAAATTAATGCAGTCAGTATTTATTTAAGCATTTTGTTTGCATATTGCATTTAAGCTATTGACTGCATATTTGAGTACTTGTTTTATTTATAATCCTAGTACTGGGAGCTGTGGATGTTTATTATAATGATCATTGCTATAAGAATCATTATAGATGGTTGGGAATAAGTTGTTGGCAGACAGCATTCTAACAACCAAATCTTTCTGCTGCCAGACATCACTAGGGAATGCAGCTACAATACTGTGCCTTTGCCATTAGAGTTCCTCAGCTCTAGTAGAAAAGTAAATGGTTTGTCTGCAATGCTTTTTTGCTTTTTAATGTCTTCCTGACCAACACTTTAGATAGCACCATTGAGTGTAAGCTTTTGTCATGCTCATCAAAATTGTTAGTGATTTTTCTTCACTTTTTTAGGCTTTTGATAATGACACCCACAGAAGACGTGGTAGCAAAATCCTACTTAAGTATTTTCATTTTGCATTTTTTTGGAAAAAAAACACTCAAGGTAATAGTCAACATTTTATCTAGGAGATTCAAGACTTGCAGAATTTCCTGGCTTATAGAAAGCTGTATGTTATTTCCACTCCTTATTCTTATCTTTCTTATAACTCTGGTGAGAAATTAGAGAAGTTAAAAGCATTTAAGTAAGAGAAAACAAAACATTGAATATCCTAAATAATCAGAGTAAGCTTCTTTAGTGCCTTCTCAGGATCAAGGGTCAGGACTGCTCAGCTGAGTAAATTGTTTTGCTGCAATTGCTTGAAGTGAGGTTTATTCATCCACAACATGTGATGTATAGTTCATTTTTTTTCTGTCCTCCATTCCATCCCAGTGTCTGAATATGAGGTCCCAGGAGAATATGCTGTTGTGGAACCAAGCTGTTTCATTACTTATCGTGATAGTCTGATAGAGAGAGCAGGATGTGTTATTCTGTCATGCCCTTGTCTTTTTCTGGAACTCTCATTGTTTCTGTTACTGTCTTGTGAAATCACTTTCTGGCAATTGTGGTAAAGACTCCTGATTGCTGGACTTCAGTGGGGCAGATACCCATTTCAAACTGAAGCCCTTGTGTTAGGAGCATATACTCTGTGCCTGTGCATCAGTAGACCAGATATGTAAAGCTACCAATGACATTGTCTTAGTCTTATGTTTGGATTCTTTTCCACCAAAAAGAGAAAAAAGGCAAACTGTTACTCCTCCTCCTCCTAAATTAGAGAAGGAGGATTAAAATCCAGCATACTCTGCTCAGAGGTCTTCCTCTTAGAGTATCCTGGTGATGCTGAGCCCCTCGGTTTTGGCTCTCCTCCAGAAGATTCATTGTCTGATGAAGTACAGTCTTAAGAAAAAAATCATTTTAATTGGTCTGCTGAAAACAGTTTCTTCCCCCAAATGACAGCTATGTTCAGCTTTAGAAGAATAAACAGCCCAATACACTTGCCATCCTTTCTTTTTGTATGGTCATTCACAGTAAGTAAAGAAACATGTCACAATGCAATAGAGACAAGAGTATTCCTCCCTTATATAGCTATAGACATTTTAAAGGTGACAACAAGTAAAATTAATAATGGAAGTTTGTGGAATCAGACAACATTCCCTGACCTAAGAAAACCATTATCAGTCACATTAAATAAAGTATTATGATGTGGTACATTCCTGACCTATATCAACAGGTTGTAGTGGTACTAGTTCATAAATAGGGATTCACATCTGACTTAAACAATTTTAGACCTTTCAGCCTGACGATTCTGTGTGAAATGATGGAAAATCATAATGGAGCTTATCCAAAATGACACCAGGGACTTGCTTCTTGTAGTTGTGGAACAATATAAGTTTGTTTAGGAGAGATCGTGCCTTTTGAATCTTGCAGTATTCTTGGAAGGGATAACTGCTGCTTATCTTAACCTTGCTTACCCTTGATTGGGACTGGGTAAGTTGGTTAAGGTGTTTTTTTTTTCTCATAGACATAAGGTACGGTGTTTGATTGGGTGGGAAGTTGGCATAATAGCTAAGGTATTTACCTTACAAACACAGGCTGCAGGGTTTGATTATCACATGGGGTAACTGACTAGACTTAAATAGCCCACAAGGGCAGTTAGCTGAGTACTAATCTATACACCTATGAGCCTGTGCTATTCCACTTAAGGGAATAATAAATTAAAATGATTAAATGACAATCCATATTTAATTCAGTGGGTAAAAGACTGTTTAAACAACAGGATGCAGAAAGTCAAGAGTGATTGGGTTCATATTGGACTGTTCTTAGATATAAAATTGGTAAATGGGCTAAGAACATGTGAATGTACTAATAATTGCAAACTGGGTAACTTGATTACTTAAGTAAAAGGTGGAAAACTTTTCCAAGATGATCTATAAACATGCACACTTTGTGCAATAGTGATGACCTTACCCAATGCTAGTAAATGTAACAAAATAAGACTTGTCAAAAAGAATATAAATTATGAATTAGAAATTAGTGGTCAAATAGCTAAAAATGACACTATCATTAAAGATTTAGGGAAGTAATAAACAGCAGATCTGATGTCGATTATCCTTCATTCCACAACAGTTGGGTTCAGATCCAATTCTCAGATCTGACTCATCCGTTATTTTCAGCCACTAACAAACTCTGGAGCCCCTCCCTTCCCATAATGCTCCATCCCCTAACATACCTCAGATCTTGTTTGCTGCTTTCGCTTTTGGGCGTGCTCACTGTAAGCTCTCAAGCTTGGTATAGTTAGTTTGAAGATAAGTCTAGTTTTATGGTATTTACCTTGGTATATCTTTATATCCTTAGATATACATGGACTTATCTTGGACAGATTTGGGAAGCATGTGTATGCTTTAGCAACCTTTGCTCTCAGATCACTGAATTATTTAGCACACTTCACAAGATTACAGAGGGGTCTGGTTAAGGAACTTTCAAACTCCCTCCTCTCTGGGAACAGTACTCCTGAAGCTTTGTTTTCTGTGGACTCGCAGTTGGCTACCCTATTATCGATCACTAACTTGTCCATGAGGCTGAAGGTACCTCAAGGTTGGCAGGATCAGGAATTTCCATTGAGAGGCATGCTTGGATGTGCTTGTGTGCTTTTGCAGAGCCCTTCAAGTCCTTGTTAATGCTCCTTTTGACAGAAGCTCTTTGTTTGGCCCTAAAGCTAAAGGCACATATTCCAGGTGTGAGCAAGATGGAAAGACCATGTTTTTCGACCCCTCAAAGGACCTTCTCCAGGAATCAATGAGGAGGTCAGAAAATGTGGTTCAGAAAGTCCCAGGGTCTTTTCCAAGATACCTGTGGAGATAGTTTCCCTACAGGCAGGGGGGAAACTCGAATGGAAGATGCCACCAGCACAGCAGAGGAGGCCTGCAGAACCAGGTGTCCAGAGATTCCTTCTCCAATAGACCTTATCAGTGCTCCTGAAAGGAGGTCAGATTGTCCACCTCTGGGGGCAATCAGGGATTGCTTATCCCTGCACCAGACAGCCTGGTTAGGCATTACAAAAGATACATGGGTGCAGAGGATTATTTCCAGAGGTTATATAATTCCCTTTTCCTACCACCTCCCCCTGTATGCAAATTTCCCAATGTTCCACACAGTCAGAGGAAAGTAGTAGCACTGGAAACACAAAAGCTGCTAGAAAAAACGGTCATCTGAGTGGTCCTACCAGACCAGATAGAATCCGGAACTTACTCAAGATTATTTTTAGTGCCAAAGAAAACAGGGGACAGGAGACCGATTTTGGATCTCAGCAGTCTGAACAAATCAGTTCAGCACACCAAGTTCTGGATGGTCACGGTTAGTCCATTCTGTCCTTTTTGTGAAAGGATGGCTGGATGTGTTCAATAGACCTTTAAGATGCATACTATCACATAAAAATGAACAGACGATCCAGAAGGTATTTATGCTTCCGGATGGGAGCCATCCATTACCAGCTCACAGCACTGCCCTTTGGCCTTACCACAGCCCACAATGTGTTCACCAAATGCATGGCAGTAGTATTAGCCACTTGAGACTGCAGGGATTCTAAGTGTTTCTGTACTTGGACAGCTGTATCATTACCACCCTAACCAGGCATCTACTGATAAGAGCCTGAGACCAGTACTCCAGGCTTTCTCCCATCTAGGGATAACCATAAAATACAACAAATCACAGTTAGACCACAATGAAGGAGAAAAAGGTGCAATTGTAGCTTAGAAAACAGTTATCCACACCTCAGTGGAACCCCAGAAGACAAGAAACAGTAGATGGGCTTAAAACAGTTTTATTGCAGTAAGAAAGCACAACACATAAATGATAGTCCTTGAAAATACATTTTCGTCCTCAACTTCATCAGATACAACTAACAAACTAAATTACATGCCTTAAATACTTCAATTAAATACAAATTCACCAATACAAACAGTGCATCACTAAAATTAACATGCTATAGGCTTTACCCACAGTCCTTTTCACCGCCGCTAACATAAATAACTTCATTTACAACAACAATTGTACACTTTAAAAGTTATTTTAATACAATTCATAATGTAAAATAAACCCTGTAACTGCTTGCATCAATAAATGTTAAAACAACATCTGTCCTTAAGGGCAATAAATCATAAAAAAACATGATATATAAGTTTATAAAATTTTTAAAAAGCTTTTGTGCCCTCTATTGCATTTAAAACTCACAACTGATTCACGTTTAAAATAACTACAGAATTTCACTATGCAGGGACTCAACACAATCCAAATGCCACATTTGTTTACTTTTTTTGTAAATGTTATAATCTTGCCGCTCTCAGCTTTAAAACTGGGGCCAGGCATAAACCATCATTTAGTCCAGGGAACCTACTGGCTTCTAAAAAAATCTGCCAGTAAAGTTCCCTGTATTCAGTTCTGGTCTCCCACATACCACCCCTCATATCCCTTGGGATCTCCTCAAGTACAAAAAAACGAAACTTTCCTTTTCCACATTCTACTTTTGCATTATTAACATTTCTATTACTTATAGGTTCATAGGTTCATAGGTAAGTACTAGGCTGTCTGCCCAAGGGCATTTATAAGCCTAGCCAGAATGTGTTGGCTTTCGCCATCGCCTTAGATTAGTTCCCTGTGTCCCTGTCCAGCAGAGCCATTAGTTCCCTGTGCCACTGTCCAGCAGAGCCACTGCAGTGATTCCAGGGGTAAATTTTCTGTTTCCCATCCACCCGTCAAGGTTTCTCTTGAAGAGTGTTAGTGAGGGGCTCTGACTGATATATATTGGAATCCTGTTCCAAAGCATGGGGAGTCTCTGGGACAGGAATCTATCCTTCTAGCATGTCCTATTTATCGTTGTGGTGAGGTTGATATCTCTAGAGCATGTGGCTCTCCGGGATTTGTTTTTTTTTTTAGGTGGAGCATGTCCATCAATTCTGGGTTGGACATGGCCTTGTATGTCAGGAAGAGATCACCTCTGAGTAAGCGGTATGCAACCAAGTACAACTGGAGTTTCTTGAGGTGGGCTGCATAGAGCACCTGTTTGAGGCCAGTAATCCTCTGGGTGAGGTACTTTTGTGGTCTTTCCAGCTGTTGCAGGTGTCTTGTAAGGTACATCCCAAATGGGGCGCTGTATTCTATGATGGGTCTAATGAGTGATGAGTAGAGAGGCACAATAACCACTTTTGTTCTAGATGCGAACCCTTTTGTGATTAGGTGGGCCACATAGAAGGATTTTCTAACCACCTTGGCAATATGATTATCAAAGGAGAGATTACTATCTACTTGGGTCCCCAGATCCCTTATTACATTTTCTGTATTTAGGGGACTACCACCTATGTGGTAGTTTGTGGGTACTTTGTTTTTTCCAAAGGGGATGACTATGCACTTTTTGGCATTTAGTTTGAGGCCATGATTTTGACACCAGGTATCTGTCTCAGTGAGACCCTTCTGGAGGGTGTCTGTATCAGCCGGGGAATCAATTATGGCCCCTAGTTTGCAGTCGTCTGCAAACGTGGTCAGCCATAGTCCTCCTATGCTTGCCTGTACCTCTGAGAAGTATATGCTGAACAGGAGGGGTTCTAGGACTGAGCCCTGGGGGATGCCACTTGTAACCGGTTTAGAGTTGGACATAGAGCCTGCAACTCTCACCATGTGGGTTCTATGCATGAGCCAGTTGGCAACCCATCTCATGACATATAATAATGATAATAAAGAAAGCGTACCTCCTAACGCTAAAGTACAGCTATCAGTAACAAGCAAAAACAGTATCCAGGATAAAACGCTGTACAACAATGGCCAATGAAGTAAAGCTCTCTTGGAGAATAGGTTGTTGTTCTCCGGTCTGCTAATGATTGGCAGTTGATTTTTACGTGCTGCGTTGCCAGCCCTAATGCACAACCTTCAACGAAGGTACGCCCGTTCATGCATGTCTCCACGCAGAAGATGCTCTAGCTGAGAGTCGAACTGGTCAGTGTCTTATTGTGAGGCGACAACGCTACTGCAGCATCACCACCGCGGATCTCTCTTGGAGAATAGGTAGTGTGGTTAAATGATATAAAACTTTTAAAGGTTCAACATATATAGAAAAAAACTTGCACAAATTTCCAGTACTTCAATTAAATGCACTTACAAGATATTCACGCTGTGAATGCAGTTATACTATAGCAAAATGATGGCTCCAAAGTATCCAGTCTTTTTAGTCTGATATACAATGTATCCACACTGAAGATGTAGTAGCTGCTATGTGACTGTGATAAACTGTGATAACAACTTAACCAGTCTGACAGATCAAATGAGAGCTTCTAGCTTTAATGGCAGTTAAAATCCTTTTATTGTAGAAAAAGTTAAAATCTTCATGTCAAGTTAAAATCTTGATGTAGAATAAAACAGTCCCTCGCTTATCGTTTGGAATCAAGACTGGATACTTTGGAGCCATCATTTCGCTATAGTATAACTGCATTCACAGCGTGAATATCTTGTAAGTGCATTTAATTGAAGTACTGGAAATTTGTGCAAGCTTTTTGCTATATATGTTGCACCTTTAAAAGTTTTATATCATTTAACCACGCTACCTATTCTCCAAGAGAACTTTATTTCATTGGCCATTGTTGTACAGCGTTTCATTCTGAATACCATCTCATGACGTAGGGGTTTATGTTCAAGCTGGTGAGCTTGTCTATAATACTAGAATGGGGTATGGTGTCAAAAGCCTTTGCTAGGTCTAGGTAGGCTGTGTGGACCTCCTTTCCCTCATCTAATGCTTTGGTAACTGTCTCAAAGAAGTCCACCAGGTTTAGGAACCACGATCTGCACTTAACAAAGCCAAACTGGGTAGGGTCCAAGGTTTGGAGGTTCCCAATGTCTCTGTTAATGAGTTCCATGATGATGCGCTCCATAGCCTTGCAGACCAGGCTAGTCAGGCTTATAGGTCGATAGTTCCCGGGGTCCGTTGTGGCTCCACCTTTGTGGAGTGGGATAACTGTTGCTGTGCATCATTCATTCTGTGGGTACATAGCATGTAGAGAGGCTGAGTTTGAACAGTGTGTTTAGGTGAGGGGTTAGTTCATTTTGGAGCTCTTGTAAGACACAACCTGGGACACCGCCAGGTCCCATTGAAGCTGTGTTTTTGGCTTTGGATAGGGCTGTTTTAACCTGTGTGTCGGTGACTGATGGGGCCCTACATTCTTCTGGTATGGTTATCGGCCCTTTAGGGGGTGAGGGGGGGGGAGTTTGCACGAAACCTGTCTGCCAGAATGTTGGCAATATCAGTCGGTTCAGTGTATTTTGTGCCATTCTGCACTAACTCAGAGCAGATCTGAGAGTTTCCCCTTAGGATCTTGACATAGCTAAAGAATGCTTTGTGGTTATCTTTGGAGTCATTGGCAATTTTTCTTTCGAAGCTAGCCTTGGATGATTTAATGAGGGATCGTAGTTTCTTGCTGATACTGATCAGGGATGTCTTCCCTTCTTGGGATTTTACTCTTTTCTGTAGTAGTTTCCTCCTTCTGTTGTATAGCTTGTTTATGGCAGGGGTCCACCAAACTGGTTTCCTTTTCTTGGAGGAGTGATTCTTGGTTTTACTTGGGATAGCACGATCCATACATTCCTGCAGATGCTCATAGAGTGCCTTTGTAAAGGTTTCAGCAGCTTGGATAGCATTGTACTTTAGCATGGGGGCTGTGAACCTTTCCACCTCGGTCTTAAGTAACGTGAAGTTTGCTTTTGAAAAGTTTTGATGACCTCCACTAACATAAATAACTTAATTTACAATTCTACACTTTAAAAGTTATCTTTAATACAATTCATAATGTAAATAAACCATGTAACTGCTTGCATCAATAAATATTAAAACAGCACCTCTCCTTAAGGGTAATAAAATCATAAAAAAAACTTGATATATAAGTTTATAAAATTTACAAAAACTTATTCATGTGACCTCTATTGGATCTAAAACTCATAACTCCTTCACATTTAAAATAACTACAGAATCTCATTATGCAGGGACTCTACCCAATCAAATGCTACATTTGTATACTTTTTTGTAAATGTTATAATCTTGTTGCTCTCAGCTTTAAAACTGGGGCCAGGGATAAACCATTGTTTAGTCCAGGGAACCTACTGGCGTCCAAAAAAATCTGCCAGTAAAGTTTCCTGTATGTTTTGGAAGGATACTATGACTTTAAGGGGGGTGGAACCCAAAAAAAAGAAAGGGACATTCAAATGTGGGAGATGTGCTCAATGCCCTTTCATTATGAATACTGAACTAGTCCACCTGGATTCCAGAAATAGAACCGTCATGGCAAGGAGCTATAGTAATTATGAGACCAGAGGGGTTGTATATCTTGTCTTATGTAAGTGCAAGGCATTCTAGATAGGAAAACCCGAGAGGAAGCTGAAAAGGAGAGTAATAGAAATGTTAATAATGCACTATATAGGCACAGTATAAAATGTGGAAAGGGAAAGTTTAGTTTTTGTGTACTTGAGGAGATCCCAAGGGATATGAGGGGTGGTATGTGCGATGCCAGAACTGAATACAGGGAACTTTACTGGCAGATTTTTTTAGAAGCCAGTAGGCTCACTGGACTAAACAATGGTTTATCCCTGGTCCCAGTTTTAAAGCTGAGAGCGGCAAGATTATAACATTTACAAAAAAGCATACAAATGTGGTATTTGATTGTGTTGAGTCCCTCCATAGTGAGATTCCATAGTTATTTTAAATGTGAAGCAGTTGTGAGTTTTAGATCCAATAGAAGGCACATGAATAACTTTTTGTAAATTTTATAAACTTATATATCAAGTTTTTTTTATGATTTTATTACCCTTAAGGAGAGGTGCTGTTTTAATATTTATTGATGCAAGCAGTTACATGGTTTATTTACATTATGAATTGTATTAAAGATAACTTTTAAAGTGTAGAATTGTAAATTAAGTTATTTATGTTAGTGGAGGTGAAAAGGATTGTGGGTAGAGCCTATAACATGATAATTTTAGTGATGCACTGTTTTTATTGGTGAATTTGTATTTAATTGAAGTATTTAAGGCATGTAATTTAGTTTGTTAGTTGTATCTGATGAAGTTGAGGACGAAAACGTATTTTCAAGGAGTGTCGTTTATGTGTTGTGCTTTCTTACTGCATTAAAACTGTGTTAAGCCCGTCTACTGTTTCCTGTCTTCTGGAGTTCCATTGAAGTGTGGATAACTGTTTTCTAAATCACAGTTAGAACCATTTCAGACATTGGAGTTCACAGGTGTCATTTTCAACACAGTATATGTGACAGCTTTTTTCCTCTGTCAAAAGTACAGACTAGCAGATTCCAGGTCAGGAAAATAATTCCCAGCTCTGCAATCTCAGCCCAATTAATTCTACAAGCCTTGGGATCAGTGTTAGTGGCTATAGTCCTAGTTCCACTAGCAAGATTTCATATGAGGATTCTTCAATGGACACTAGTAAATCAGTGACCCATTCTTGATCAGCACAAGTCTGCACAGATAAGCATTATCAAAGCAAGCAAAAGATTCCTTTTGTGGTGGATCCACATGGATCAAATTCTACAAGGCTGTCTCTTCATCCTTCCTCAATCCAAGGCCATAATGACCACGGACACATCCCAGATTGGTTGGGGGTGGGCACTTTCTGGGAAATACAGTCTAAGCCACATGGTCTCCCAAAGAGGTCAATTTGCATATCAATGTCCTGGAAATGAGAACAGTGATCTTAGCATTACAGGCCTTCCAAGTCTCTCTCCCTTCTGGGACAATTGCAATTCAGACAGACAATATGTCCATGGTTTGGTACATCAACAAACAAGGAGGAACCAAACCCCTTATGTAGAGAGGCTTTCAGAGTTTTACAATGGGCAATCTCATCCATCCGATTTCTGATAGCAATTCACATTCCATGAAAATTCATTGTGATAGTGGACAAGTTGAGCAGGTCCATTCTACTACCTCATGAGTGGTATCTCAACAAGAATGTGGTGGAGATGATATTTTGTCAGTGGCACCAGCCATGCTGTGACCTATTTGCTCTTCCCCTAAACATCAAGTGCAGCAGGTTCTTAGCCCTAATTCCCCCACTGGGGGAGTCACTGAGATATGCTCTCCTGCATGATTGGGCCCCTGGTCTCCTATATGCTTATCCTTCAACTCCCTTAATCTCCAAATTTCTACAGAAAGCATCCTGATTGAAGAGAAAAGTCATCCTCATAGCCCCATACTGGGCTCAACAAATTTCTTCCCCTTCCTTCGGCCTCATTTAATCTACCCTCCTTGGAATCTGCACCCAATTTTGGATCTTCTGTTTCACCTGACAGGTATGATTCTTTTGGATATCTAAAACCTAAGACTGACCACATGGTTTCTCCACTTCCATTGATAGCTTGACAACAAACTCTCTCTCCCCTGTTTGTCATATACTTGTGTCTTCCCACAAAGCTTCTACAAGAAAACTTTACTGAAGTAAATGGAAGAGCTATTGACCCCCTTACAGCACCAGTACATAGTGCCCTTGAATTTTTAGCAACAATTTTCAATGAAGGAGCCAGTGTTTCAACTATTAAAGTTCAATTAGCCACTATTTCTAATTTTCACGCTGGGGTTGAAAATTCCTCCTTAGCTTCATCTAAACTTTGTAAAGCCTTTTTGAGAGATACCCTTCTTTTGGGGCCCTCTTATAAAGATCCAAATCTGCCATGGGATTTAAATTTGGTATTACAATCCTTGATTCTTTCACCTTGCAAACCAACAGCTAAATGCGAGTTAACGTTTCTGACCTGCAAAACTGTATTTTTGGTAGCCATCATTTCTGCTAGAGAACTTTCAGAACTTCAAGCGTTGTTTTCTAAATCTCCTTACTTAGTATTTCATAAGGATAGAATGGCTTTATGAACTAATCCTACCTTCCTTCCTAAGGTGGTATCAGAATCAAACATCAACCAATCTATTAATTTGCCAGTTTTCTTTCCACATTTTACAAACAAAGGTGAATATATGTTACGCTTATTGGACATTCACAGGCAATTGTGTTTTTACTTATATAGGAATTTAACTTTTAGCAAAAGAGATCAATTATTTGTTTCATTTGCAGACTCTAAATTGGGCAAGCCAGTCACAAAGGTAACCTTAGCCAAGTGGCTTACACATTATATATCCTTTGTCTATAACAAATTAGGCCTTTCTTTACTAAAACCATTGAGAGTCCATTCAACCAGGTCCATGACAACTTCTTCAGTATTTCTTGCTAGAGCATCCATTGACAATATATGTGCAGCTGCTACATGGGCTAATCCTCATACCTTTATTATTCATTACAAATTGGATCTGGTTTCAAGGGGAAGAGCAGCCTTTGGCTCAACTGTGTTCAGAAATATCCTTCCTTAGAGTCCTCCCAGGATTTCGGTTATGTGGGGACTCTGTCTCAGTTGTTGAGGAATGAATGAAAATTGACAACATCAGATAAAGAAGTTATGTACTCACCATATCATTCCATCTGTGTTGTCCATTTTCATTCTCCCTCAACTTTCCTCACACCAACCCCCAACATTTGAGCTAATGGCTTCTGTAAGAACAAGACCTTATAAAGGAACCACTGTTCTTTATGTTGAGCTCCAGATATGGATTTCTGTTAATATGCTACTAATATTTTCCATTATGCTATAAGCCAGCAAACAAGATCTGAGGTATGTCAGGGGGATGGAGCACTATAGGTAAGGGAGGAGCTCAAGAGTTTGTTAGTCGCCATGAGCTGAAAATAACATCTGAGTCAGATCAGAAAATCGGATCCAAACCCAATTGTTGACAAAGAATAAAAATGGACAACACAGATGGAATGTTATGGTGAGTACATTACTTCTTTTTTAAGCTTTATGTGGTATGTATCTACCGAAGTCTGAAGGGCATATTCTGAAACTCATTTAAAGGATCTGTCCAGTTGCTTTAGGGAGATCCTTATACCACTTTCTACTTCATTGATCTCACGCATTTTTGAGTACAGTGTTGCATTTTGCATTTTTTATAACAAGGTAAATGAACTGGTCAGCCAACTCTCGAACACCACGTCACACACCAATTACCAAAAGACTAAAACTCCGTCGCTGTACCATAAAGGGCTGTCCTCCAGTCTAGCACTTAAATCTTCTACCAAGCACTCGTGAAGGAATATCCAGACTGTAAATAGTCCAAACGTTTTAATGCCACAAAATCCACAGAGAAACAAACTGACATGAATAAAATACACTGATGATATATATATGTGGGCAAGAACATTTATTGTCATTTATCATTACTATTACCAATATTTGTTTTAGTTAGCATTTTCTTATGTAAAGATATCTTATGCAATAGGTAGGACTTGGACATAGCATTCAAACAAAGGGTTACATTTTTTAATTGGTTTCAATTAACTGATTTATTAACTAATTAACTAACCAATAAGGGCTTGCAATGTGTATATATAAGATGGTGAATTTTCATTGTATTTGTGATTCTGATGAAGGTGTTTATGTGAAGACGAAAGCGCGCTCAATCACCAGTGTATTTTATTCATGGCAGTTTGTTTCTCTGTGGATTTTGATAGTGGTATTACTGTTGCTGTATTATTGGCAGTGTTTTGAGAAGTGTTTTTGAGTATTCATTCCTTCTTCTCTTCTCCTGTATGTCAGATAAGTATGCTGGGTTTGAGAAGAGTTTGGCCTGTGACCACAAAATACTGCTGCAGAACCCACATTTCCATTGCATTTATTGCTTAGGGGTCTCACACCTGGAAGCAGACTGTGAAACATATGCCTCTTTTGGTCCCACAGTACTGCAAGGATGCAGGATCAAACTCATTCTGAAGGTCCTTCTTTTCACCCACATGGATAGTTTTACTCTTACTCCATTAGTCTCTTCTCCAGCTAAGAAACCTAACAAAGCTAGGCCTCAAAAAGAGAAAGAGAAGGAAAAGGAGAGGAGAGAAGTCAAAAGAAAGAGAGAGAAGAAAGGAATTACAGAGGTGGGTATTGAAACCCAGGATCCTATGGAGTCCTTAAGTTTGACACCCAAGACACTGAGGTGTTAGAATCCAAGACCTCAATGGATCTGATTTTCAACTCCTAGTCCAGGCTTCTTACTGAATGTGGTGAGTCCCAGGCTTTACTCTCCTTTCCTACAGGAGAGGAGATCCTCTTGACTAGCTTCAGTGGCTTCATCTTTTAGGCCCTTCCGTTCATTGCAGAGACTTTCAGAAGTGAATGTTGAAAAGATGATGCAGAGGTACCTTCAGACTCAGATTCAGCTGGTGGTCATTCCAGCACAAACCCCTTTAGGGGCTCCAGGTATGGCTATGATTGCCCATTCACTGATTTCTCCTGGTCAAGTCTGACTTTTGGATCCAAAGCCCACTGATCCAGACCTACCCACAGCTTTTCGAGTTCAGCTTCAAAAGTTTCATTTACTCTCTTGGTTCCAGCACAGTCAGATTGGGATGATTCTGAGATCTGAAACCTCAGAGCAGAGATGGGTTCAGGGTTGACTCTGAAGTTTTTGGCCCTGTCCCTTCCCATCAGTGCTCTTATTGGCCTTGTAGCCAGGGTGAATGGGCACAGAGGGTGTCCTTCCTGTTCCTCTTGTGGATTGTAGAGGCACTTTCTCAGCCCCAGCTGCATCTTTGGCAGTTGAGGAGATTGAAAGGGTTCTCTCAAAGTCAAGAGAAGAGATTTCTCTGCCATGCTAGGTTCCATCCCAAATTTTGGTAATCCTGTGTCTGAATCCACTCATCCTGATCGACAGGGACAGTGTCTTACATCAGCATTGGGTGTTTCCACCATGCAGGCTCCCCATCTGATTCTAAACCTTCTCCAGAAGTCCTCACATGGGAGGTGCTTAGGAAACAGACTTGCAAGAGGAGACCTTTAGCCTCATCACTGGAGTCGGTCTCCATAGACGCAGACTTTGATGAGAAAGAGGGTTCTCCATGATCCCCTCTAGAGGATGTTTCTTTTTGGTGACATTCTATAATTAAGGAAGCAACAAGGGGGTTGGTCTTCTGAAGTGCCCTTTCCTGAGGAATCAATATTTCTTGAAGCATTTGGGACTGACTATTCTACTGCCTGGGTGTTGCTGCTTGCTGATGAACTCATAGACTTAGTTTCTCAGTGGGCATGGAAGGAGCCTGACATGGAGTTGCCAATACCATGTAAACCAGATAAAGTTTTAGTAGCTCCCAGAACTAGAACACACTGGAGCAAGGGTCCCCGGTAGATGCTATGGTTGCTGCTGTAGCCACAAGAAAGGAGCTCTCTGAAGGGAGCACATCTATCCATCCCCCTAATAGAGAATCTGGGGCTTTGGGCAGATTCAGAAAATGGACATATACACTTCATTGACTTTTGCACTTAGAATGCTGAATTACCTCACTCACTCATATGACATGTTTTCAGAGGGACTTGATGAAGGAGTTGACCAAGTCTGTCTCAGGTAATTTGCCTGTAGACATCCGGAAATCAGTGGAGTTCCAGTTGTCTGCTGTTTAGTCTCTGTCTAACATATCTATGCATCTGCTGTCCACTGCAGTTAATGGTATAGCCAGGTTGGCAGGCACCATCATTGCTACTTGCTGACATGTCTAAATGTGTCTGTGTGGCTTTTTGGAAAGCTTCAAGATGTCCTTCATTAATGCCTCTTTTGATGGTTTGGTTCTGTTCAGACTAAAGGTGAAGGAAACCCTCATCAGAAGTGAGAAGGAAGGAAAGACCCTCTCTGTGATCAGAATCCATTTTTCTACCCCACAGTGGACCCTCTTTTAGGAACCAAAAAGGGGGAAAACGTGTGGTTTTGAAAATCCCAGGGATTTAGCCAATGCACTCTTGCAAACAGACACTAACACAGGGCAGAGAGGGGAGTAATTTTCATGGACATCTCTAGAGGCTGAGGCAGACTGCAGAATCAGGGTTTTCATGGTCCTTAAACTGAGAAACCCTACCAGCTCTCCCAATGTACCACCCAATTAGATGGAATCTGCAGCAGAAGCAGAAATAAAAAAGCTGATAGAAAAAAAGAGTAATCCAGCAGGTCTCCCACACCAGTCAGGATCTGGAGTCTATTCCAGGTTTTTTTAGTCTTGAAGAAACCAGAGAACCTAAGACCAATTTTGTACCCAAGCCATCTCAATCAATTTGTGAAACAGACAAAATGTTGATGCTCATGGTACATTCCATTGTACCTGTACTGAAGAAGGATGAATGGATGTGCTCCAAAGGTCCCATGTGTTGACCAAATGGATGGTAGTGGTAGCACTGTATCTCAGACTGCAGCATTTCAGGTGTCTCCATGTTTAGCCAATTGGCTCCTTACCACACCAACCAAAGATCCACTAGTTCAGTACAGGGCTTCTTGCTCCACCTTACACCACAGTTGGGAATTACAGTCAATCTTGCAAAGACTTGGCTAACACCAATGCAGCAAACAGAGTTTATCAGATGCCACCTGGAAACAATTTCTGAGATGGCCAAACTTCCATAATTCAGAGTACTGTCCCTACAATTCATGTCAGAGGTTGTTCACCACCCTGTCCCCCAGCAAGACTTATTCTCAGACTTTTGGGTTTGATGTCTGCTTCAATCACTCTGGTTCCTCAAGCAAGATACTACATGACAGCCCTGCAGTAGAATCTTTCTATTCAATGGTCCTTGATGTCTCACCCCTAAGGTCCTCTGATTGATTCTTATAGTTGTCATGCAATATTTTATATGTTTTAATTATTCATTTTTTAATTGCAGCTTCTGTTCTAGATTCTATTAAAAACTCTACCAGTGCTGGTCTTTCATTTATGACCCTCCTATTTCTTTCTCTTTGTCTATACTCTGATATCAATCCTTGATAAGGAAAGCAATCTCTAACCTGCAGTCCAAATAAATTATTGGCATCTTCCAATTCTATTACATTCCCCTTTCTAGTTATTTGCTCCTAATACCTTGGAACTTTTGCCAGTTTTCTCCAATAAATTCCAGTCCCCTCTTGCCTAATGTCTGTATCCCTAATTGCAATCATTCCTATCACAGAATCTCCTTTCAATATTACCGTGTTGGCTTATTTCTTAGAATACTCTCTGCTACTTTATGAATATAATATTCTGTATGATTGTTATCCTCCATAAAGGTCTGCATCCAAAATCCCATTTTCTCCTTGTTTCTTGAGTTTCACCTCATTTCATCATCATCCCTTAATACTTTGAATTATAGGTTTCTGCTTGTGCTATGTATACGGGCCTTAACTGTGTAGCTCTGAAATACCCCTTCAAATCAGGCAATCCCAATTCACCTTGTTCTATTGGAAGAATCAGCTTACTCCACTTGAATCTTGCCATCTTCCCCTACCAGATAAAATTCTTCAGCTCTTTATTAACTGCTATCCACAACTTCTCCTCTTGTTGATAAAAATATGCCTGACCCGTGTATAACACTAAAGGGACTAAAACATTTTAACTGCTTGTATCTTAATATCCATATGCATGTAACACAGCTTCCAATTTTTCAGTTTTTGTATTATCATTTTTTTAGTCTCTTCCCACATATCCTTAGTTGCCACACCAGAATAATTTTTAATCCATACTCCTAAACACTTCATTTTATCATTTGTGTGTGGGTACATAAGTTACAGCTATTGCCTTTGTTTTAGCTTCATTAATTTTGTATCCCCAAAAAATCTGAAACTGTCTCAAAGTGTTCCACAATACTGTAATGTTCTTTTCTGGTTTTATCAGGTATAAAATAATATTATCTACAAATAGAGCCAGCTTTTCTTGACTACCATACCAATTATATCCTTGATATTCAGAGTCCATTATTTTCTTTGACAGTGGTTCTAAGTATCATGCAAATAACAAAGGAGAAAGAGGACACCCCTGTCTCATTCCTCTGCTCAAATAGAAATTATCAGAGAGGAACCCACAGACTTTAATTTTTGCCTCGGATCTCTCATGTACATCCTCATAATCAACCTTATAATTTTATCAGAGATTGCAAATGTTTCCATTGTCCTGCTCATAAAGTCCCAGCTTATCCTGTCAAATGCTTTCTCTGCATCAAGACCCACCAACAACAGTGGTATTTTCTTACATTCTGCTTTCCTCTGGATCATCAGTATTCTGTTAATGTTGTCAAACGTTTGCCTCCCCTCCACAAAACCACCATTGATCCATATCTATCAATTTTGGCCTTACATTTGCCATTATTTTAGCCATTATAGACATAAACACTTTATAACCATGGTTTAATATTGAAATGGGCCTGTATGAAGCTGGAGCTGATGGATCGTTACCCTCTTTAGGTATTACAGCTACCATTGATTTCTTCCAGGAACTTCTCTTAAAATACTGTTAAATAAAACCTTCCAGATCTTTATCATTTTTTCCCTCTAAACTTCTGTAGATTGCTTATACATCACAATTTTTATCTCATCTCCTCCTGTCCTAACTGTTAGTAATTGAGCCTCATCTACTTGGCATTTTTAATTTTTCCATAAACATTTCCATTTGTACCTTTTCTTGATTTCCATATTTTTCTGTTTTATACAGACTTTCATAGAATTTCTGAATTATTTTTAATACCTCTATAGGATCTCAAGTTATCTTCCTTGTTACAGGCTCCCTAAGCTTGGCGACAGCCCTTTCTACTTTCTGTTGCCTGAGTGGTTATGTTAAACATTTTTGTGCTCTAGAGTGATTGTCAAAAAACAGTTGCTTAACAGCAATCTTTCTAAACTTGTGCATATTATTGAAGTAATCCCTTATTTTCTGTTAAGCATTCTGCAGTTGCTCCTCTTCTTGTTGTCTGAGATTCCCCCTATTCTGTAACACTTAAACATTTGTTAGTCCCTCTAAATAATTCTTGTTACTTTTTAACCATATCTCTATTTCTTTTATTGCCACTCTATTTTTAAACTCCACTTTAATTTTATCCAACTCCCTAGCTATATTTTCAGAAGAAATTCCAATCTTCTCTAATAGCTTCTGAATAATTTTCACTACCCATTCCTTAAATTCCTCTCTTTTCAACAGATAGGTGGGAAAGTACCAGTTTCTCATTTTTATTTCATTACCCTGTGTTTTTATTTTAGTTATTATTGGTGCATAATTTGAAATAGTCATTTGGTTCGTATCAAAACTTTCAATTAAATGCACATGTTCCTGTGAAATGTAAATTCTGTGTAGCCTAGCCCAGTTTTTGTATCTCAGGGAATAGTATGTATATTCACTCCAAACTCCTAGTACCGAATTCACATCTTAATTCCAAATATTTTCATAAATTTATTCAAAAATCTACCATCCTTTGTTATACTTTCCCTTCTGCCCCCCAACACATCTTCACTACCTTATATCAAATTCCAGTCCCCACCTATAAGTAATATTCCATCTGATGTTGTAAATCTTTATTCATTCCTTACTGTTAGGACTTCAGTTCCATCCAAGGAACTGACATGGCCGTTTACAAGCTCATGCCAGCCAAAAACTTTCAGCTAAGACCTACCCATAATGGCCCTCTCATTGTTACTCCAGATCTCGTTTGCCACGTTTCTCGTCAGATGTGCCTAGCCATCTCTTTCCAAGCTAAGTGGAAATCTGTGATTTTTGGTATAGTTTATCTTCAAACTTCCTTGTTTTTTTAGTCAGTTTAGCCTTTTCTCACTATTGCCTATAACCTACTTCTATTTCCTACCCTTTAACTTTGGTAATTAAATTTCTACCATTGTTGGTACTGTCTCTCTCTCCTGCCTTTGGTAGGCCTTTCTTTACCACTTGTAGTATTTTTTAAATACCATCTTTGGTATTTTCTCCCTTTTCTTTCCTTCTTATTGTTGCTTCTTTTAGGATACCCCTTTGTTGCCTGTACCATGTCAGACAAAGCTAAGTTGGAGTTTAAACAATGCAGCAAGTGTGGGCATAAGATGCCCAACTAGGATGGCCATGCTCGATGCATTTACTATTTGGGCATGGACCATATTAAAGCTGAATGTGACATTTGTGCTAGGTTTAGCAATCACACACTAGCAGAGTGTAAAAATAAGCTTATTTTGAAAGGATTAATTAAAATGCCTTTTTTGGAGGCTCTATCTGGGTCGGAGGTCTCACCCACTCCAAAGACCAAAAAACACAAGGAAAAATGGAATCACTTGATTCCTACATCTCTGTCAGTTACGGAACCAAGTCAGCTCCATGCTTCTCCAGCACCCTTGGTGCAGACCTCTTCGGCACCAGGCCCTGTGTCTTCTCCCTTGGTGCCATCTATAATGTTGACTCCTATTTCAGCTCCAGCCTTGGTACCACCGACTTTGGTGCCATCCTTGGTTCTGACATTGGCTTCCATGACTGTACCTGCTTCGGCAACATCCCCGGCCACGGTGCCAATAGCTTCTTCGGCTCCACAGATTATGACCTCACTCCTAAAGTCAAATGTCTCCCAAGAACCAGATACTCTCCAATGTACGACCCCTTATTGGGGCATCGGTTTAGCCCATTTCTTGAAAGACCTGATTCTCCTTCAGCAGCCTCTTTTAGATCCACCAGGAGCCTTTCTGAACTGGACGTAGTGCGGGTTTTGGACCAGCTTCTGGCAGCTAGGTGATTGCCCACTCCAGCTAGACCTTCCATCCCCCTTGGTTCAGAATCCTTCACAGAATATTCTCCTGTCTATCCTCTGCTGGACTCTATTAGGCCCTGGAGACCTCTGTACCAATTTCCACCCCAGTGCATACTGTCTCGGCTCTGACTGTGGATTTTTTCCTGTCAGCACCGATCACCCTTGCTGCATCAGCTCTGTTGGAGCTGGTGCTCTCTTGGAGCAGTGTTTGGACTGTTGGCACATTGGTACCTAGCCCGGCACCTATTTTTTCACTGGCACCATCTATGTCCATGGCTCCAATGGCTTCCAGTCCTCTCGGAGCTCCTCACCTAGAAATGGGCTCCTCAGGGCAGGATGTGACTCCAGTTCTGAGGTTGTCCTTCTCAGTTCCGGGCTCCCATCCCTCCTCGGGTGGGCCTGCTTTCCAGGTGATGGAGAGGGTTCTTGCCTCCTCAGGCTTGCAGTCAGCATCTATGACATCAGCAACAGAACCCCCCCCAGCATGCAGCTGTCCCAATACCCTACTTCAAGATCCCAGGCACGGAAGCCGCAAGATCTCCCTTTGAAGGGTACCCTTTCTCCGGAGTCCTCCTCAGAAGATCCCACTGGGGAGCCACCCCAGAAAAAACAGTGCATGAGGAAGCATCTAGATTCCCCTGAGGAATCTATCACTGAAGACAACGACTGTGAACAGGGAGAAGGGACCCAACGGTCTCCCCCAGACGATGTCTCATTTGGAGACATTCTCAAAATCCTCAAGCAGGGGGGAGACTGGAAGTCCTCTAACCCTTCTTCTGAGGAATTGGTCTTCTTGCAGGCCTTCCATGCCCATCCATCTACTTCCTGGGTGACCCCACCTGGAGATGAGCTTGTTAAGCTGATCGTGCAGCATACCTGGAAGGCCCTGGACAATGTAGAACCTGTCCCCCGGAGGCTGGACAAAATTCTATCCACACCTGAAGACCAGCCCCACTGGTCCAAGCAGTTGACAGTTGATTCCATGGTCATGGTGGTGGCCACCAAGAGGGAACTGGCAGAAGATAGTTCCACTGTCCACCCTCTGAACAGGGAGTCTCGGGCCATGGACAGACTAGGGAAGTGGACCTATGCTTTAGCGACCTTTGCCATTCAGTTGCTGAACTATTTGGCACAATTCACTCACCTCCAAAGAGACCTAATCTCTGAAATGTCTTCCTCTTTGGTGGGGGTACTGCCTGATGAGGTGTGTAACACTGTTGTCTCACAGCTAGCTACCCTTGAATCTATCTCAAACTCCTTGATGCGCTTGATATCTCACACCACCGAGGGGGCAGCTCAAGCTGCTGCATCAGGCATTGTCATGAGATGTAATGCTTGGATGCGGGTGTGTGATTTCGCAGACCCCTTTAAATCTTCCTTCGTCAATGTGCCTGTTGACATATCTGCACTTTTTGGTCCCAAAGTACAAGACACGCTAGCACGAAGTGAGAAAGAAGGAAAGACCTTGTCTGCTGTGGGCATATACTTTTCCACCCCCCAGAGGTCCTACTTCAGGAACCAGAAGGGAGGAAAAATGGTGGTTCAGAAAATCCCAAGGATCTTTTCATGACACTCATGGTGAGCAATCCCCCTGGGGCAGAGGGGGCAACTCATCTGGGAGACACCCCTTTCGGGGTAGAGGGGTCTGCATAACCAGGGTACTAGAGATTCCTTCTCCGGCAGACTATACCAGTGCTCCTGAGCAGTGGCCTGATTGCTTTCCTCTGGAAGCAGTCAGGGGAAATTTTTCTCTGCACCTACTAGCCTGGCAACTTATTACTACCGATGTTTGGGTGCAGAGAATAATATCCAGAGGCTACCAGATACCATTCGATTTAACTCCCAGACCTGTCAAATGAATCCCCAATGTGCCACCCAATCAGAGGGAAGTAGCAGCCTTAGAAATAGAAAAGCTGCTAAGGAAAAGAGTCATCCAACCAGTCCCACCAGACCAGAGAGGATCCGGGTTTTACTCGAGGTTCTTTTTAGTGCCAACAAAGACAGGGGACTGGAGAATGATCCTGGATCTCAGTCTATTGAACAAATTTATCAAACCTCAAAAATTCTGGATGGTCACGGTACAGTCCATTCTCCCTTTCCTAGGGAGGGACAACTGGATGTGCTCTATAGACCTCCAGGACGTGACGTGTATTACGACATAAAGATGGATCGCCGCTCCTGCAGGTTTCTCCGCTTCCGGTTGGGAGTCAATCACTACCAGTTCAGGGCACTGCCATTCGGTCTCTTGACAGCCCCCCCAAGTGTTCACCAAATGTATGGCAGTTGTAGTAGCTTATTTTCAACTACAAAGATTCCAGGTGTTTCCGTATCTAGACGATTGGCTCCTTACCGCTCTGACCAGGAATCTTCTAATCCGCAGCCTCTCTTACACTCAAGGCCTTGCTCTCCACTTGGGGATTACAATCAACAAGGACAAATATCAAATGTCCCCAACAAAAACACTGGAATTCATTGGAGCAGTCTTTGACACAACATCCTGTCAAGCTTCCTTCCCTTCTCACAGGCTTTCGAAAGTAAGACACCAAATCCAAACCCTCCTTCTACAGACCTATGTACCAGCACACCTTGTACTGCAACTCTTAGGCTCCATGGCAGCTGCCATTACTCTAGTACCACTGGCGAGGCTGCACATGAGAATACTACAGTGGCTCCTTTCTGCACAATGGTTGATCTTTAACTCACCCACTCGACCACATGATACGCCTTACAAACCATTGCAAGGAAGAAATGCTATGGTGGATGAAGTCACAATCGAATCTTTGGTGTCGACCATTCTGTCTCCTCCAGCCCATGGCCACGGTGACCACAGAAACTACCCTGTTAGGGTGGGGAGGGGGCATTTTCAGGGAAAGATGGTCCAAGGCACCTGGTCCCCCATGGAGGTCAAATTGCACATAAATGTCCTGGAACTGAGGGAAGTTCTCTTAGCGTTGCAAGCGTTCCATACATCCCTACCTTCTGGGACTATTGCAATTCAGTCGGACAATATGTCAGTTGTCTGGTATATCAACAAGCAAAGTGGAACCAGGTCTTACCCCCTGTGTCGGAAAGCCATGAGGATTCGGCACTGGGCGATAGCTTCCAACCGCTTTCTTATAGCAATGCACATTCCCGGGAGTTCCAATCTTAATGCAGACAATCTGAGCAGGAACATCCTGATGCCTCATGAGTGGTCCCTCAATCCTGTAATAGTGGATTGGATTTTCCACTGCTGGGGCAAGCCTTGCTGCGATCTGTTTGCTTCCTGCCCTAAACAACAAATGCAGAATCTACTTTGCCTTAATCCCCCTTCAGGAGGAACCCCCAAGGGATGCTCTAATGGACGATTGGCCCCCAGGTCTACTGTTTGCCTTTCTTCCATTTCCCCTCATCCCGAAATTCCTCCAGAAAGCTCAAAGGTTGAGAAGCAAAGTGATCCTCATTGCCCCTTATTGGCCCCATCAAGTCTGGTTCCCGTTCCTATGGCCTCATCTGATTCACAGCCCGTGGACCCTGGATCATTCCCAAGGTCTGTTATCTCATCCTCAGGGACTGATTTATACCAGTCTCCATAGCCTCAAGCTCACAGCTTGGTTCCTCCAGTTCCAATGATTGCCAGGCTGTCTGACATCTCATCTCCTGTACGTGAAATTCTTCTGGCTTCACACAAACCTTCTACCAGGAAAGTTTATTCTAGTAAATGGACTAGGTTCTCCATTTGGGCCAAAGATCAGAACTTAAATCCTTTCTCTATGCATATTCAAAAAATCCTACAATACCTAATGACTCTTCTACATGCAAGCACCTCAGCATCGACGATCACTGTACATTTAGCAGCTATCACCAATTTTCATAATGGATTTGATAATTCTTCAGTTATGTCACACCGCCTGTGCACAACCTTTTTGAAAGGAGTATTACACATTAAACCTCCAGTCAAGCCCCCCCATAGAACCCTGGGACTTGACCTTGGTGCTTCAGTCTCTCACAGGCCCTCCTTTCGAGCCTTTTGATTCATGTAATATAAAGTTTTTGTTATGGAAGATCCTACTTCTAGTAGCTTTTACCTCAACGAGAAGAGTTTCTGAGCTGCAGGCCTTGTGTGTCAAGAGACCTTACTTGAACTTCCACAGGGATAGGGTGTCCCTTCGTACTGACCCTTCTTTCTTGCCCAAGGTCATTTCTGTTTTTTCCATTAACCAATCTATTGACCTGCTGGTTTTCTTCCCTTAACATTCTAACAGAGGGGAGTACCTTATGTGCACCCTTGATGTGCATCGTCAGCTTCATTGTTATTTGGACAGGACTAAGTCTTTCAGGAAAACAGATCAATTGTTTGTGGCCTTTGCAGGACCCAGATTGGATAAACCTGTCTCCAAAGTGACTTTATCCTCCTAGGTTCATAGGTTCATAGGTTCATACTAGGCTATCTGCCCTGGGGCAATTATAAGCCTAGCCCGATTCTGTATGGCTTACGCCACCCCTTGATTTGAGTATACTGTGCCCTTTTTAAGGTTTAGTTTACTGTGCCTCTGTCTAGTAGTGACATGGGAGTAATCCCTGGGACAAACCTACGATCCCCCATCCACCTATCGAGATTCTTCTTGAAGAGATTCAGTGAGGTGCTCTGTCTCACATGAACTGGAATTCTATTCCAGAGCGAAGGGAGCCTCTGGGTTATGAACCTGTCCCTCCAGCAAGTTCTATTTATTTCTGTGCTGAGGTTCAAGTCCCTCGAGCGTGTGGCTCTAAGGGATTTAGATTTACTGAGGTGGAGCATGTCCATTAATTCTGGATTTGACATAGCTTTGTATGTCAGGCATAGATCGCCTCGAAGTAGGCGGTATGCAACTGAGTAGAGCTGGAGTTTTTTTAACCGAGCAGCATATGGCATCTGTTTGAGACCCTTGATCCTCTTGGTGAGATACTTTTGGGGTCTTTCTAATTGCTGCAGGTGTCGGGTAAGGTACATCCCAAAAGGGGCATTGTATTCTATGATGGGCCTGATGAGGGATGAATAAAGGGGCACGATTACCTCTCTTGATCTAGATGTGAAACCCTTCGTGATGAGGTGGGCTATGTAGAAGGTCTTTCTAACCACTTTGGCAATGTGGTTTTCAAAGGAGAGATTGCTATCAACTTGGGTCCCTATGTCCCTAATAACTTTCTCTGTACTTAATGGGTTTCCGCCTATGTGGTAATTTGTGGGCACATTGTTTTTGCCAAAGGGTATGACTATACATTTTTTGGCATTTAGCTTTAAACCATGGCGCTGGCACCAGTTATCTGTCTCTGTGAGACCTTTTTGAAGGATGTTTGTGTCAGCTGGAGAGTTGATTATGGCGCCCAGTTTGCAGTCGTCTGCGAACTTGGTGAGCCATAGTCCTCCCACGTTTGCCTGTACCTCGGAAAAGTATATACCGAACAAGAGTGGTCCCAGGACAGAACCCTGTGTGATGCCACTTGTGACCAGTTTCGAGTCTAACATGGCTCCAGCAACTCTCACTCTGTGGGTTCTGTCTTTGAGCCAGTTTGCGACCCATCTTGTGACATAGGGGTTTATATTTAAGCTGGATAGCTTATCTATGATGCCCGAGTGAGGTATTGTGTCAAATGCCTTTGCAAGGTCCAGATAGACTGTGTGGACTACCTTTCCTTCATCTATGGCTTTGGTGACTGTTTCAAAGAAGTCAACCAGGTTCAAAAGGCAGGATCTGCCCTTGACAAAGCCGAACTGGGTAGGATCTAGTGTCTGTAGGTCCCCAATGTCTTTGTTTATGAGCTCCATGATGATCCTCTCCATAGCCTTGCAGACTAAGCTAGTCAGGCTTATGGGGCGATAGTTTCCAGGGTCCGTAGAGGCTCCACCTTTGTGGAGTGGGACCACTGTTGCTGTACGCCATTCTGTGGGCACATATCCTGTAGTGAGGCTGAGATTGTATAGCTGTTTTATTTGAGGGATTAGTTCCTCTTGGAGTTCATGTAGGATGCAACCTGGGACGCCATCTGGTCCCATGGAAGCAGTGTTTTTTGCTTTGGAGAGGGCAGCCTTCACCTGAGCATCAGAGATGTTTGGGAGGCAGCCCTCTGCCAGGATAGATACTTGCTCTTTTGGGGGGAGGGGTGGAGAAGTTTGCACTGAACCTGTCTGCCAGGATATTGGCGATGTCTGTGGGTTCAGTGTATTTTTTGTCATTTAGAATCAACTCAGAACAAGTCTGGGAGTTGCATCCCAGGTTTCTAACATAACTGAAAAAAGCCTTATGATTGTCTTTGGTGTCCTGTGCAATTTTTCTCTCGAAGCTGGCCTTGGAGGATTTTATGAGGGATTGTAATTTTTTGCTAGTACTGATCAGAGATGCCTTCCCTATTAGGGATTTTGCTCTATCATGTAGTAGCTTCCTCCTTCTGTTGTACAATTTATTTATGGCAGGGGTCCACCAGACTGGACGCCTGCCTTTGGATGATTGGGTCTTGGTTTTGTTTGGGATAGCATGATCCATGCATTCCTGGAGATGTCCGTAGAATGCGTTTATATAGGATTCTGCAGTTTGGGCCGTAGTTTCCACTGGCCCTGTGGCCTTGAAGGATTCCACTTCGGTTTTGAGAAATGAGAAGTTCACTTTTGAGAAGTTTTTCACTGTGGTTTTCTGGGCTGGGGGTGGGGTCGGGATGTGGACATCCAGTGAAATTAATTTATGGTCTGATCTTACCAATGAGGGATATACTTCTGGTGTGGAGCATAGAGTCCCCATGTTGGTAATGATCAGGTCTAGTATGTTGTCCTCTCTTGTGGGAGTGGTGACTAGTTGTTCCATAGCATTTGAGTTTATAATTTCCAGGAACCTTTGGGCTAAGGTGCTGGGGCTTGAGTAGTGCTCCCAGTCAATGTTTGGGTAGTTGAAGTCGCCCAATATAATGGTGTTCGGAGAGATCTTCATGTTCTCCAATGTTTTCAGGAAAGCCGAGTGGGATTCCTGACTTTGAGAGGGTGGTCTGTAGGATGCTATAAACTGAAAAGCAGTCTTGCCCACTGTTAGTTGCACATGGATGGTCTCCGATACTTCGTGCAATGCCACTAACCTGGAGGTGTGGATATCCTTGATAAATATGGAAACTCCCCCTCCTTTTGTGGTTCGGTCCTGGTTTTGGGGCCGAAAAGCATGATATGAGGTATAGCCTGGTAGTGCTGGGGTGCTCTCTGGAGCCTTGAACCAGGTTTCTGTCACTGCACAGATATCGATGTTCTCCATACTGAGGAGAGCCTCGAGTGCGTGCATCTTGAGGTTAAGACTTCTGGCGTTTAGCAAAATTACCCTCAGTTTCTTGTTCCTTGTGCTGTCTATGGGGGTGGGTTTGACTTTTGAGCCTTGCCTAAAAAAGGCACTATGGGGGTGGCAAGAGCCTTTGCCAATATCCGAAAGCCCAGTGGTGACAGGTGCAAGCCATCCCTTGTGAAGCAACGTGGCTTGTCGAGCATGTCATCCCAGGCTGACAGACACTGGATACCCTTTGAATGACACCACAATTTTAGCCAATTGTTAAAATCGATCATTTTGTCTTTGTACTGTGGCATCATTCTAGGTGAGGGTAAGATGCTGCTCAAGGTCAGGGTCATACCAGCCTGGGCTACATGATCAGAGAGCTCCTCTATGTCTCTTTTCATGTAGTCCAGGGAGGTACGTCTCAGGTCATTCACACCAGCATGTACAATGACTGAGTCATATTTGTATTTGCTTTGGAGTGACCTGAGTGCTTGCGTTATGTGGCAGATCCTAGCACCCGACAGGCAGCTCACCGTGACCTTCTCTTTATTCAGCCTGGTGAGCGGGACGTCAGTGTGTCTGACAATAGAGTCACCTATTACAAGAGTATCAGGTGTGTTATTCAGCCTTAAGGGCTGTGGCTGCTTGGCACACTGACCTTGTGGGTTATGTGTTGTGCGTGTTTTGTTTTGATGTAGCGTTTGCTTGGATGTCTGCTTTGGAGGTCTCTGTTGCTTAGGTAGATTTTTATTTAGAGCCTCCGAGTATGTTTTTGTGTATTTATGTGTTTGGTTTGCTGATGTGGTGGGACTATGTGATACTGGAATTGTGTTGTGTGAGGTTACCTTCTCCTCCTGACTGGTTACACCAGTTTTGAGATGTGAGAGCTCAGCCTCCAGTTTGGCTAAATAGCTGCATCTCTCACATATATTTGAACCTGTTTGGAGGAGGAGAGGGTTGTCCATGTACATGAGACAGTTGTAACATTGCCTCAAAATTCCTGGCTTAGAAATGTCATTATCTTTACCTACGAACCAAATAAGCTATCCTTACCTTCCAGTATAAAGGTTCATTCTACCAGATCAATGGCTACTTCTGTAGCTTTTCATTCCAGAGCCTCTATGGATGATATCTTCACAGCAGCCACTTGGGCAAGACCTCATATCTTTATCTCTCATTACAAATTGGATTTGGCCTTTAGGGACGAGCATCTTCTGGTTCTATGGTGCTCAGGAATATCCTTCCTTAGGGCCACCCAGGACTCAAGTAGCTGGGAACTTAGTCCTAACAGTAAGGAATGAATAAAGATTTACAGCATCAGAGAAAGTAGTTATGCCTTACCATAACATTCCATCTGTATTGTAGATCTTTATTCATTCATTACTTCCCACCCTCCTTCCCCCTGCCTGGACTCCTGGTGGACTTTAGGAACTCCTACTAGGGTATTTGCTCAGACAGAGCCTGCTACTGTTTTTCTCTTACTATCTCTATTATATAGGGGTGGGCAAACTCGATCTGGAGTAACTATGAGAGGGGCATTATAGGTAGGCCTTAGCTGAGAGTTTTTGGCTGGTGTGAGCTTGGAAACGGCCGTGTCAGATCTGAGGACAGAACCAAAGTCCTAACAGTAATGAATGAATAAAGATCTACAACACAGATGGAATGTTGTGGTAAGACATAACTTCTTTTTCCTGAAAGTTGATTATTTCTTAAGCTCAATTATTGTAGTTTTAGGTGGAATATAAATATTATTTTTTATCCACTTCTATCACCATTGGAGCTTTTGCAATTAATATAAGTACTCCTCTTTTCTTTGTCCTAAGTATTCCACTGACTAACCATCCTGAAAAGCTTCTTTTATCAAATGCACATGTTTATTTCTTTCTAAGTATGTCTCCTGTAAGATAGTTATTTGCACTCTACATTTTTTTAATATAGTTCACTACTGTTTCTTTTTTGTATTTATCTGTGAGTCCATTGACATTTAAAGACATTACAGAAAGCATCATTGCATTAAAAAGTTATTCCCACCTTTTATGTGTAACAGCTTTTTTGTTAAATGCCTAGTTTCATTTTTTTGTGTCACATGCATACACTGTTTGGCATGTTGAACTTTTATATATTTTTTTGAGATACCCATTTGAGCCTACGTCACATCTCACAAAATTTGTGTTTTATTAAAAGACTTCAAATAAAAAAAAACATACCCCCAGTACCCCCTTAAAACATATTAACATAATACTAACCCACAAAACTATGTACATCTTCAAATATTGTACTTTTACTGTCCTAATAGGAACACATGACCCAAACTGTCAGGCACACTCACAGGCTTGAGTTAACCTAAAGAAAAGGTCATTCATGCTAAGATGCATGGTACAGCCTGTGCTTCTATAATTGCTATCTGGTTTTGTCTTATCTTTATAGCAGCTCTCCCAGCTAGGAAAACACCTAAAGGCTTTCACAGAACATTGTCTCCTAGCCAATATCTCTTTATCAGATTGTCTTCATGGAGACATGAGGATCAGATACAGAATTTCTACTAATTCTACCAAGTGCTGTCTGGTTTTGTCTTATCTTTATAGTGCTCCCAGCTGGGGAAAGACTTGAATGCTTTCAGAAAACATTACCTCCTAGCCAATTTCTCTTTATCAAATTGTCTCCATGGAGACATGAGGACCAGACCAATTTTATCCTTGAGGCTGCTACTTGGACCTCTCTCCATACCTTTATTAAGCATTAAAAATTGGATGTTGTTTATAGAGCAAGAGCTGGCTTTGCCAGAGCTATCCTAAATGGGATTCTTGAGAGCTCTTCTGGGCCTTTCATCTCTCAAATCTCCTTTTGAGCTGTTGCACTGTCCCTTTAGTGAAGAATACTGCAACAGTAGTATGGAAGGACATAGTATAGTTGTGTAAAATCTTGCAAAAAAAGCAACAAATTCCACCAAGAACCACAACTCTTACACAATCACAAGATGGACAGTGACTGAGGCTAACATCCAAAATGCAGACGGATATATAAAAATAATCTCAAAATAGCACAGCAAACAATATTTATTAAACTCTTTTGTCTTGGACCATTCCAAGACTTCATCAGAATAAGATAACAACATAATTCACTGATTAAATAGAATGTCTAATTAATTAATCAATTAGATAATTGCTTAATCTTCTTTAAAAAGCAAGTACACAGATAAAATAATTAAGAAGTATTGTAATATAAAACATACTTTTCTAAATAAACAACAGGCATTTTATAAATATTATCTATTCAATGCTCTAAGTTTTAAAACAGGCAATACAGAAAGCGTTTCATTTACACAGGGTTCAACCACTGAATTTAACAATAGTTGCCATTTCAATTCACATAGATCAATGCTAAGTTTCCACTACCCTCCACTAATAGGTTTCTGTACCACTTCAAGTATCCCAAATCTAAATTTTAAACCCAACACATACTACTCAATGTCTATATAAAGCATTATTTACATTATTTTGGGAAACTGCATAAACATGTTCATAAATACATTTTTTACACTGTCTTTCAGTCTTGCCTACATGATAATATTTACACACATCACATACAGCAAGATATACAACTAGACCTTTTGTCAAGCAATTCCCCTGTCTCAAAAATAAAGGTCTGGGCATATTAGGAAGACATACAAAAACTTCATCTAAAATATATTTACACTGAGAGCAACAGCCACATTTTGTAATGCTGTTTTCTAAGGGTTTTATTCTTTGCAAATTGTGTTTAAACAAAAATTTCAAATCCTTACCCATTTTATGCACAAATTTTGGTTCATTCCCCAAGTTCTGTATCAGCTCATTATTTGCCCTAAAAATCATCCAATATTTTCTCATTATGTCCTTCACTTCTTCCGAACCATCACCATAGGGAATAACCATGTTGTCACTAAATTTTTGTAATGGGAATGTAGTCTTGAAACCAACATTTGTTTTACCTACGCCTAATAAAGGTTTAAACCTGGTACTCCATGGATGGATTACCTCATTGCTAACATTATAAATGAAGTCCCTAGGGTAACCTTTTTCCAAGAATAATCTAGTAATGAAAAACATTTCTTTTTTAAAAAGATCCCAATCAGAACACATTGTTGTGGCTCTCACTAATTGCCCTATAAATATATTTCTCCTAGTACTATAGGGGTGCTGACTGTTAAAGTCCAAATAACAATTAGAGAATGTGTCTTTCCTAAAAATAGTGGAACTGAATATTCTGCTGTCCATATCCTTACTTATCCTTACATCAAGGAAGTCAATACTTAAACTGGAACTATTACCAGTAAATCTCAAAAAGAACTGAAGTTTGTTCAAATATTCCACAAAAGTATTTTCTGGTGAAAGTGGATTTTTCCACAAAATAAAAATATCAAGATAACGGAAGTATAAAATCCATTTGTCTTTAAATTCTGTTGAAAAAACAAACTTTGCTCCCAAGCATACATCACAAGGTTAACATAGATGGGGGCACAGCTGGCCCCCATTGCTATGCCTTTAACCTGTTTGAAGTAACTTCCTTCAAAAGTCAAAAAGTTGTTATAAAGAATCATTTCCATAACACTAACTGCAAAATTCATCATAGTGCTACGTAGATTAGTTAGATCTAAAATTGCCTCTAAGAATAGGTCCAGTCCTTCCTTGTGGGGGATAGAAGTAAATAAATCTATCAAATCCATAGTAGAAAAAAACACACTCAGTTAAAAACAACTCTTTATTAAATCTGGACAAAAAATCCCAGGAATCCGTTAGTATGTAGTCTATTGAAAAGAATTGTAATCAATCTGCCTCTCAGTGCGCAGCAGTTCTTTACAGAACACTTGTAACATACTCATAATACTGAATTCTTCCAAGACCGTTCGTCAGCTGCAAATGAAGCAATAGCTGTTAACAGATCACTAAATTCTTTATGAAATTTAGAAGTAAGTAATAATACAAAAACATTTCAGACTCTGACTGCTACTCTGCACACTGAGTATCTTCTTGGACTCGTACCGTGACAGAGAGACAATCTGATACACTGGTTGGCTATCCTAGCTACCTCAGTGTGCACACTATGTGTAGGGTTGCCAGTTGTCCATGTGCCATTAGAGATGTGCCTTTTTTGCTCTGACCCCATTGGCCTGTAAATTCAGAAAGATTTGATGTTTTTTTATGGATGCCAGATACTTTTACAGACTTTACATTCTATTTTTTGAAATTTATTTTACAAACTGTGCATTAATTTACAGATGGATGGAATCCTGTTAAAATGGTTAGCTAGTTGCATTGCATTTTGTTATGATATGCATAACAAATCTTTGTGTAAATTAGAGCTCATGCCAGCTGGTCAGCAGCTGTCTCAGCAATCTTCTCCAGAAATGTAGCTGTTCAAAGCTTTTGTGAGGCTGCTGCTTGAACATCAGGCCACATTTAGGGTCATTGTTTTTTTTCTAAACATTTTAAGTTGATCAATTAAGTTTAGGGAAAGAGAAAAATTCCCTTCAGCAGCCCAGAAATGTACAGCAGGTGTCCCTTAGGGCCATAATCTGGCCCTTGGAATATCCTATAACTGTTTTCAGTGGACAGATACATGTTTGACATGATAATGTGCCCTCCAAACCTTGCAGAGTATGGTAGGTGGCCCCTGAATTGTATAGTAAGTAGACCCTGATCCAAAAAGGTTGTACACCACTGCTTTAGACCATCTAGTTGTGTCTGGGGGGAATATTGGTTGGTAGTTTCATATTTTATAGCAGTAATCGTGTTAGATAATGTAGAGCTGCAACTAAATAGCAGAGGTTCAGTTAGTAGGGTCAGTGAAGAACAGTGGGATCCCACCTGACTCCAAGACCCCTAGTGCAATGCTTATGTGATTTTGATGCTCTAACGTATACAGTTAAAATATTGTCACATTCAGTAATATGGGACTTTACATGTTTTTTTTTTCCAACTGCAAAGTAAAATGGCAAAAAAATATTTGGTCAAAGTGGGACTAATTGACTGAATTTGGTTTCATATTTAATCAACCAGTAAACTCTGCAAAAAAAAAAAAAAAAAAAAAAAAAAAGCTGCCCCCATGGTAGAGTTATTCTTTTAATTTAACATTTTGTGATTTGCCAGAACTTGGATGATATTTTGAGTTTTAAGTGCATACTGTTCAGCATTTTGGAATATAATTGTTTTCTTATGTCAAAGTCTGCTTAAAACCTAGTTGTTCCTATATGCCCCTATAGGAGTTTATAAGCTGTATGATTTATTGGGTTACTATTCTTTCTAAGGCTCCTTTAACTTTACCATAAAGGAATCTTTTAGTACTGTAGCTTCTTCTGAGTACCTGAAAGAATGAAGAAAGATGTGTAGTGTGCCAGAATAGCCTGCCTTGTGCATACAAGGATGTCCAATGCCTGAAAACATCTGGTCAAATATATAACATCCAACTACAGCATATTCACAGTTATACATTATTTGTATATACTTTTTATCCCCTGTAACTGCTAGCCATCAGACATGTGATCCATTCATTTCCTTTCAGATAAAACCCAGTTATTAGAGATCATCATCAGTGTTTCTGTTTAGCCCTCCTCATTTCCTGCTGCAGTTGACAGTTTGGCCATAGCTAACCACCCGAATAAGCACACTGCATTGAATGCCTGACTTTAGCTTCAGTGTACACTGTATAATATACTATGTATACACAGCTGAAGTGCTGCTGGTAAAAATTGTTATGGCAACCATAATCCACTGGGTGTCAGCAGAGTGTAAAGCCTAGCTGCCTTCCTCCCTAGCAGAACGGGCAAACCATTGTTGGCTGCTCACTCCTACCTTCTCACATCAGCTTCACCGCCACTGATGACAGTTTTTCTTGGATCATCTGATTTTTAGCTATAGCTTCATTCTTCTGTGCCATGTTATCTAGTGTGTAAAATTATTATTATTTACATTGTGAATGGGAAATACAGTCTATGTGTACAGCTATAAATTGTTTTAGGTGGGCTGTCATTGTCTACAGTTTGCATATACACTGTGTGTATATGCAAACTGTAAATGATGCATATATACACTGTTTGTAAATGTTTACTTTAGTTTTCATTTTTAGTGCATAGATGGCAGATTTAGGGCGATTTTAGTAGCTTTGAGAATGGTTAATGGTGCGCCAAGAGGGTAGGGAAGCATAAAAATAACTGTACAGTATACTAGATATGTACGTTTACAATCTTTATCTGGGGTACTATTGGGATTAAAGTAAAGCTATATTAAGCTATTTAAACAAAGTGATTGTTATCATAAACCAAGTGACTGAATATACTGCTGCAAACTTCAGGGCTACTGAATAACGATAACAACAAAATGTTCTTCGTGTTTCACTGTTGCAGTCATTACATTTGGATTATTTGCTTGCAGTAGCCCTCAGTTGGCCTGATTAACAAAGTCTTGGGTCCTGCGTCAATTGCTGTCCATTCTTCCATGACGTCAGGTCGTCAGGGGTATAAAACATGTAGCCGACGGCATTACATCAGTCTTTCTTGCCGTGCGGTGCCCAAAGCAGAAGCAGTTTGCAAGTGCCAGTCGGCCGACTCCTGAAATTTTCATTTTCGAGTTTCAGAACAGAAGTCTTCAACTAAAGCTAAGTACCCCGTTGGGGAAACTTTTTCTTGCTCCTTACTGATGTCAATAAAAGTTAATAATCACATTACTTGTGGAAAGCAAATACCTCACAAAGATTTTCATTTGTACTGTATTCCTTGCCTAGACCCTGACCACAATGTACCTTGCTGTCGGTTTTGTGCTTTATTTAATCAGCGCACTATTCATTGTCGGTATATTTTCACCTCTAAATATTTCGGTTCTCGGTTAAATTATCTAGAAATGTCGTCGGTTAGCCATCCGACTACCGTGATTCTGAAAAAATGCAAAGATAAAGACAGAGACAGGCCGCCAAGGCCCAAAGCTGCCGATGACGCTTCTCCTAAGCCAGTCACCAGTTCGTCGGTACTCAGTGAGGTGCTTTCGCAGCCCCTGATACCTGCTACTTCTGACTTGCAGGCCTCTACTGAGACCCATTCGTAGTCTGGTATGCCGCAAGATGCTTCAACTGTGGAACCTGCGGATGTCTCTACCTTGGATAGGTCCGGAGCCGCTGTGCAGGCACTGGCTTCTGAGGGTGTATTCAGGCCTACAGACATGCATATTAAACCAATGCCTCCTTCTTCATTTAGGCCAAAATCTCGAACCATGCCTAAGAAACCGACGCCCAGGCCGCATGCACAGGCCTCTATACTTAAAAAACAAATGATAAGAATGGCTGAAGATCTTATAACTCTAATCAGGGGAAGCCAACCTCCCCCTTCTAAGAAACCTAGGACTGAAGTTGTTTATGAATCTTCTGACCAGGATTCTGATTTTTCTGATTCTTCTGATGATCTGGATTTGCCCTTATCTACTTATGAGGATTCTGATGCAGAGGACTCTATTCCCTCTGCTTCCCCTCCAGAGGATTTCTCTTTTGGTGAGACCTTACATACTCTAAGGGAGCATTTCCACTGGGAAAGCCAGGATTTTTCTGATCAAAAAAGAGGCTTAGGGATTTCTTACTCCTGCCTCAGTGTAGGCCTTTAGCTATACCTCCTGTACTAGACATTGTTGATGATGCCTTTTCAGAATCTAGTTTGGCCCCTGATTCTTTGCCTCCTGCTTCCAGAAAACCTGACAGATATTACAGGTTTCCTGATTCACACAAGTTCCTTTTTAAAAATCCTATTGTGGATCCAGAGACTATTTCACAGGGACCCAAGGGCATTAAGGCTTCTACTGCTAAAAATCATACCTCCTCTGATAGAGACTCCAGGGTGCTGGATAGATGGGGTAAGAAAGTTTACACTTCTGCAACCTTGACCATTAGGGCTTTAAACTGCCAGTTTCATATGTTAAAGTATCAACAACATGTTACTGGATTGCTTAAACAGAAAATGATGTTGATTCCTGACTGTGCTGAAAATAAAGAATTACAAGATTTAATGCATTCTGCTGAACAGGTTGGAAAACATACTTTGCAATGTGGATTTGATTCATTAGAGGCCTCTTGCAGGGCTTCTGTTACTGGGTCTGTGCTCAGAAGGCATGCTTGGCTTAAGGGGCAATCTTTGCCTGATCATGTTAAAGCCAAATTGTTGGATGCTCCCTTAAATCAGGACCGCCTGTTTGGCAACAAGGCTGAGAAAGTTGTTAAAAAGATGGAAGATAAAGCTAAATCTATGCAAACTGTTAAAGATTTCTTACAAGTTCAGCCTCCTAGATTTAGTAGGCACTAGCCCTCTAAAAATTTGTCCTGTCCAGCCCCTTCCAGGTCTTCTCAAGCCAAACCCAGACACAGCAGAAACCCCAGGTTTCAGTCTCAAGGGACACACAAGACTAGGCAATGGGGGGTTTCCGCAACCAAATCTGGGAGTAGTAAGGCTACTGTCTCAATGATGTGTTTTTAAAACTTCCAAGCACTTCCCAACTCAATGCTCCTTTAGGCGGAAAGATTGGTCTGTTGGCCAAAAACTGGGAACTCATTACCCAGGACAAATGGGTTTTAAATATAGTGTCCCAAGGATACAGATTTCACTTCCACACGTTACCAACACCAAGCGGGTGGCCAGATCTACCCCCAAATCAGTGGGCAGAGGCCCAAAATCAAGTATTGTCTCTCTTAAACATGGGGGCTATTCAGTTGGTACCAGAAGAGGAAAAGGGACAAGGTTTCTATTCAAGACTTTTCCTGGTACCCAGAAAAGGCAATACATGGCCTCCTATCCTGGACCTTTCTACTTTAAACACCTTTCTGGTGATTCCAAAATTCAAAATGCTGACTCTTCACCAGCTGCTTCCTATGCTAGGAAAACATGCATGGTTGGCAACACTAGACTTAAAAGAAGCATACCTGCACATCCCTATCAGGGAGTCTTGAGAAGATACCTTCGCTTCAAAGCAGGCTACATGCACTATCAGTTCTCTGCACTGCCCTTTGGCTTATCTACTGCACCCAGGGTATTCACAAAGTGCCTAGCTACAGTCATTGCATTTTGCAGGCAAAGAAATATTCAAATATACCCATACCTGGACGATTGTCTAATTCAGGCAGAAAGCCGGGACATTCTTTTGAATCATCTGGCCTTTGTTCAAAGGGTAATGACTTGTCTGGGGTTCACCATAAATGAAAAGAAATCACACCTGGTACCCTGTCAACAAATTATATTCCTGGGAGCAAGCTTGAATACAACTTCCCAGATGGCTTTCCTCATACCAGAGAAACAGATTCATTTGACAACCTACTTCAAACAAGTGGCCACATAAACCCAGCTATCTGCAGGGCAAATACTGCAAGCCTTGGGGTTCATGGCTTCCTGCATTCTTCTAATTCCATATGCAAGGCTGCATATGAGGAAACTACAATGGTATCTCAAAAGCCTATGGTGTCAACATTTACAGGATCTAGAAGCAAGGATTCCTATCATATCTTGCCTATGTCTAGAGTTCCTTTGGTGGGCAGAGGCCTGCCACCAAAATGGGGAACTACCATTCACATTACCCCCTGTCACCCAAATCTTAAGAACAGACACATCAGACTATGCATAGGGGGCTCACCTGGCACGGAAGTGCATTCAGGGCAAATGGAACCCAAGTCAAATGCACCTACACATAAACCAAAAGGAAATGTTAGCTGTACAGAATGCCTTCAAGGACCACATTCTTCCAGAACAACTAATGGTAAAGACGGACAACACCACTGTCATGTGGTACATAAACAATCAGGGGGTACACATTCTTATCCCCTCTGCAGACTAGCCATGGCAATGTGTGCACAGCCTTGAGCTACCAAGTGAATCTACAAGCTCAATTCCTGCCAGGAAAACTAAATACACTGGCATTCGGACTAAGCGAAAACCTAATGGACCCACACAAGTGGAAACTGGAACCAAGGATTTTCAACATGTTGACAAGCAAATGGGGGAGCCCAGATATAGACCTGTTTGTCTCCCCCCAGAACCATCAACTGGACACATTTTGTACAAGGATTCCCCACAAGCTAGCTTGGAAAGTGGATGCCCTATCCTTTAGCTGCAAAAACCAGTTTATGCCTTTCCTCCTCTGCCTCTGCTCCCCAAGGTACTACTAAAGATCAAACAGGACAAGCCAAGGACGATTTTAATTGCACCAGACTGGCCTCGCCAACACTGGTACCCACTCTTAAGCAGTGTGTAATGCTTGGCTCCATGGCACCTGCCTTAGACTCCTTCCCTGTTGTCTCAGCAGGAGAACCAGATTCTGCACCCTCAGCTGCAAACCCTGAACCTAGCAGCCTGGCTAATTACCCATTCTCTCCTTTACCATCCCTCAGTAAATCTGTGATGGATATGATTTTAGAGGCAAGGAGGCCTAGTACTAGAAAATCTTATGCTGCAAAATGGAAAAGATTTTGTGTCTGGAACCAATCTCAAGGAATGAATGCAGCAGTGCCCAATTTACCTGAGATACTACAATACTTGACTGAGATGCTTCATAAGGGCCTGTCCTTTTCCTCCATCAAAATTCATGCCTCAGCCATTTCAGTTCATTATAGCACAGAGCCTCCCCTCTTCTCTCACCCACTGCTCAAGCCGTTCCTCAGAGGGGCCAAAAATTTAAGGCCACCCAGAAGAGCTCCAACTCCAGCCTGGGATCTTAACTTTGTCTTGGAGAAACTCACCCTTCCTCCTTTCGAGCCAGCTGCTACTGCAGATTTAAAATGTATTTCCTGGAAAACAGTTTTCCTTCTAGCAATCACATCTGCAAGAAGGGTATCTGAATTACAGGCCCTTATGGCGGCGGAACCTTTCATCATCTTTCATGCCCAAGGTGGTATCCAGTGTATCTCTTAATCAGTCCATTCATTTGCCTACCTTCTTTCTTAACCCACAGAACAAAGGGGAATGGATACTGCACTCTTTAGATGTGCACACACAGCTTAGATTCTACTTGGACAGGACTAAACCTCAAAGGAAATCTGAACAACTGCTGGTGGCATTTGCTGCAGGGACAGAGGGGAAAGCTATTTCAAAACAAACCATTTCAAAATGGATAGGTCACTGCATTCATTTCTGCTATAAGCACCGTGGAAAACCTATCCCACAAGGCATCAGACCCCATTCAACCAGGGCTGTATCTACTTCCACAGCCTTTCTCAGGGGCGTCCCTACTAGGGACATCCTAGAAGCTGCTACCTGGAGTTCTGTACATACTTTCACCAAGCATTATCATTTGCCAATTTTCTCTAAATCCAGAGCTGGTTTTGCCACTGCAGTCTTGCAGGGCCTTATAGCTGGTCCTAATTCTATTTAAATTCCTCCTCCCAACCTTAGGTTTGGGAATCTACCCAAATGTAATGACTGCAACAGTGAAACATGAAGAACATAGTACAGTTGTGTACACTTACCATGAATGTAGATGTTGGAGTGTATTCACTGTTGCAGTCCTGGTTACCCTCCCTCCAGCCCCCTTTCTTCTTTTGGCTATAACTCTACTCTCAGTTACTATGCTCAACAAGCTTTTTGGTGTATTTGCTTTTTTGTTGGAGGTATATCCTTGTATTTATAGATTTAATTACTTCCCATTAGGGGGGCACCTGACATCTGGGGCAAGAAAAACTGATGTAATGGCGTCAGCTGCATGTTTTATACCCCTGATGACCTGACGTCATGGAAGAAGGGACAGCAACTGAAGCAGGATCCAAGACTTTGTTAATCAGGCCAACTGAGGGCTACTGCAAGCAGATAACCCAAATGTAATGACTGCAACAATGAATACACTCGAACATCTACATTTATGTTAAGTGTACACAACTGTACTTTCTGTCAACAAAAGTATGTGTAGACAATATTACTGAAATAACTTAGGTACAGGGCAGTACTTAGTTAAGGAATATGCATGTTAAATATTGTTTTGAATAAATGAACTGTGCCATTTTGAACAGTACAGTTTGTGGAATTCCTTCCTCCTCTGCTGTTGTGTGTTCATGGAGTTATATATTTTATTTAGTTTGCCCCACCCCCCACATAGAGAGTGCAGGGGGGATGGAAGCCCTTCTGCTAAAAAAATACCTTTAGCTTCTATAGTCTACTTTGGTGTGACATATTTAACAGTGTCAGCTTCTGCATTGAATATGCAAGCTGTGCTATACAAGTTGCACAGTTCATGGAGTTGCTTACAGGTCTGTGATTGTGTTTCTGGCATTAATATAGATAAGTAAGTGAGATTTGTGGAAAGAAGCACCCCATGTAGGGGGCTGGTAAAAATGTTGTCTTTATATTTGTCTGTTATCACTGCTGTGAATTTAAACTGGACTGTTGACAATGCCAGCTACTGATTAGATGAGAAATTGTTATGCTGGTTATGCATATTTGGGGGTTAATGTAGTGGTAGTTTATTTTAAAAAACACTAACCTTACATATAGTATGTTTATATGTGTTTGCCCTCACAATGGCCTAAAAACAAGGATACAGTCAAAACATTTTCTTTCTTTGGTACATTCTGACTGAACAGGGACGTCTTCCCTGTTCCCTCTCCCATGATCAACAGATTGTCTCTTCTTTGCCCAGTGAGGGAACCCAAACAGCCACAGAGGACATGGCTAACTCTAGGTCCACAGTAGCTGTAGGTGCTACACCAGAGGTATCTGGGGTAAAAGATGAGTGGTCTGAAAAACCAGCTTTGGTCACAGCAGTCACCCAACTGCAGTTGAGGTAAATGGTGGCAAAAGCTGTTTGCTTAACTTTTTCTTTTTGTGGATGGAAGAAGGACCAACCATGTGACTGTTAGTTTGTTCCATGGTCAAGCCATAAATGGTACCTTTTTCCCAGGGAAAACAAGTGGCATAAGCTGGTAAAAATTTTAATTCATTAAAAGTCACTTTTTCCCTGTAAAAAAGCACTTTAATACTTTTTACCATCTCCAAAAAGTAAAAACACAATTTCTCCACAGAAAAAAAGTGTATTTTTTAATCTACTTTTAAACTGACAAGATAGAAGTGTGCTCCCATTTAAAAGTGCAGTTAAGTATTGTGACAGGCTGTTATAACATATCTTACATTAAAAACAAGTTTTCTAAGAAGGAAAGTACATTAAATTAATATTTTTTTAAATGTGGAAGGTTTTTCCCCAAAGAGAACTTATCTGCCCAGAAAAAGAACAGCACAAGCCGACCGAAGATCCTCAAAATATTACAGAGGAGTGCTCTCTTCAGTTACAGGAACGCTCTAAAGAGACTGGTGCCCAAATGTGTGTTTTTAGGCATCTCAGCCCAAGCTGCCTAATGGTTTGAGTGCATAGAATGTGCCATAAAGCTTTGAAGGCTGGCCAGCTGTGACATCCTTGGCAGGATAACCTGGCTAAGACTACTCATCAGTGATCAATATAATGAACATCAGATTTTCCCCTTTGGGTCATCTGGCAATAAATGTAAGATGAAGGGTAGAATTCTTTTTACTGACTATTATTTCCTATAAATAAATAATAAATGTGCATGTTTTTTTAAAGCAATGAGAGAATGCTGAGAAAAAAGATACAAGTTTAAATCAATGTATCCTGTAGTGCTCAGACTGTTTTTCTAGATGGAGTGAGACTGTTCTCAGACCTAGCAAAAGTTTGGATAGAGTCTGTTAAGTTTAAAATTGGAGAAGGGTATGATGTTGAGGAATTTGAACATTTGGCTAAGACTGAGAAAAGGTCAGTGCAAGATCTTTCTGAACCCAAGGGATGATGTTTCTTGGCTAGAGAAGACTGATTCTGATGGTGTTGCAGGACATACTTTTTTTGTCAAAGCCAGTCAGTTAAACCAGCAGGAAGTTATTCAGATAGAAGATATTATACACTAATACTTATAGGACTAAAGGGACAATTTGTTATGAAAATAATTTCTTTTAAAATATTTTGCTAGTGTTTAGCAATACTATATCCTATATGATTGCCAGACACAATTTTTTATTATTCTACAGAAACATGGGCAAATTTGATTACAATACATGTTACACTATATTAATAGTTTTGCCAATTAAATGCTGAAGAAATACATGAGTCATGGGTAGTATATTACCACCAGTAGTTTAATATATTGTTCATATTGATTAATAAGCATGCTGTTGGAATTAATTAGTATTGTGATCATGAATAAGGGATCAATATAACTGTTGTAAGATTCATTCATTATTATTTTTATGATATCTAATATTACAACTAAGAAAAAGGTAAATTACTTGATACTGAAAACATAAGTTTGAGCACCAGTCCCTTTAGAGCTTTCCTGTTACTGAAGAGAGCACTCCTCTGTAGTCTTCTGAGGAGGTTTTCTTGGCTGCGTTCAGAGAACCTTCTTGATGATGTGAAAAATGAGATTTTAAATTCTCCTTTGAATAGAGATTTAATTTTTGGTCCCTCTGCTTCAGAGGCTATGAAAAAGTGTGATGAGAGGGGTAAGCTGATGATTAAGAATTTTCAACCCCCCCCCCCCCTTTCCAAATTTTCTAAGGGATTTTCTAACCTTTCATCCACTTTTGGCAAGAAATAAAATAAATACTCTCAGCAAAATGCTGGTAAACAGACATTTAAGAAGAAGTGGTAAGGATGTTCCAAAAGGAATACAGGACCTCCCCCAAAACCAAGGACAGTCCAACAAGTCAAAATGACAATTTATGGGACCTTATCTTCCCTCCCACCATGGCACTCCCTTTTCCCTTCCAGAAAGTCTGACTTTCCACTTCTGTCTTTGTCAACATCTTGTTTAAGACAAGTGGGTTCTGAAGACCATTCGTGAAGGTTACAAATGGCAGTGGGAAGAAATTCCTCCTCTCCAGGGGGTCATTCCTCAACCACCAGACTAGGCTCCTCTTATTTCCCCCTGTCTTTCAACAGATGTTGTCTCAGGGATTGATAGAGCAAGTCCTCCTTCCAAGTTTGGGAAAGGTTTTTACTCAGGGATGTTTTTAGTGCTAAAGAAACAGAATGCTTGGAGACCAATTTTAGATCTTTCTTTCCTAAACCAATTTGTGATGTTGCCCATTTTCAAAATGCTGCCACTTCACAACCTGTTACATCTTCTTCCTCATTTCATTTTCCTGACAACACTAGATTTAAAAGATGCTTATCATCATGTCCCTGTTCATACAGACAAGACATTTCTTAAGGCTTTGTATATCACATTATTAGTTCTCTGCTTTACCCTTTGAACTATTCACTTCACCAAGAGTGTTCACAAAATGTCTAGCTCCAGTTACAGCTCATTGCAGGCTACAGGGTATCTGTATTTTTCCATATTTAGAAACCCAGCTGATCTTTGCAGGGTCTTTTTCAAAATGTCAAGAATCTCTTGTTTGGGTGAAACATCTCTTATGCAAGATGCGACTCCAGGAGAAAACTCAAAAGTCTTTTCTGACTCTGTTACACAGGATTTTGTTCCTGGGGGTGTCTGCTATACACCTCAGTTCAAAGAGCCTTCCACAGGAAAAAATAGATCATATCTAGATCTATTTCTATGGTTTTCCACTCAGACTTTTGTCACTGAGAGAGAATAACTCAGGATTTTGAGTTTCATGGCATCTGATTCTGTTGATATCCCTGGCAAGACTACACATGAAAAACTGCAGTCATGAACTTCTTTGATCCCAGCATCAACATCCATTATCTTTTCAAATGTCAGTTCTGGGGTTTGTTAGGAGAGAATTAATTTGGTGGAGACTGCAACTTTCCCTAAATCCAGATCTCCTTTTCTCCCTCCACATTCCAAAGTAGTCAGTCACTAAATACGTCTCAAATTTTGCTTGGTGAGCAGGTCCAGGAGGGATAAAAGTTCAAGGTGTTTGGGAAACCAAGGACAGACTGAAGCACGTAAATATAAAAGAGGTTCTTGCTCTGATCAGGGAACTCAACTCTCTGAATTATCTTTGGTCATTACGACCTCTTCAAGTTGTTTCAAACAATACTACAGTCATGTGGCACATCAACAAACAGAGCCAAGTCTTTCCCCCTTTGCAAGCTAGTCGTGTTAGTTTGGGATTTAGCTTTACAAGACAAGCTCATTCATTCTCCAGGAATCCTGCATCACATTACAGCAAACATGTGGCAGACAGGCTAAGCAGGAAAAAAGGCAGACACTCACAAATGAAAACTAGATCAAGATGTCTTCCAAGAGTTGATTCATCTGTAGGGAATTCCTCAATCACCTGGCAAAATTCTGCTCCAGGACTCCATGCAAGAAGGCCTGGATGACATATGCTTTTCCTTTCCTTGGAATGATTTTGTATGCCTTCCCAACCTTTCCACTGATATCCAAGCATCTGAAGATTCAGAAGGAATCCCCCAAGATCATCGTGGTGACTCTCTACAAGCTCTAGCAACAGTGTTTCTCCCTTGTTTGCAAATGGTCAGGGGCTGTTACCACAAACTTACTCACAGAATGGAAATACTCACACAAGAACAGGGATGTTTGATACACCCCAGCCTCAATCAACGTCAACTGACTGCCTGGATGATAGGGTCTTAATTCTTTATAGGCATCTATTTATGAAAGACATGCCGCAGGTACTAATGGAGGCAAGAAATCCTGCTACTAGAAAATCATATATTTGTAAATGGAAAAGGTCTACTAGTTGGTGCAGCAACAAAAGAAGCACCAATTCAGGGCTATTATTTCTCTGGTTTTACAGTATTTATGTGTATTACTATCCTTTGGCCTTTTTTACTCTTCCATCAAGATTCATTTATTGACCATTTCAGCTTGTCTTCCCAAGAATCCTTCTCTTTAAATGCATTCTCATGTCAACATTTTTTTGAAAGAGGTTTTGCATAAGAGACCTCCAAGAAAACTGGTGACTCCACCTTGGGATCTTAATTTTGAGTTAGAAAAGCTAACAGTTGCTCCATTTGAACCAGCTCATCTGGCAGACGAGGTTTCTTAACATGGGAAACTGTTTTACTGATTGCTCTGACTGCTGCAAAAAGTGTATTTGAGTTGCAAGCTGTTATGCTGAGTCAGCCCTACCTCATTTTCCAAAGAGACAAGGTTTCTTTGAGAACTATTCCTTCTTTTATGCTTAAAGTGATATCTGACTTTTCTTACTAAAACCAAACCTTCCGTCTTCCTCTTTTATTTCCTGAATCTAAAAATGAGAAAGGAAGCTCCATACATTGGATGTCCAAAAACAACTCAGGTACTATATTGGCAAAACAAAATCTTTCAGATCTTCAGCTCTTTTGTCCATATCTTGTGAAGGTAAGAAGGGAAAACCTGTGTCAAAACAGATAATTCCCAAATGGCTGTCTCAGGCTAGGGTCTGTATTATATACACAAATGTTAAGCTTGTCGAACACCTAAACGTCGACAGCTAAACAGCGAAAGCTTAAAACTGCGAATGGCCACTTCCGCAAATTTTTTCATAGGGAAAAAATTTGCTTGGACGTCGGGCACTAAAACAAACTTTCAAACCCTAATTAAGTGGGGGGCTTCACCCCAACCCCCCAATGTCAGGGGCTGTGCCCCCCATCCCAACTAAATATACCAACTCCAAGATTGCTCTACACTGGGGAAAAGGACAAATTCCCAATAACAGCCAAACAAATTTTTTCCCTATGAAATAATTTGTGGAAGTGGCTGTTCGTGTTTTTAAGATGTTCTTCATCTCACATTGCTGCAGTCCTAACACTTGGGTAGTCCGCTGTCCCTCGGTCGGCCCGAATATCAGAGTATAAGGCTGACGTCGGTCAGGGCGCATTTTACTGACATCAGAACGTCAGGGTACAAATGCGCATGACCGACGTCATATCCTCAGTCTTTTTTGCCGCATGGTCCGATGCAGAAGCAGTGTTGCAAGTGCCGTTCGGCGTTCTGAAATTTTTCGAATTCGGAGTTTCAGACCGAAGTCAGAGTTGGTTAAGTACCCCGTTGGGGAATATTTTGGTTTTTTCTTGCCTCAGTGGTTTACCGGATGTCAGAAAAAGTGAATAACTGTATTTCTTGTGGGAAACAGATACCGCATAGGGATTACCATAATTTGTGTATACCTTGTTTGGGACCTGAGCACGACGTTGTTGGGTGCCGCTTCTGTGCTAGGTTCAATAAACGCACTATAAAGCGGAGGTTGGATTGTGCCAGGTTGGTCTTTGGGAAGCGGTGCAATTACAAAATGCCATTGGATGCTCCGACGCCGGCTTCCTCAAAGAAGCGCAAGGACAAGGCAGTTAAACCTAGGTTAGAGGAGTCGTCCGAACCGGACGCCGGTTCTTTAGAGGTGTCAGTGGAACCGGTGGTTCCGACGGAGGCCTCTCTGGAGTCTCAGGGGGAAACTTTGATTTTACAGGATGTGGCCTCCCAGGAGGCAGGTCAGGCTGTAGGGGCTTCTCAGATTACTGTACTCCCCTCCCTTCCTAAGGGGCCTAGGCCCTCTCTTTCTGCTTCCAAGGCTTCTCCTAGAGGCAGGTCTAGTTTAGCTTCTGTGGGTGTCACTCCTAGTTCTTCAGGTTCTGTGCCCAAGAAGCACATGCTTAAAATGGCAGAAGATTTAATTACTTTAATTAGAGGCTCTATGCCCCCTCCTGATAAAAGGCCTAGGATGGAACCAGTGTTGGGGGATTGGGAGCAGGCTTCGGATGTGTCTGAGTCTTCGGTTGAAGACTTACAGGAGTATGCTCATTATTCTGATTCTGATGTGGATGATTCTACTCCTTCAGCTTCTCCTCCTGAGGATTTTTCTTTTTCAGAGACCCTTCACTCCATGAGAGAGCATTTTAAATGGGAAGGTCAGGACTTCTCTGATTCCAGGAAAAGGCTTAGGGAATTTTTGTTTTTACCCCAGCATAGGCCTTTGGCTATACCTCCTGTTCTAAATGTGGTGGAAGATGTATTTGCAGAGGCTTCTCTTAATCCTGATTCTTTGCCTCCTGCTCCTGTTAAACCTGATAGGTATTACAGGGTACCTGAAGCTCATAAGTATCTTTTAAAAGTCCTAGGGCAGACCCTGAAACTGTTAGCCAGGGGCCTAAGGGTGTTAAGGCTTCTGTTGTCAAGAATCCGGTTCCTGCAGATAAAGAGGCTAGGGCCTTGGATAGATGGGGAAAGAAAGTTTATACTTCTTCCACTCTAGCCATGAGAGCTTTGAATTGCCAGTTTCACATGTTGAAATATCAAAATTATCTCCTTTCACAGTTGAAATCTAAGGTTGATGCTCTGGCGGAAGGTATTGATTGTAAAGAGTTACAAGATTTAGTGCATGTTTCTGAACAGGTGGGTAAGCACTCTTTGCAATGTGGTTTTGATGCTGTACAGGCCTCGTCCAGGGTGGCTGCCACTGGGTCAGTTCTTCGCAGGCATGCCTGGCTGCGGGATCAAAATTTATCTGACCATGTTAAAACTAGGATTTTGGATGCCCTTTGCAATCTGATGTCTTGTTTGGTTCTCCTGTTGAGGCAGTTTTAAAGAAAATGGAAGACAAGGCTAAGTCTATGCAGACTGTTAAAGAATTTTACAGGTTCAGCCTCCAAGTTTAGTAGAAATTGGCCTACTAAGGGGTGGACGTATCCTTCTTATGATTCCCAGTCTAGGGGTAGATCTAGACGTGGCAGGGGCAGAGGTCAGGGCTCTTTCAGGCCTAGGACAGGGAGTTCTCCTGCACAGTCTTCAGGTGAGGGCAGGGGTCAGTCCTTTCGTAAACAAACCCAATGACCTACCTTTTCAGCTGCCAGAACCTTCTCGCCTGGCAGCACCTTTGGGAGGAAGGTTGGCACTTTTCAAAGAAAATTGGAGGTTGATTACCCAAGACAGATGGGTATTGGACATCATACATCACGGTTACAGGTTTTATTTCCATACCTTGCCTCCTTTCAAGGGCATGCCAGACATTCCTCCTCAACAAAGAATAGAGGCTCACAAGCAAGTTTCTCTGTTACTCCAAATAGGGGCCATACAGCCGGTTCCTATGCCAGAAAGAGGCCTAGGATTTTATTCTCGCCTGTTCCTTGTTCCAAAAAAGGGGAACACGTGGAGACCAATTTTGGATTTATCTATCCTCAACACTTATCTGGACATTCCCAA